>NW_022436952.1:36992877-37301032 GCF_009761245.1 Sapajus apella
TACCCAGGCTGGAGTGCAATGGCGCGATCTCGGCTCACCGCAACCTCGGCTCACCGCAACCTCTGCCTCCTGGGTTCAGACAATTCTCCTGCCTCAGCCTCCTGAGTAGCTGGGATTACAGGCACATGCCACCATGCCCAGCTAATTTTTTGTATTTTTAGTAGAGATGGGGTTTCACCATGTTGACCAGGATGGTCTCAATCTCTTGACCTCGTGATCCACCCGCCTCGGCCTCCCAAAGTGCTGGGATTACAGGCTTGAGCCACCGCGCCCGGCCCTTTTTTTTCCTTTTTAAGACGGGGTTTCACCATGTTGGTCAGGCTGGCCTTGAACTCCCGACTTCAGGTGATCCACCCGTCTTGGCCTCCAAAGTGCTTGGATTACAGGCATGAGCTACCACGCCTGGCCAGGTTTTTTTTCTTTTGAGTCTCGCTCTGTCACCCAAGCTGGGGTGCAGAGTCTAGCAGTGCAATCTTGGCTCACTGCAGCCTCCACTTACTGGGTTCAAGCAATTCTCCCACCTCAGCCTCCAGAGTAGCTGGGATTACAGACGTGTGCCACCATGCCTGGCTAATTTTTTGTATTTTTAGTACAGACAGGGTTTTGCCATGTTGGCCAGGCTGGTCTTGAACCCTGGCCTCAGTTGATCCACCTGCCTCAACCTCCCAAAGTGCTGGGATTACAGGTGTAAGCCACCGCATTAGCTAGCTGCAGCTAATTGGGAAGAGAATTTGTGTGCAGATGGGAAGCCCTCCACATCTTCTTTCCTGGATATTGTTTGAATACTCAGTGCTTTTCCCTCCTGCTGACTCCTCTAGAAAAACTCTAGTTTGGTAGCACATCTTGAAGTGGACAGAATGAGTTCTGTAGCCATCTTTCAGGCTACCCCATGACAGCTGTTCGTTTTTTAAAAATCAGCTGCTGTGCAGAAGGCTAGGGCAGCCGAGGCAGGGTGGCTATTTGGTGGAGAGTATGGGAGCGCGCTTGACTTAGAATTGCAGCCTCCCTGCATCTCACCTGGCAGAGACCTTATGGGTTAACGTAGTCCAAACTCTCCAAAGCGAGTGAGTCTTTTAAGTTCTACTTGTACACATTCAACGACAGGAACACAGCCTCTCACTGTGGCCCTGCCCATCTCTCTAGACTCAACTTACTCCTCTTCTTATATACTCTGCTTCAGCCAATCACTGACCACCGCCCACCCCGTCCCGCACTTTGTCCCTCAGACACACCAAGCTCATCTCTGCCTCCTTGCTGTTCCTTCTACCTAACGCTCTTCCCTCGGGTCTGCACGGCTGGCTTCTCATTTGGGTCACGCCTTCAGTGTCAAGGCCATCTCTGACCACCTTATCTAGGGAGCCAACTTCCTCCTCCCACTGCCTGTGCCACCTCCATGCCTGTCACTCTCTGCACTGTTACGGGGTCTATTTTATTCACAGCACTTAAACACTTTCCGAAGGTATTGATGTATTTATATGTGTATTGTCTGTTTTCCCCAAAGTCAGTTACTCCCTGTCAGCTCCCAGGGGCAGGAACTTTGTCCTGTTCCTGACTCTTTTCTCAGTGCCTGGCTCCTAGGAAATACAGGATAGGCTAACATTTCGCACACTCTCCATTCTGACAGCTACAATTAATGAACAGTTTTTAAATAGACCTGAAGTCAGCTTTGCTGTAACTTGCTTAGTAGTGACAAGTAGAACAAGAACAAAGTCCTGGAGATCTTCATATTTCAACATTTAACGTGAAGGTCCCGATTTCATTTCATGCAGGTGCCCGGCAGTGGGGAGAAGAGTAGGTAGGGAGAGAACCACGAGGCTCACCTGGCTTCCGCACTGCTTAAACCTTCTTTGTTTCAAATCCACCCAACACAGCGGAAAGAGCAGGGTTTGGACTCAGGTATGCTGGCCTTGCCACTTGGCAAGCATGCCCGCTTACACCTGGCAAGCCTGTATAAATGTGGAGAAGCTACTCAACCTCCCTGAGCCTCAGTTTCCATTCAGATGATACTAAAATGTATTAAATATGAGAACTCACAGCCTGATAAGGAGGAAAACTGTAATTTAGTTTTTGATAACATTTATAGTTATCCAAAAATAATAATCCCAGTTTATATTGCATTATTTCCCACATGGCAGAAACAGGACAAAAGATAATGCTTATAATGTGCCTAGGAGGTGCTGAATAAATGGCAGCTTTTATTAAAAATCAGTTCTCATGGAGCTTCTTCAATGTGTCATGTGGTAGGCCCTCTGGGGGTTAAAATAATTCCCTTCTCTCCAACCAAATGTGTCATTGAGTTGGGAAAACAACATGTTTATGCATGAACCAGTTGGAAAAGAAGGTGACTTGATATGAGATAAGTCAGTCGGGAAACTCCATAATAATTGTGAACGGGCTGGAAGTTGGAGAGGAAACCTGCTGACTGGTTTTAAAATAACTTTTAACCACAGTGACCACAGACGTCGAGGGTGAGGGTGATCAGCTCACCAAGAAGGAGCTAAGGGAAGTCCTTCCTAGAGGCAGAGGCACATGTTATCCTGAAGTTTGCTGAGGGGACAAAGAGCCAAAGAGTGAGTGTCTTATAAACTTGAGCAGGAGGAAGGAAAATGGACACGGGATACGGGAGAGAGGGTTGGCTTCCGAGCTGGGAGCAGAGAGCTTGAGTTCTAAGAGTCTGGCTCTTTGATCAGACCCTGAGCAGAGCGTTGGACTTCACCTCTTGCCTCACAGCATCCTTCCGAATAAACAAGAAAGTAAAATCTCCTCCTTAAGTGAACAGCAATGGTGATGTGTGATGTGGCCGCATTTGGGGAGGTAGCGCATCTGTCGTAACACGGAGCTGAGCTCCTTCCAACTCCCTAAGCCTCCTCCCTCCTTTGTGAGAAGCTTGAGGCCCCTTAGAACATTTTTTTCCTTCCCCTCTCTTTTATTTTCCCTCCCTCCCACCCTTACCCCTTTCTTTCTTTGCCTTTTATAATTAAATGCTTTTCTGAAAAAGTTTCATAAAAATACCACCTGGACATGGCAAATGTCTGAATAGTATAGCAAGCTAGCAGGCTACACAGTGACGAAGTGGGTTGCCTTCCACCCTAGTGTCCTCTCCCTGCAAGGTACCTACTGTTCCCAGTCTCTTGTGTGCACTCACAGATTTCCATACACGTATCAGTCCCTGCACCTTGCCCTCAACACATTGGAGAAGCACCTGTTCTGTGCATCTTGCCTCCATTTGCAATAAATCTTGAGAACTTGCCCAGATCAGCCGATAGACAACTGACTTACTCTTTTTACCTGCTGCGTGGTACTCCATTGGTGGATACGCCACTGGGGCCCTGGTGTTACGGCACTAAGTCTGGTAAGACTCAGAGGCATTTTCCTAGCCATTCATTGCTCGTGTGTACATTTATGGAGTCTGCCGTTTGCCCACACAGTGGTAGGTGTTGAGGCGTGGAGACAGGCAGCACCCTGTCCCTTGGGAACCCAGAGCCTGGGAAATTCAGAGAGGGACAAATGTGCTCCAACAGCTCTGTGTGTGTCCAGAGCCGTGGGGCCCTCGCTGGTTATCTGTGCTTCTGGCATCAACATCTCCACCAAGGTGGAAGGGTGCCCTCCAGAGCATGGCCCTGGCTGATGGAGTCAGGGAAGGGAGTCCCCTAGGGAGCAAGGAGAAATCATAAACCCTGGCTCACAGAGATTGCAGATAGAGCGTGGGGTAGTCACAATATCTGTAAAGTCTGGGGTGTCCCCTACACCCTGATTTCTCCTCATGTGTGAGTATCCTTCAAACTGGGCCTTTCCATATCAGCCACTCCCACCTTTCCTCCTCTTTTAGAAAAAATTATCCATGAAGTCTGAATACACAATGAAGTAAGCAAGGGTAGCAACCGAAACTGATATCGATGGTCCATGGTGGCAGCAAATCCTGCCTTGGAGGTGCCACTGAACATGAACACAGAGTCACCAAAACCTTGCCAGGTCCCAGGACAAACCGGAGGTGTCCGGGAAGCGCTGCTGGGGATGGAGCAAGACGACACTCTAAGGACTGAATACTCTCAGCATTCTCCTGGGCCTGAGAAAAAGCCCACAAGGAGGGGTGGGCCTCTTTCTTCCGTATTGTATAAACAGGGCAGAGGCCGGACAGACAGATGGCACCAAGGGCTTCCGGAGGGAGAGCCTGGGATTGGCCTGGGATTCGCATGGCTTGTCCTGGCTGGCTCCACAGGGGACTCACTGCTGGCCTTTGAGACTTCCCGGAAGTGGGTCTTCTGGGTGGTGTTTGGGGCAGGTGTAAATATTTACATGCTCCTTACCTCTCAAAGCGAAAGCCTGTGTTTATTCTGAGCCCCAGAGCAGGTTCTAAGCCCCACTATTTCTGGGCTCAAGCAGGTGAACAAAGAAAAAGTATTGCTGTGCGGTGATTCCTTGGCAGCCTCTTCCCAGCTGCCCAGGACCTGTTGCTCTTGACATCTCCATGGCTGTCCCCATACACCACCAGCGCCAAGCTTTGCGGGTGCCCGCCGGGTTTCCAGCTTGCCTCCCTTCCCTGTGGCCACCCGCTGACACCTGCATTCACATTCTAAGGAATTGTCAGTCCCCAACCACCCGACACTCCCCCACTGTTACGTGCAGCCCACCCTGGTCACAGCCTTTTGATCCTCTCCCCCTCCCCACCCCTAAACTCTGCTTCCCTCCTGCTGTGCCCAGGGCTCCCTCCTGCCTTTCACGCCCAGGAGAGCGCCTCCCGGCCTCCCCAGGTCTCTGGGGCAGAGGCTGTGCCTTCTTATGCGGTCAGGCTCATGTCACAAAGGAGCGGCCCAGAGGGAGGGCAGGCGTGGGTATGGGGCTGCTCTTTCCTGGTGGTGGACACTGAAGCCTGTCCACCTGAACTGGAGGCGGGGAGGGGCAGTCGAGTGACCCCCAGGCCCAGGCAAGGGAACAGGGTGCAAGGTCAGAGGACCCTCCCGAGGGAGGGAGTGGGAGGCCAGGGAAGGACAGGGCACTGGAGGCGAAGAGTATCAGAAGCAGGACAGAGCGGGGCTGCTGGAGGTGGGGGAAGAGGGGCTGGTTCTGTGGAGGTGAGGACCTGCAGGTGGACCTGTCCTCTCTGTGGGATGGTGCTCGGGGCAGGAGGAAGAGAAACATCTCTTTAGAGAGAGGGGGACAGTCTGGACCAGTTGTGTTCCGACTCTGCCAGGGAGGCAGGGGCAGGGGTGTGGTGTGGGGAGGGGGGCTGGGGCAAGCAGAGGGAGGCCGTCTGTGTAATTCTAATGTCTCTTGCTAATGGTGTCAAGAGGGGAGGAGATGGAACCACCCGGCCAGAGAGAGGAGGGGTTGGATCTCCCCTTGGCGGAAGGACCTGCAAGGAGTTGGCCCCTTCACCACCCACAGCTGAGCAGTGCCCACTGAGAGCATCCTCCCTACTTCACAGACAGAGACACAAAGGCCAGACAGCTTGAGGTTAAGGAGCTCGGCCAAGCCCACACGACAGGACACGGTGGGAGCCAGGGTTTGACCCAGGTCCACAGGGGGCCCGCTCTGTAGGCAGTGCCCGGCCTGGGGCAGGTAGTGCCATAGGGAGGGGCTGGGTGCTGGGCAGGAATGGATGTTCAGCTAGAAAGAGTCTAGAAGAAAGGCCAGGAGTGGTGAGGTCACGTTCACGAGACTGCACAGTTAGGAAGTGTTAAGAAGTCACACTGGACAGACCGGGTGGAGACAAGGGCCTTGGTGGCCAAGCACTGAAGTCACCCCAGCTGCCATCCTCCACTTTGACGCCTCTGCCCAGCGCCCCTGCTCCCCTCCTCTGCCCTCCTGGAAAGGGCACCTTGCGGTTTTTGTTGCCCTTGCCTGTATAGCACAAACATGTTCATTTAAGAAGTGGAACATTGGAGGCAGCAGACAACTGTGTTCATCTGAAAGGAGGAGCCCTCGCCCCCATGCAGGCGCTGCCCCCAGAATGAAATTCCCAAGCCTGTTGGGGATCCCCCCTAGGCATTGCTGCTCTGAACACCAGCACCTAACCCTTCTAATGTCCCCCCTGCACCCTCCCAGCATCCCCCCTGCACCCTTCTAACGTCCCCGCTGAACTCCTCCCTTCGTCCCCCCTGCACCCTCCGTTCGTCCCCCCTGAACCCTCCCCTCCTCCCCCCTGCACCCTCCCAGCATTCCCCCTGCACCCTCCTAACATCCCCGCTGCACCCTCCCAGCATGCCAGCTGTGCCCCTCCCAGCATGCCCCCTGCACCCCTCCCAGCATCCCCCTCCCCCTACAGCCCTTCTAGCATCCCCCCTGCACCCTCCCAGCATCCTCCCTCCCCCCAGAACCCCTCCCAGCATCCCCCTGCACCCCTCCAGCATCTCCCCTGCCCCTAGACATCGCCTCTGCCCCCTCCAGCATTCCCCTTGTACCCCCAGAATCTCCCCTATACCTCTCCCAGCATCCCCCTGCACCCTCTCAACATCCGCCTGCACCCTCCCAGTATCCCCACTGCACCCTTGGCATCCCCCCCCCCCCCCCCCAGCATGCCCCTCGCACCCTCCCTGTATCCCACTGCATCCCGGGCTCCAAGCCTCCCGCCCACCTTGCGGTCCCCGCCCTGGCGTCTAGGTGGCACCAGAATCCCGTGCTGACTCCTCCCGCTGGGATCCGCCCTCGCCTGCCCATGGTTGTCCAGCTCCGTCCCTCTAGATGCTCAGCCCAACCGGCTGCACAGTTTTCAAGGGTCAGTTCCTTTGAGTACAAGGGGCTGTGGCTTCTCTGGAGCTGCAGACTTGTCATTATTGCTTTTTCCTTTCTGTCTTCTACTTCCCTTGGCCTCCTCTTGGGGAGAGGTAGAGCCCTCTCTGCCTCAGGGACAACCCAAAGCAAGTACTGCATGTGCTCTTTTAAAAGTTTTAAGTAATTTCAGCAAAAAGGATATTAACATTAAATCAATTTTTAAACTTTTTGAAAAAAGTATCAAAACAACATGCACTTGGTTCAAAACAGTAGGCTCCTCTTGGGCCCTTTCAGATAATTCAAACTGTCACTCAGGCTGGAGTGCCATGGCTCACTGCAGCCTCGACCTCCCGGGCTCAGCTGATCCTCCCACCTCAGCCTCCTGAGTAGTAGCTGGGACTACAGCGCGGGCAACCACACCTGGCTAATTAAAAAAAAAAAAAATCTAGAGATAGGATTTTAAAAAAATCTAGAGCCTGTGTTGCCCAGGCTGGTCTTGAACTCCTGGGCTCAAGCGATCCTCTCACCTCAGCCTCCCAAAGCACTGTGCTCTGTTTTGACGCTGTTTTGAAATGTAGCTGGTTAAAAAATGAGAACCAGTTCTTCATTCCTTCATTCTGTAAGTCTTTATTGTGAGGCTCTGGGGACGGAGAGGAATTAGACAAGGGCCTCTACGCCGAGCTCACATCCCAGCGGGGCAGTCAGAGAAACCCGTGGGTACCACGTGTTGCTACGTCCCAGGAAGAAAAAGAGAGCAGGTTTCGGGATGGGGACGATGGGGAGGTGTCGGGGGTCAAGAGAGATGGCTGGGAGGAAGCGCCACAAGCAGAACCCTACAAGCGGTCCAGGAGGGGTGCCGGCAGGGGAGGAGCATACCCGCCCCTTTTTACAGCCTCCCCCTTCCCTCAAAGTTAAAGAGCAGGAAAGTCAGGATTCCTTACTGGCCCTGCCCTTCCGAATGCTCCGCGCTCCGCTCCTCCCTGAGAGCTTGTGGGTGTCGGGGGTCCCTCCCCTCCCCGCGCTGGGATCGGGCGCGCACCCCGCCCCGCAGCGCGGCCCCTCCCGGGCGAGCGCACCCCCATCCAGCGGGAGCGCCGAGCCGCGGCCGCGGGGAAGCATTAAGTTTATTCGCCTCAAAGTGACGCAAAAATTCTTCAAGAGCTCTTTGGCGGCGGCTATCTAGAGATCGGACCATGTGAGGGGCCGCGGGTACAAATACAGCAGCGCCGGCGCCCCTCCGCACAGCCAGCGCCTCCCGGTGCCTCGAGGGCGCGAGGCCCGACCACCTCCCCAGCCCGGGACCAGCCTCCGCCCGGCAGTCCGGCAGGTGGGTCAGCTTTTCCTCTCCGCCTCGAACCCACGCTTCTTCCAGAACTTCTTCCCAGTCTTGGGAAAGGGAGAGAGAGCCGCTGCGCCCCACCGCCCGGCGAGGAGGCGAGGAGGCGAGGACCGGCATGCGTCCCAGCGGTGGGCACCGGATCCTACCCCTGCGCCCTCCACGCTCCGCAAGAACCAGAGCTGAAGCGGACGGGCCAGGGTGGGGCGGGGGACAAGGAGCGTGGAAGGGACGAGGAGCGTGGAGTGCACGAGGGGGCCTTGGGGGGCGGGAGTGGGGGGTCCTTTGTCTATTGTTACAGGGGCTTTGCAACCTCTTGAGGACCCGCGAAAGACACCTTAAACAGGATCTTGAGCAAAATGCTGTCCTGTACTTTGGGAGGAGTTGCTTTCGTTTCAACCCATGGTTTATGTTTGATCTTTACTTTGCTGTCATCGCGTGCTGGTGGCTTTATGCAAAGGGAGAGCTCTGGTTGACACAAATGCCCAGATAGCTAGAGAAATCAGAGTGGCGCTTAAGTGGGCCGAGTCTCCGTGGCTTGGGCGGCTTAACTGTCAGAGCAGAGGAGCGCTCAGACACCTCGCGGGCCATTCAGAATTTATTTGAAACCCCAACTCCAGCGACTGTGCTACGTGGTTGAATGGTATAATCATCATTTGCTTGAAAATTGTGTACATTCAGATTTATTTTTGAACAAAAAAAAAAAAGCTCTCTGGAGCTCAAGACTGGATTTGGGTCTTGGGCTAAGGAGCAAATTTTCTTTTGAACTGGGGCTTTTCCATGTTGAATTGTCCTTTTTCCATTTGGGACTCTAAAGAATTTGAAGAGGGGTAGAATTTCTGAATCAGACATTACAAAGGCTTTGTGTATGTATTTTTACAATCAATTTTGTCCAGAAAAGTGAACCAGGTCAATGGATTATTTATGAGCCTGCTAGCTAACTCTCATCATAGGAAGATGAGATCAAATATTTAATGTGTTTTGCTTTCAGTGACATAGGAAAACTGTCTTAAGAAGGCGACATTGGGACTTGTGTTTAATGAAACAGAGAACTGTGGGCAGCGTCAGCGTTGGGTTTTTAGGAGCATAGGGAGCACACAGCTTTGACTCTGTCCCGTGATTTGCTTCTGTGTGAAGCCACTGAGACCCGAAGGTTTGGGTTTTCCTGCCTCACACTCTGGGGTGGCGGTGACCTTTCCAGCATGGGTGAGAGGCAGCACGTTCTTACTAGGTTTGTGCAAACTGAGCAAGCCATTTGGGGCATGGGTTTTTCTCTTTTCTTTCTTTCCTTCTTTTTCCCACTATAGAACAGATTGAAACTGCTTCACAATTAATCAAAAGTCCTCTCAACATTCTGGTGATCCATCTAAGACCTTTCAGAGGTGTAACCACCAGCACAGATAATCAAATCCATTTGTTTTCAATCTCGTTGTTTAAGAAATATATATACTAGGAGTGGGGTAGAGGGAATAATGTTGATGTTTTAATGGAATCCGAAAGATCTCAGAAATTCCTCTTGG
This sequence comes from Sapajus apella, assembly GCF_009761245.1. Taxonomy (NCBI): domain Eukaryota; kingdom Metazoa; phylum Chordata; class Mammalia; order Primates; family Cebidae; genus Sapajus; species Sapajus apella. The sequence goes on from NW_022436952.1 coordinate 37,002,445, forward strand.
GGAATGTGTAGAGTCGTCTGAGCATTTTGATGAAATTTGGAGAGGCATGTTGAAGAGTGTTGCAAATGGGTGAGGTGCCTGAGGAATGGGGATGCTGGGCTGGAGGGGGGCGTAGGAGCCTGGAGCAGGCTCTTTCCTATAGCAGGTTTGCTTCCCAGACACGCTGGATGTCCCCTGCCAAAGAGAAACACAGGTAACTCCAGAAATTAAGCCAATATGTGGCAGGGCCTCTCCTTCCTACTTGTGAATGAGTGGTATGACTGGAGAGAACATAGAAGCCAGGGCTTCCTGAAGAAGCTTAATTTTAATTTGGCTTCATGAATCAACAGGATATGGTCATGACTTGACTTTTTCTAGAGATGTCCAGACAGCCACAGCAAAAATTATACAGTCATTTTTGGTTGTTGTTGAGAAGGTAACCTAATACCTTAGTTATTCCCATAACACGTCAGCTCCTCACAGTCATCAGCTCTAAATAAGGGGCTGTGGGGAGGCCTGCCTAACACGATGTCCGCGTCCCCTCCAATGCACCCTGCAACTGTGACCCTAACCTCTCCGCTTTAAGAAAGCAGGAGTTGAAATGATGGTGCAAAAACGCCTGAGAGCTGGTACTCTCTACCCAGATATTGCCTTCAAAGCAGGGTCTCCTGGGGGTCCCCTCGGGTTTTACTCTAAGGCAGATGCTTTGCACACTCTGGAAGCTTTGCACACACGTAAATTAAGCCTGCAGATTAACCCCACCCAACCAACAGGGGCCCAATAACCCCACTCCCCAGCTGCCCAAATGTTCTTTACAAGATGCCCTGGGTGTGGTGCGGTAGAAATGGCCCCCAGGCTGCCCAAATTTGGGCTGCACCGATTTCCCCGTCCAGTCCCTGGGCTATGGACAGCCGCCTCTACTCGCCTGAGGTTTGTGGTGTTCCACGGAGCAGATCTGGGCATGAAGCAAAACATCTCATAAAAGCGCCTGTTTCTCCGCACTTGGGGCAAGGGAGGCAGACTTCCCTGCTCTTACAGGGGCTTCATTTCTGGGCTTACCTGGGCAAATGACACTCCAAGGAAGGAAAACTGCCATCTTTCTAGGAGGGACCCAGGTGGAAAACAGATGAAGCTAGCCTGTCACAGAAACCTGGCATCAATGATCTTCCCTGAGCAGAGAGGCAAATTGCTCTTCTAGGGTGAGCACGGCTCCACCGTCGGCCAGCACAGCCCCCGAATTTCCAGGTGGAGCTCACCATGCTGACTTTGGTCCACATTCAGAAATGTTGTTCTGTGGCACCGTCTCTGCAGAAGCTGTTTCCTACAGCCTGACTTTTGGTCGCTCTGGGTGACTGGGAAGATGAATGCCCGTTTATTGAATGTCAACAACGCGCTTTTAAATGGGAGTGAGTGTTTTCCCAGCCCTGTGTCTAATGAGGTGACAAAATGAGTAGTGATAAAGCGGGTGTAAGGCGGTCTGACTGCCTTGTTATTATTTCTTCTTTCCTTTGGCCCCCGTGGAACCTGGCAGCAGCTCCCTGCTTCCATCCCAACCCTGAAGCAAGGGGATTTGTTAATGGGATTTAAACCCCAGGCTCTTTAGCACCCAGGACTGGATGGACCTCCATTAACCCCAGAAGCCCTGGACTGCAAAAGGAGAGACACGCCCCAGTGATGTGAGACACAGAGGCAATGTCCCAGGGCCTTCAGGCACTGACGGTGACAGCGCAGTGGCGGGTCTCCTGGGATGGTGAGGTCCAGTTCTTCAGGGCATTCTTTGAGGTAGGGAGGGTAGAGGTTACAGGAGAGGTTGTGACCAGGCCAGGTGGTGATCTGGGCAAGTGCTTCTCAGCCAAGCTGGGGACACAGCAAGCCTGTTGTGTGCTTCGGGAGAGCCCAGAGCCCCAGGATGGGAGGCCGGGAGGGGCAAGTGCGTGGGCCTTTGCTGTCTTGGGTTTTGGTGTGATCTTTCTGTGTGTATCCCAGGAAAAAAGAGCATTTCATTTCCTTTGTTACTGAACTGTTGAATAAAATAAGCTGATTTGTTTTCTCTAAGGGAACTTTTTATTCTAACTAAGGGGCCAAGAGTTAGAGAGAGGGAGACCCGGAAGGACCAGGGAGGGGTCCTCAGCTCTGTGCGTGGCTGGCTTGAGCTCACCCACAGGTCATGAGGACAAAGCCAGGCCTAGAACGTGAGTCTCTTGTACTTTTCTCTCTTCTCCTCTCTCCCTAATGGTGGGCACGTCGTCTTTTTTTTGTTTGTTTTTTTGAGATGGAGTCTGGCTCTGTTGCCCAGGCAGGAGTGGATGCAGTGGCACTATCTCGGCTCGCTGCAACCTCCACCTCCCGGGTTCAAGCAATTCTCCTGCCTCAGCCTCCCAAGTAGCTGGGATTACAGGCATGCACCATCACGCCTAGCTAATTTTTGTATTTTTAGTAGAGATGGGATTTCACTGTGTTGGCCAGGCTGGTCTCGAACTTCTGACCTCATGATCCACCTGCCTCAGCCTCCCAAAGTGCTGAGATTACAGGCTGGAGCCACCGTGGCTGACCAGCATGTCGTCTTTAAAAGGCAAATCCAATTAGCTGGACCTTTCCTTTGTTTCAGAGGAGAGGAGCTGGCCCAAGGAACAGGGAGGGAGGAGCCTGGAGGGGAGAAGGGAGAGAGGCTTTTCTGGCCAGCAGGGAGCTTTGGCTGACTGGAAGTTTCCCAGCTCTGGCTGAGGGCTAGAATTACTTTTTCTTTTTTCTTTTCTTTTTTTGAGACGGAGTTTTGCTCTTGTTACCCAGGCTGGAGGGCAATGGCGCGATCTCGGCTCACCGCAACCTCCGACTCCTGGGTTCAGGCAATTCTCCTGCCTCAGCCTCCTGAGTAGCTGGGATTACAGGCATGTGCCACCATGCCCAGCTAATGTTTTGTATTTTTAGTAGTGACGGAGTTTCACCATGTTGACCAGGATGGTCTCGATCTCTTGACCTCGTGATCCACCCGCCTCAGCCTCCCAAAGTGCTGGGATTACAGGCTTGAGCCACCGCGCCTGGCAGAATTACTTTTTCTTTTGAAAAATTTCAACTGAAAAATCAGGATGTGGTCCATTTTCACCAGTTAACATTTTGCCAATTTGTGTACAAAGCCACTCTAATTATGCATTTATCTAATTTTGTATATGCAGTGTATATATAATAACATATAAGATCATTAATATAATTATCCCATACATATATATTCATATATATAGTTGAACCTTTGAGAGTTTGCAGACCTCCAGATACTTCTTCCTTGAATACTTCAACATACATTTCCAACAAACAAGGACCTTCTTGTACATAACCGCAGCCCCATTTTCACCCTGGGGAAGTTGAACATGGATACAATACAATTACCACATCTACAGCTCATATTCCAGTTTCCCCCGCTGTCTCAGGATGTCCTTTTTAGCTTACAGGGTTACCTTGTGAGACTGTAAACTCCTCAAGTCAGAAAGTTTTTCTTGCTCTCATCTCCGTGCATATCTGAGAACTAGATTGGTACAATGATGTGTAAGGATGAACTGATTTTTCATGAACGTCCCCAACTGTGTGACTCATGGTAAAGCACATCTCAGAAATCTTTAACCAAAGAGTATAGGCACCTTTGATCAGCAACACCCAAACTGCAAACACCTTGTGGCTGAAGAGGGGTTCGCAGGTGGTGGCCTCTGAACCTCCCTCTCCACCTGGATGCTCCCCCTCCTCCAGCAGCCTCACCTCAGCTGACCTTGCCTCTCCTTCTCCCCCTCCATGCCCCAGCCAGAGAAATGGCCAGTTCCCCCTCTCGCTTCCCTTCTCCACTCCCATTTTATCTTGTCGTTTCACTTCAGACCCCTTTCTCCCCACTTCCCTCATCCACCTTGCCCAGCTGCCACAGGTAAATCCACCCATACTCCATAGCACCCTGTCCCTGGGGCTGTTTGCTGTTTTTCCCACTTCTCCCTGTCTTGGGTCCCTCTGTGGGCCCAATCATGTCTGCTTTACACAAAGGTAATCTTAGTAATATATGTGTATAAAGGAAAAAGAAAAGCTGTGTTTGGACATGTTCTCGTGTTTTATCTTGATTTCTATTTATTGCACAATTTGCATTGATTGCAACAGTGAAGGAGTGTTTAGAAGATGTAAGTGACTGTCCTAATCCTGCTGAATCTAACACATCACCTGCTTTGAGTTTCTCGAGTCTTTACTTTGTTACCGTAGTGTATCTAAATCTGGACTAGTCTCTTTCCCAGACTCATCCAGATTTAGATACACTACGGTAACAAAGTAAAAGCAGTTTTGTTTTCTGCAAAAAGTTGTAAGTTGTGAAATTAAGTGTCACAAGCAATTCATGTCATCAACTTCTAAAGAACTTGGGCCTGGCACAGTGGCTCATGCCTGTAATCCCAGCACTTTGGGAGGCTGAGGCAGGAAGATTTCTCGAGTCCAGGAGTTCAAGACCAGCCTGGACAACATAGCGAGACCTCGTCTCTGCTATATATTTTAAAATTGAACAACAAACAAACAAAGCTAAAGACTTTAAAAGTGCCTAAAAAACACCTCCGTGTAATCTGTTCAAGAATCTCCCTGTTCCTTGTTCTTCTTCTTTTTTTTTTTTTTTTGTATTTACTTTATTGTTTTTTTAGTGTTATTTTTATTTTAAAGTTGGGGGTATATGTGCAGGTTTATTACAGGATATACTGTGGGACACTGAGGTTTGGTCTTTTATTGATTCCTTCACCCGGATAGTGAACATAGAGCCCAATAGGAAGTTTTCAGCCCTCCCCTGTCCTCCTTTGGAGTCTTCACTGTTTATTGTTCCTGTCTTTATGTCTGTGTGAACCCAAGATTTAGCTCCCACTTATAAGTGTTTTCTTTCCTTAAATTTAGTTTTCCTTAAGAACCAAAAAGAGCCGGGTGCGGTGGCTCAAGCCTGTAATCCCAGCACTTTGGGAGGCCGAGGTGGGTGGATCACGAGGTCAAGAGATCGAGACCATCCTGGTCAACATGGTGAAACCCCGTCTTTACTAAAAATACAAAAAATTAGCTGGGCATGGTGGCACGTGCCTGTAATCCCAGCTACTCAGGAGGCTGAGGCAGGAGAATTGCCTGAACCCAGGAGACGGAGGCTGCGGTGAGCCGAGATCACGCCATTGCACTCCAGCCTGGGTAACAAGAGCGAGACTCCATCTCAAAAAAAAAAAAAAAAAGAACCAAAAAGAAGAGTAAAATAAAGAACTTCAGATCAGTCTCATTGTGAAACTCCTCCCCACCCCCACGCTGTCGGGTAGCGCTTAACACTGTGTGCGACAGCTTTCCTTTCAGAAGTTTTCGTTTATCACATTTATTTCTGTGGGTAGGAAATATATGCCAAGTTCCAAACCACCAGCTCACAGATGAACACTGGAGCCCAGGCCACTGACAGCCGTGCCTGCCAGTACTTGTCTCAAAGTCTGAAAGCCCAACCTGGGCTCTGTAATCCTCCGCACGTCAGTCTCTTCCAGTCCATAGTCCATGAAAATGATTGTTAAGGCAGCCCTCCTCCTCTGCCTCCAAGATGCACAGCCCATCTTCATGATGGGTGTGGCAGGGAGGGGCAGGGCCCTTTAGAATAGGACCCTGATCCCATCTGACTTAACTCCAGGGAGGAGAGAAAGAGCAGGACCTCACATGGGGCTCATATCTGTTGGCACCCTTGCTCACCCAGGAGAGCTGAAACCAGCCCTGCATGCTCACAGCTGTATAGGGCATGCTCCAGTCTGCAAGTATTTTTTTTTTCTTTTTTTCTTTTCTGAGACAGAGTCTCGCTCTGTTGCTGAGGCTGGAGCGCAATGGTGTGCTCTTGGCTCACCACAACCTCCGCCTCCCAGGTTCAAGCGATTCTCTTGCCTCAGCCTCCCGAATAGCTCGGATTACAGGCGCACGCCACCACATCCAGCTAATTTTTGTATTTTTAGTAGAGACAGGGTTTCACCATGTTGGTCAGGCTGGTCTCGAACTCCTGAGCTCGTGATCTGCCTGCTTTGGCCTCCCAAAGTGCTGGGATTACAGGCGTGAGCCACCACGCCTGGCCCAGTCTGCAAGTATCTGGATACGGGGACATGTAGCCATGGCCCTGCTTCCAGGGGCACATGAAGCAAATGTACATAAAAAGATAACTGGCCGGGCACGGTGTCTCAAGCCTGTAATCCCAGCACTTTGGGAGGCTGAGGCGGGCGGATCACGAGGTCCAGAGTTCAAGACCAGACTGGCCAACATGGTGAAATCCCTTCTCTACTGAAAAATAAAAAAATTAGCTGGGCATGGTGGTTTGTGCCTGTAATCCCAGCTATTTGGGAGGCTGAGGTAGGAGAATTGCTTGAACTGGGACCAGAAGGCGGAGATTGCAGTGAGCCGAGATGGCGCTACTGCACTCCAGCCTGGGCTACAGAGCGAGACTCCATCTCAAAAAAAAAAAAAAGGATAACTAAGGATGCCTGGTAATCAATGGTGAGTGACAAATGAGGATTGAGTAGAAAGAGCAAATCTTGGGCTGGGGTGGTGAGAGGAGGCGGATAGAAGCTTATGCCAGCCGTGGAGGGTGCAGGATGATTAGAGGAAGGGAAGGTACGGGGGGGGGTTGCACATGGCACTGTCGGTGCCTGCTGGCCCCTGAGTAACCTGTGGTGCTTGTTGAAAATGCAGATCCCTGAGCACCCACGTGGATCTCTTGAATTAGAATCTCTGGGACAGCAGCCCACGTGTCTGTTTCCCAGGTGACCCCAAGCCACTGATTGAGAGGACCAACCATGACCTAGTGAGGCCTGTGCTGGGAGCCACAGATCACTTCGGTCCTGAGTTTTGTGGGCCTCTGTTTCCCTGACTAGAATGTGAAGTAGAAAGGCAGAATGGGTTGCGATGTGTGGAGGCGCTAGTGACATAACTCGCTGCTGTTTACTGATGCTTTCCCCAGGCTAGACGCTGAGTTAAGCATTTCTCATACTTTAATTCCCACGACAGCCTTCAGGAAGCAGTGATTTTAACACTCTGCTTTTACACAAAGGGAAATGGACGCTAAGAGAGGTTAAGTGACCTACTCAAAGTCACACAGCCAGTCGGTGGTGGATCGGGGATTCCAGTGCAGATCTGAGGCAGAAAGGAGAGCTATGGGTTGTGAACACAGGACCTGTTGAAGGATGACTCTGGAAAGAAGTTAGTCTGGGCTTGGCTGTTTATGTTCATTGGGGGAGGGCTGTTCATGTCTGTCTATGCCAAATTCATTTCCTTCTAGTAAAGTCAAAATAAATGATTCAGTGTCCTTTTGGCCAGCCTCTGGGGGGGATCTTAACTCCACCACAAGGGGCAAATCCTCTAGATTTTATACTCTGTATAGAGAGAAGCCCAGGGCTATCCTCTCCCAGGCAGGGAACGTTCTGGAATTCCTCTCCAAAAACTTAAACCAGGCCGGGTGCAGTGGATCATGCCTGTAATCCCAGCACTTTGGGAGGCCGAGGCAGGAGGATCACATGTAGGCCAGGAGCTCAAGACCAGCCGGGGCAACATGGTGAAACCCTGTCTCTGCAAAAAATGCAAAAAATTAGCTGCGTGTGGTGGCACACGCCTGTAATCTCAGCTACTTGGGAGGCTGAGGTGGGAGGATCCCTTGAGCCCAGGAGGTTGAGGCTCCAGAGAGCTCTGATCGTGCCACTGCATTCCAGCCTGGATGACAGAGAAAGACCCTGCCTCTTTAAAAACAAAATAAAACAAAACAAAAAACCCAACTAAAATGTCTGACTCTCATACAAGGAATCCTTTGGATAAGGAGATGGCTGTGATGGTGGAGTTCATTTCTACCCTTTTTGTCCAAAAAACAAGCAGATTTTCTCTACCCTCTTCATTTCTATCATGAAATCTCTTGACTTCATTGGAAAGGCAAGCCAGGAGTGCCCATGGCTTCTGACCTGTGCCCCCATGACCCTGCACACTCTGAGAACACAGCAGTGCCTTCAGCAGATGTAAATGTGAGCTCCCATTTTACACTGTGGAGCCTGCAAGGAAGGATCAGCCCACAGCCAAGGTCCTGTGACAGAAACTGCACAACAGCAGCAAAAGACGTAAAGCCTGGGGGCAGCCGTGGTGCAAAACTTGTGAGCCGTCTCAGCTCGCCAGCGGCAGCCTCTGTTACCGCGTCTCCAGAAGCATCGTGTTTTTCCTAGTAGCAGTTGGTCTTCCTTTTCAGATTTTGGGTTTGGCCTGTGGACTCCATGCAGGCAGGACTGTGTTCACCTTGTTTCTTTCTTTCTTTTCTTTTTTGAGACAGAGTCTTACTCCGTAGACCAGGCTGGAGTGCAGTTCCGCTCACTGCAACCTCTGACTCCTGGGTTTAGGCGATTCTCGTGCATCACCCTTCTGAGTAGCTGGGATGACAGACAGGCACCACCATGCCCAGCTAATCTCTGTATTTATTTATTTATTTTGAGACAGAGTTTCCCCCTTGTCACCCAGGCTGGAGTGCAGTGGCTCAATCTTGGCTCACTGCCACCTTCACCTCCTGGGTTCAAGCAATTCTCCTGCCTCAGCCTCCCGAGTAGCTGGAATTTCAGGCATGCGTCATCACACCCAGCTGATTTTTACATTTTTAGTAGAGACAATGTTTCACCATGTTGGCCAGGCTGGTCTCAAACTCCTAACCTCAGGTGATCTGCCCGCCTCAGCTTCCCAAAGTGCTGGTATTATAGGCGTGAGTCACCTGGCCTGCCTGCCTTGTTTCTGAGGAGACTAGCATGTGTGGCCCAACAGCATGTCTTTGCTGAAGGAGCGTTCTTCGTGGAGAGGGCCAGATTCCATGTTTACTGCTTTGGGTGGCGCCAGTGTTCAGTAATTCCCATCACTCCTGGTAGATGCCTTGGGAACTTCAGCCTCCTTCTGAATAGAGACTATGAACTGCCAGTTGGCTATATGACCTGTAATTAACTCTATCTCTGCGTTAAACCCACAATTCATTTGTTTTTGTTTGTTTTGAAAAAGAAAATTCAGTTTCCTGAGAAATGAACTCACTTTGATCTTGATGCACAAAGTCAAAGTTCTGTAATGCCTTTCTGCTTAGAATGCACTGATGGACAAGTAGATGAAGAGTCACAGCTATCGCCAAAGGGCTGGATCTTTGTGACTAATCATCATTAATTACATGCTTGGCCAGGTACAGGTTGCTCCTGGCTATAGAGACAGAGGGTGTGGAAAGAGGATTGGCAATTTGATTAGGAGAAGTTTAAATAGAAACAGCCCTTTTTCACTTGGGGTCAGGGATTAGGGGAATGGAGTGAATTAGCTCCGGGAGAGTGAAGAGAAAGTCAACCACATCCATTGGCTGGTCAACCGCACCCCTCATGTGCAGAGACCTGGGGGGACGAGCTGTCATCCCACAGCAGAGATGGGGTCCGTGGCACCACCCTCAGCCTGTCACTGGCTCAGCCTGGAACAACAGCACACATCCAAGGTGCAAAGGAAGGTTTCCTTCCGGGGCTTTTTCTGGCCATGGGGAAACTCAAAGGCTGCCTGGAGAAGGTCACAGCTGTAATATTGACCTCCTTTGCAATTTTTCCACCCAGCGGGATAAAAATATCTTTTAAAGAAGAAAGCTTAGAAGAGGGCATTCTCAGAAACCAGCCTTCTTAACAACTCACACTTGTCTATTCTTGGGCCAGCTTGTTTTCAGCCATTGTTATGTTATGTCCAAGTCTCGGTAGAAAAAGCCAGCCAGGGCTCTGCAGAATCAGAAAGCTGGGAAGAGAGTCTGGGGCTCCACAGGCAGGAGCCTGAAGGCAGAAAGGGCCCCAGGCACTTGGCGCCTGCTCCCGGCAGACCCGATTAGTCACCAGGAGGAGTTTTCCTCTACCTAACAGAGGCAGCGGAGTGGGCTAAGGAAAGGAGACGTGCGTCTCCTGTCTTTTGGTAGCTTGAGTGGCTGTAACTTTCTGTTTGCACCCCAGATTCTATTATGAGGGGTGGGGGCTCAGTAGGAGAACCCCAGAAAGCACAGCTGGGCAGAGGGAGACAGTCTCTGGGGAGAGGCAGCCGGGTCATGAGTTGCCTGAGGGATTCTCTGGGTTTTCTCGCACTGGGGCCATTTCAGCCTGTTGATATAAAATTTATAAGCTAAAAAAATTAAAAAGAACTAGAGGATATTTCCAGAAACAAGATCTCTGTAATGGCCCAGAACACAAATAGAAACAGTGTATTATTCTTCCAGGAGCTGCTCGCCATGGTTGCCAGGAATTCATGATTGGATGCCTTTGGGGCTGAACCCCTGAGGACTCCAGAGAACACACATTGCCCCCCAAAAATCTACCTACCCGCACACATTTTCCACCCTCTCTGCAGGATGCCTCAAGGAAGAAAGTAAATGAAATCCAGAACGAATCACTTGGCCCCTGAGGCAGGGGGGTAACTGCTCACTGCTGTAGCTAAGCGTTTCTTCTCCCCAAAGTATTGCTTCTGAGGGACTGGTTCCCTGCTGTAGACCCTCTGGGCGTGGGCAGAGAGGCCAGGGAAAGGTTAGGTGATGCAACTGGAGCTTCTATTTAAATGAGAGGAAAGTGGCAGTACTGAAAATAGAAGAGGTTCTTGCAGAAAATTGTGGAGTCAGGCTGGGCTCGATGGCTCATACATGTAATCCCAGCACTTTGGGAGGCTGAGGCAGGTGGATCACATGAGGTCAAGAGTTCAAGACCAGCCTGGCCAACACAGTGAAACCCCGTGTCTACTGAAAATATAAAAATTAGCTGGGCGTGGTGGAGCACGCCTGTAGTCCCAGCTACTCAGAGGCACGAGAATCACTTGAATCAGGAAGGCGGAGGTTGCAGTGAGCCAAAATTGTGCCACTGCCCTCCAGGCTGGGAGACAGAGCAAGACCTTGTCACAAAAAAAAAAAAAAAAAAAAAAAAAATTGTGGGGCCAGTGGGAGGAAGAGCAGCTCTGTGAGCTTGGCGCCCTCTGGCCACACATGGAAAAGCTCTTCATCCCTGCCATTTGGCCTTCAAGTTTGCCAACATTTAATGTAAAAAACACGTCATTGATATAAGCCAGAGGGAAGTACAGAGGCCTTCTTAAATACCACCACCAGAGACCACCAAGTTCAAGTTCAATTTAGCTGAATATTTAAATATGTTGACATCTCATCATGTAATAAAATAATAATAATATCCCTGGCCTGGTAAATGGTTACTATGGTGGATAAGAGGATGTGTAGTTATTTTAAAAGTCTATCAAGCCTGCTATGGGGGCCCAAGGCAGGGGGAAGCATGGGGAGGCCAAGGCCGGACAGCAGCATAAATGGTGAGCAGGATGAGGTTCTGGAGGTCGCTCTTGTGAGAAATATACATCCTCCTGAGCGGTGTCTGCACCTCTGAGCGTGGGGTGGGTGGCATGGGGCCCAAACAGTGGGGGACAGCCCATGACATCTACCTACCCTTATACACAAACCCCCTAACTACACGGAGCTGATTTCTCTCTTGTCGCTGTAGGTATTTTTGGCAACAATCAATCCCTTTAAAATTTTTATTTTCCACTTTACAGAAAAAATGCAGCAAACATAAAACCCTAGTGACTGAAAGTCCCTGGTGTTCATGTCTAATCCTGCTTATATTTAGAGACGTAGTCATCAGCATGATTTTGTGTCCTGATTTTTCACATACCATGTTTTTGTCTACTTCACATGTGTAGGTAGTTCAGTTGCAGTCACCGAAAACCCTAAATAGGTAGGAGACATCCTTGTGCCATTTCTATTAGCCAGTTCCTAGCCATCCTCTTAACTGTTGGACCTGGAAGGTTAGCCCCAGATCAGTGCAGTTATAAGCAGTCCCTCCCTGGCTGTCCTTTCCTAGAAGGATCCAATGTCTTCTCAGCTAGGCAGAAACATATTTCAACTCCCAAACTGTTTCAACAGTTTGAAAAGCTCAGGCCCAGAAGAAACAGAGTGAACAGTTAACAGTCTTCTCTGCTTACAACTTTATAACAGGCCATAGGTTTAAAGTCCAAAAGGGCTCAAATTTCTACCCCACGTTTGACGACTCAGACCTCAATCCAGAGCTGAGTTGACTTTCCTGCGACCAGGCCACGGCAGTGAAATGAAGGTACAGCAGCCCCGGCCGGGCCCTCCTGATGGAGGTGTGTGGGGACGGCGACATCTGCCACCCCGGCATCTGTAACCTGCATGCTCTTCTCGCTGGGTCTCCTGGAGGCAAGGCAACCTTGCTTGCCCGCTTTGCAGAATAACAAGGGTCTTAGCCACAGGAGTTGCTGGCAAGTGGCAAGAACGAATGGTGAGCAGCAGTGCCGTTTAAGGCCTGGTCAGATTTGCAGATGCATAATGGGAATGTAGAAAGGCCATGTGCAGACAGTCTGGACACAGCCGGAGGCAGCTCAAATCTGCCCCAGCCTTCCCAGGTGCTAAAGGATGAGTGACAGAGTCTGTAGCTAAGGAGCTGGGGTGCCCCACAAAGGGTGGTCTTTTTACGTTTGTCCTTTGCTTTTTTTCCTTTTAAAATCATATCTGTCTCCTGTAGGTAAGCAAGAAAAAGATGAAGTAAAATCATATCTGTAGTTGACATAAAATGTAACTTTGGGTGTGCAGCTTAAATGATGGCGAGGACTCTCCTGCCTACTGAAGGGCAGAAATGCCTTTGCTTGTCATTGTTTCTCCAACATGGCATCCAAGTGAGGGGGGCTCTGTGACGCTTTGGAGCCCCTCTCACGTTCTTCAGAGCTGCTAGAAAACCACGGGGTGAGATTCCAGTGGCTCCCAGGGAAGCAAGTGTTTTGCTCTGCGGTCCGGCCTCTGCAAAACCTGGGTGACTTGCTATCTGTTTGTGTTGGTTTTGTTGTTTCCTTTTCAGATTACTTGATTGCAATTTGATGCCCTGTATAGGTTGAGAAATTTAGTTGATTTCATGGACTGTCACGTCACAAATAGGACGTTTCACATTTAACTGGTGCATTTGGAATCCCCTTAACTAATGTAGTTTAAGATGTACAATGAGTTAATACCAACGACTAGTAAAATGTCTAATCGTATTCTCCTTCCTCTGTGTGTCTTTCTGACAGAGCCATCAGTCCCGACAATAGGAAGCTCAGAGGTGATCCACATATCCACGCACCCAGAGTTCAGGGGGATCCTTGGCAGATGGGCATCGGTGTCATTTACTAACCAGCAGGATGGAGACCACGCCCTTAAACTCTCAGAAACAGCTATCAGCATGTAAGGATGGAGAAGATTGTCAGGAAAACGGAGTTCTGCAGAAGGGTGTCCCCACCCCAGGGGACAAATTGGAGTCTGGGCAAATATCTAATGGATACTCAGCGGTTCCAAGCCCTGGTGCGGGAGACGACACGAGGCACCCTATCCAGGCGGCCGCCACCACCCTAGTGGCTGAGCTTCATCAAGGGGAACGGGAGACCTGGGGCAAGAAGGTGGATTTCCTCCTCTCAGTCATTGGCTATGCTGTGGACCTGGGCAACGTCTGGCGCTTCCCCTACATATGTTACCAGAATGGAGGGGGTCAGTATCATGGGCTGCGAGTAGAGGCTGTGACCCGGGGTGGGTGGTAGGTCCTCTTGAGAGGCTAGAAGACAGAGTATGTCTTTTTGGTCTTCATTGGTGTAAGTCTGGGAACATGATGGCTTAGATTACAAGCTGGTTGAAAAGTCAAATCTTGTTGGGCACAGTGGCTCACGCCTGTAATCCCAGCACTTTGGGAAGCTGAGGCGGGCAGATCGCCTGAGGTCAGGAGTTTGAGACCAGCCTGGCCAACATGGCAAAGCCCCGTCTCTACTAAAAATATAAAAATTAGCTGGGTGTGGTGGCGGGCGCTTATAGTCCCAGCTACTTGGGAGGCTGAGGCAGGAGAATCGCTTGAACCCGGGAGGTGGTAGTTGCAGTGAGCCGAGATTGCACCGCTGCACTCCATCTAGGGTGACAAAGCGAGACTCTGTCTCAAAAAAAAAAAAAAAAAAAGAAAAAAAGAAAAGTCAAGGCTGGGTGCGGTGGCTCATGCCTGTAATCCTAGCACTTTGGAAGACCAAGGCGGGTGCATCACAAGGTCAGGAGTTCAAGTGCAGCCTGGCCAACATGGTGAATCCCTGTCTCTACTAAAAATTACAAAAATCAGCTGGGCGAGGTGGGCCACCTGTAATCCCAGCTCCTCGGGGGGCATAGGCAGGAGAATCACTTGAACCCGGTGGGCAAATGTTGCAGTGAGCCAAGGTCGCGTCACTGTACTCCAGCCTGGGCGACAGAGTGAGACTTTGTCTCAAGAAAACAAAAGAAAAGAAAAGTCAAATCTCCAGTAAGCCAAATGCTGAAGGCAGCGTGTCTGAGGCTCTCCAGGTTGTGAAGCTGGGTGAAGCCCTCCCAAGCCTGACCTCACAGACCTCCACATCGTTAACTCCATTTATTGAAGGGTCTCCTCCTCATCCTGCATTCTCCAGGCCAGAAGTGAGGGAATGGCTGCCAGCTTGTGCTAAGTTCCTTCACTCCTGCTGGCAGGTTCTGCTGGGAAGAGAGTGCAGAAGGGTAGGCTTGTGTAAGGGAAAATTTGGAGGCGGCTTCGGAGTCCCAGATGATTCTGGACCTTTAAACCTGTGTGAGGTCAGAGAAGGGCATCAGTGTAGGCCCAGAGTCTTAAACCAGGCTGGGCAGAATCTAAAGCTGGATTAGATTCACAGCATGACATTAAAAGCCAACCTCAAATCAGGCATGGCTGTCCCTCCTATCTCCTCCTTGGAGGTTAGATTTTTGAGGCCAGAGGCCCTGTCTTGTTCCTTCAACCTCTAAAGCCTCTCAAGTAGTTAATTTGTAGATTATCAAAAATAGTAGCCGATTGTGGGGAGCAGAGCAGTGGGGAAAGTGAGTGGGTTGAGGCCTCTCACTTGGACTGGTTATCAGCACAGGAAGATAACAAGAAGTGGGGGTGCAGTGAGTCAATCTTGATTTTGATGGGAGCTCTGACGACAGATTTGGGAGGGCAGCTAAAAGAGGTTTGGGGATCATCCATTTGTGTCACCCTCACTGCCCCCCTGACCTAACACAGAGTGGCTTGGATTTGCTGTCTTTCGTAAGCATTTCTGTCCATGCAGCTGCAAAAGTAGTACCAGAGGCCCCCAGGAAGCTCCGCGCTTCCTGCCGAGGAGGAGCGAAAGTCATAATCACCTTATCTCCTGCTCCGGAGGGCTCACCTTTAGCCTGAGCATTATGTAAGGGGCTGGGTCACTGGTGACGTTTCTGCTACACTCATTCCCCAGCATAAAGCCGATCAAGCAAACCCTTTGGAGGAAGGCCACCATAAGAACACGTGGTTTTTATTCTCAAGCCGGATTTATCTAGTGTGATTGTAAATTATGTGGACCTTTCTGACTTGCACAGACCTCAGGTTTCTGGGTTCAGAGTATTTTACAGCAGGGAAAGTTATCAGGGAAAATCACAGCTGACCCACCCTTTCGGCATTTTTATTTTTTTATTATTTATTTATTGAGAGACGGAATGTTGCTCTTGTTGCCCAGGCTGGAGTGCAATGGCACGATCTCAGCTCACCGCAACCTCCGCCTCCTGAGTTAAAGTGATTCTCCTACCTCAGCCTCCTGAGTAGCTGGGACCACAGGCGCCTGCCACCATGCCCAGCTAATTTTATATTTTTGGTAGAGACAAGCGTTCTTCATGTTGGTCAGGCTGGTCTCAAACTCCCGACCTCAGGTGATCCACCTACCTCAGCCTCCCAAAGTGCTGGGATTACAGGTGTGAGCCACCACTCCTGGCCCCCAACTTGGTATTCTTAAATTCAGCCTCAGCCACAAGATCCAGGAGACACCAGCATCTCCAGTTAGGTAGCAGCTCTTGCTTTCTTGTTCTGTGAAAAACTACCCTGTCCAGCCACTCCTGCAAACGGGACCTGTCAAGGAGCATTCTGGCTCAGTGGAATTATAGAAGTGTAGCCAAATATCAATAATCATATGTCTGGAGCCATAGATAATACTGATGAACAAAGGTACTGATTCAGTGACTCACAGATGGTGGCAGCTGTTGCTACACATTGTCACAGGTGATCTATTCCAAGGGTCGCAGGTACTGGTTCCATCAGAATTACCTACGGAGCTTGAACACAATTCTTGTGTTGTACCCATGCTTGGAGATTTGGCTTCCGGAGGTCTGGGGTAGACCCAGGAATCTAGGTGATTATGAGGCGTGGCTACATTTGGGAAACTCAGCTCTCCTCAACTGTGTTCTTTTATAGGGAGGAAATTGGGGCTCCGAGAGGGGAAGTGGCCCAGGGTTCTCCAGACAGTCGGAGTGGCCGTGGTCCTGCCTGTCTGTTGACTCCCAATTGCTTTCTTCCCAATTGCTCTCTTGGCCTCCTCTGAAACTTCATTTTAGTCATGGTGCTCCCCCTACAACTGCCTCTGGCAAAGCACTAAGACCAGGGGAACACAGCGTGAGGCCACTCAGCCTAGGGTGGCTCCGGGACACTCAAATCATGCCGTGACTGTGATTCTCGGGGTCGCAGATCGGTTGGGCTATCCCAGGACAGATGTGGGCAGGGAGTTAAATTGTCTTTCATCTGCCTCAGGGGCATTCCTCCTCCCCTACACCATCATGGCCGTTTTCGGGGGAATCCCGCTCTTTTACATGGAGCTCGCGCTGGGACAGTACCACCGAAACGGATGCATTTCCATATGGAGGAAAATCTGCCCGATTTTCAAAGGTAACTGAAGCAATTTCCATCAGTGGGTGGGAGCTGGGGGCCTTCTTCTGGAATCAGTCAGGCCTGAGGCATCCCTGGCTTGAGCATGCAATTGTTAAGGAGAAACAGAATAAATGGCAATTAGAAGTAAACAAATGTAAACCTTTTAAAGCATTAACAGGACATGTACACATTTTCTAAAACATGTTACCTTGCTAATGCATACGAGTGACTCCCTGCAGGCCACTTTCCCTGCTGCGGCCTGGAGTCCTTGGAACAGAATGGAGGGCAGCACCGCCCTGTCCCCCTCTGCTGGGCTGCGGGCCTCTCCGGTGCGGTGCCGTGTCAGCCTTTTGTCCTCGGGCCACCCTTAAGCCCGGCCTCTCTCTCCCGTCTCCCCCTGCCCAGGGATTGGCTACGCCATCTGCATCATTGCCTTCTACATCGCCTCCTACTACAACACCATCATGGCCTGGGCGCTCTACTACCTCATCTCCTCCTTCACGGACCAGCTGCCCTGGACCAGCTGCAAGAACTCCTGGAACACTGGCAACTGCACCAATTACTTCTCTGAGGACAACATCACCTGGACCCTCCATTCCACGTCCCCTGCTGAAGAATTTTACACGTAAGTGCATGTAAGTGAGGGGTTGGCCTGTTAGGGGCAGGCCACACCCCTGGGGTTTGGCTTCTTAGGAGAAAGGCCGGGCCAAGCGCAGATTTCTGAGAGATGAAGTTATCCGGGGGTGGGAGTAGCAGAATTCGGAGCTGGGAAACTACTTCAACTGCCCCACGGGCTGGCCCTGCTGTGCCTCCCCAAACTCCCTCAAGCGCCAAGCGAGCTTGCTCCATCGTGCCCATGCCAGTGCCTCCCTTCGCATTCCAGAATCACTCCCCTGCTGCTGCCCTGCTTCCAGGCTCCTCCGCTCAGCCAAGTGTCTTGGAGACAAAGCATCCTACTGCTTCGATAGTTCAAAACTATTCAAATGCTGTCATGTGTTGACTTCATAAGTGGGGTCTACCTTTGGAAGAAGATGCTGGGGAAGGTCGTTTTCTTTAATGCTGGAATTCTAGGCAATGGCAGCCCAAAGAGAGACCTACTTTAGGGGAGGGAAGGGAGCCCCACACTGACACATCCCTCAGGTTCCCAGAAGCCAGCCACGTTGGTCCAAGGAGTTCAGGTCCCAGCCAGCAAAGGAGAGTCGAAGAAGTCTGCCTTTGGGTTGAACACTCTTCCCAGGGTGTTGGCCGAATGTGCTGTGTGGTCCTTCAGGACGGGCAGGGCCAATCCCAGCTCATCCTGGGCCTTAGGCAGCACAGTCTCCATTTGTCCTGGGCACCCTCAAAGGAACAGCACAGATGTGTGCCCAGGTCACTCTCCAGAGCCCTCAGGAGCTTTCTTTCTCCTTCACCCCAGGCGCCACGTTCTGCAGATCCACAGGTCTAAGGGGCTCCAGGACCTGGGGGGCATCAGCTGGCAGCTGACCCTCTGCATCATGCTGATCTTCACTGTTATCTACTTCAGCATCTGGAAAGGCGTCAAGACCTCTGGCAAGGTGAGGAGGGCTCTGGCGGCTGACCCAGGCCTGCCCAGGGGCCCACGGGCTCTCAAGCTCAGAACCCAGTAGCCTGGATGGCTCCTGCTCAGGGGATAGCCATTGTTTCCTTCCACACCAAACACATTCCTGATGCACCCTCCCTCTCTTCACCACATTTGTTAGAAAATTCTGTAAGTGGATTGGACATGGTGGCTAACACCTCTAATCCCAGCACTTTGGGAAGCTGAGGTGGGTGGATCACTTGAGGCCAGGAGTTCAAGACCAGCCTGGCCAACATAGCGAAACCTGGTCTCTACTTAAAAAAAAAAAAAATAGCCAGGTGTGGTGGCAGGTGCCTATAATCCCAGCTACGCAGGAGGCTGAGGCAAGAGAATCACTTGAATCCAGGAGGCGGAGGTTTCGGTGAGCCAAGATTGCACCATTACACTCCTGGGCAATAGATCAAGATTTTGTCTCACAAAAAAAAAAAAAAAAAAAAAAAAAGGAAAAGAAGAAAGAAAATTTTCTATAAATGGGCCAATGCCAAGAATCATTACATGATTTTTTTTCCAAAATTCCTTTAACCCACTGGTAGTATCACAATCAATAATTGTGGTGATAATTTACTGGAAACCCATCATGGACCACGTTCAGTGCTTTTTATATGCTGGCCAGCTCGAGATACTGCCCCAGCCTCAAAGATCGGTAGTGGGCTCAGAGGCGGTTCTATTGGCCAAGCGGAATCCGATCCCTGTCTGTGTGATTCCAAGGGCTGTGAGCTTTCTGCCATACCCCCTCACCCTCCTTTCTCAAAGTCTTCGAGAATAAAAGACACCGACATCCACCCAGCTCCCTCCCTTCCCCTCCCTTCCCTAGAACAGTAGGTGATAACGCAGGCTTTCGCCCTCCTTCCTTACAGGTGGTATGGGTGACAGCCACCTTCCCTTATATCATCCTTTCTGTCCTGCTGGTGAGGGGTGCCACCCTCCCTGGAGCCTGGAGGGGTGTTCTCTTCTACTTGAAACCTAACTGGCAGAAACTCCTGGAGACCGGGGTAAGACACTGAGGGAAATGTGTGCACCTGTCTGTCATTTTACTAAATGAAGCTGGTCCTCCTCCAAATAGGACAGAAGGGACAACTGAAATTTGGTTTCAGTGTGCAAGTCTGCAATGATACTTTAACTCAGAAATACAAGCATTAAAGTACAGTTGAGGCCACTGGGTGGGTTTATGCCTAAATGATAGGAAGAGAAGTGACATTTGTTTGCACTTGATTTATGGCTATGCCTGGAATGAGCCTTAAAAGTTGGTTTTCTGCCTCTGCACTTGGCCACATGGAGGCAGGAGAGGCGAGCCTGCTGGTGCCCAGGGTCAGCCTGCGTCCCCGCCACCCCCTGCCCTTCCCCCCGCTGTGTTCCAGGTGTGGATAGATGCTGCCGCTCAGATCTTCTTCTCTCTTGGTCCGGGCTTTGGGGTCCTTCTGGCTTTTGCTAGCTACAACAAATTCAACAACAACTGCTACCAGTGAGTATCAGGGGTCCCCAAGCAAAGCTTGAAAGTGGGGTGAGTGAAAGTCAGCTAGTGTGGAGGCAGATGAGGGGACCAATGGCCTCGAATCTGGCCAGGCTTAGGCCTTGATGCCATCGCCCCTCATGGGTGCTGCAGGCCCCTGACCAGTTCACCCATGGCCAGAGCACTCATTGAGGCCGTGGCTTCACCCGGGCCACTCAGAGGTTGAGAGGGGCCCCAGGCCCTTTGGTTTTGTCAGAGCTCCTCTTATTAGAGGCTGGACACGGTGGCTCATGCCTGTAATCCCAGCATTTTGAGAGGCTGAGGCGGGTGGATCACCTGAGGTCAGGAGTTCCAGACCAACCTGGCCAACATGGCAAAACCCCATTTCTACTAAGAATACAAAGATTAGCCAGGCGTGGTGGTGAGCACCTGTAATCCCAGCCCCTTGGGAAGCTGAGGCACAAGAGTTGATTGAACCACTGTACTCCAGCCTGAGCAACAGAGCAAGACTCCGTCTCAAAAAAATAGAAAGAGAAAGGAAGAAAGGAAGGAAGGAAGGAAAAAGAAAAGAGGGGGGAAGGGAGGGAGGAAGAAGGAATGAAGAAAGGAAGGAAAGAAAGAAAAAGGAAGGAAGGAATGAAATTACAAAACAAGTTTACAAAAAGTTGCAACATACAATTATGTAGCTAGGTTTAATTAGTTAATGTGTTTAACAACAAAAATTGTAATGTGATTATATATTTGTATTATGTATAAACAAAAAGTATGATGATCGTATTATTTTGACTAACACAAAATGCCATAATTTTTTCAACAAAATCCTACTTCAGAAATGTTAACAAAACAGGGAGTGTTACACCAATTATGGTTTAAACATCACCCACTGGGCCGGGTATGGTGGCTCATACCTGTAATCCTAGCCCTTTGGGAGGCCGAGGCAGGAGGATCACTTGAGCCCAAGAGTTTGAGTCCAGGCTGGGCAACATGACGAGACCCAGTGTCTACAAAATATTTAAAAATTAGCTGAGTGTGGTGGCGCATGCCTATGGTCCCAGCTCTTTAGGAGGCTGAAGCAGGAGGACGGCTTGAGCCCAGGAGGTTAAGGCTGCAGTGAGCTGTGTTCATGCCACTGCACTTCAGCCTGTGCAACAGAGGGAGACCCTGTCTCAAAAATAAATATCACCCATCATCTTTAGACTTAATTCCCGGCCGGGCGTGGTGGCTCATGCCTGTAATCCTAGCACTTTGGGAGGCCGAGGTGGGCGGATCACCTGAGGTCAGGAGTTCAAGACCAGCCTGGCCATGATGGTGAAACCCAATCTTAAAAAAAAAAAAATAAAATAAAAAAATTTTTTCTATTAAAAAAAAATAGACTTAATTCCGATCAATTACAGATGACAGCATCCAGCAATCTCCTTGTGCTATGCATAAGATAATTGCAGAATTGATTTTTTTTAAAACGTGGAAGGGAAATTCACATGTACACTAAGTAATGTGGCCTTGCACTGGGACACCGCCCTGAAGTTGTATGATAAGGTTGTCTTTTAAAAGTGTGAGGGTGGGAGTTCGAGACCAACCTGGCCAACATGGGGAAACCCCGTCTCTACTACAAATACGAAAATTAGCCAGGTGTGGTGGCAGGCACCTGTAATCCCAGCTACTCTGGAGGCTGAGGCAGAAGAATCACCTGAACCTGGGAGGCAGAGGTCGCAGTGAGTCGAGATCGAACCACTGCACTCCAGCCTGGCCACAGAGCGAGGCTCCGTTTCACACAAAAAAAGTGTGAGGATATCTCAGTGGCTGGCAGTCTTGTGACTTCATGTGAAGATAATGTCAAAGTCTAAATCTGAGGATCTCACAAATGGGAGGCCCAGGGCCTGTCCTGGCTCCACTCTAACCCGGGCCCTGCTCGGGCACAAGGCTGGTTTGAAATGGAGTGGCCCGTGCTGTGCTCGTTTATCGCAGATGGCCTCTGAAAGCACCCCACTGCTCTCCCTGCACCATGCGTGGTGGTCATGGCAGCCGGAGCTTCAGGCCTCGGCAGCTGGGTTCTGAGAGAAGGGGAGGGGACTCCGGGACAGGCCTGAGGTCCCTTAAGCTCAGCCTGCTTGTCCTTGCTGTGGCCAGCCTGTCTCAGGCAGGACAGACACACAGCCAGATGCTCCTTGGACCCCCGGTCTTGGAACTGTCTCAGGCGGCCCCTTGGGTTTTTCACTGCAGAGATGCGCTGGTGACCAGCGTGGTGAACTGCATGACGAGCTTCGTTTCGGGATTTGTCATCTTCACGGTGCTCGGCTACATGGCTGAGATGAGGAATGAAGATGTGTCTGAGGTGGCCAAAGACGCAGGTAGGACCTCAGGTTCTGTGCAGGTCCCTTGCTCCTACTGAGATGCTTTGCTTTGAATCTTTATAAATATCTAACTTTTGATTTATTTCTAAATGTTCCCGGAATTTTCCAAAGAACGCTAGGCATGGTGGAGTTGAAGACCAGCCTGGGCAACATAGTGAGACCCTCCCTCCATAAAAAATAAATTATCTGGGCGTGGTAGTGCACACCTGTAGTCCCTGCTGCTCAGGAGGCTGAGGTGGGAGAACTGCTTGAGCCTGGGAGGTCAAGCCTGCAGTGAACCGCGATCACACCACTGTACTTCAGCCTGGGTGACAGAGCAAGACCTTGTCTCCAAAATAAGAACGTTTTTGATTCCAAGATTTGAGAGAAGCCCAATGCCTTGGAGATTTTTCCGTGTGTTCAGGCCGTGCAAGGGCAGGACCCCTCCCTTGGCACCCAGCACTGGGGCCTTCAAAACCTATGGGCTTGAAATTATGACTCTGACAATGGTTTTACAGCCGTGGGGTTGCTTTCTGTGATGTCTTATGTTGGATCAAAGTCTAGTAAGCAAATCATCATTTATCCTTAGAACTGCCTCTTGTAGAAAAAGAAAATCTAGCCGATATGACCACTCTATTTTACTGAGCAGTTCTCATGGAAAAGGCAAGCGACAGAGATTGAAAACACAGATGATGGCATCTAGTGGACGAGGTCCCGGGCCTTCTTGCTAACACGCTTGTCTCTTTGGCTGATTCCGTGCTTTGACCAACCCCATACCCCAAACGAGGGCACCCCTAGGTAGCCCATGAGAGGCTGAAGACATGTCCCTCACACTATCAAAAGGGACTTTAAAATAGAAAGAGGTCTTTATTCCAAGGCCTCTGTGACTACGGAAATCCTACTGTTCTGGAGCTAAAGACATCAGAGGGGGTAACTGTCATGGACTTCAGAAATCTCAATCCTGGCCCTGAAAATCCCCACTGCATTGTGATAGGGTGGAAACTGACTCTTGTGTGCAGCTTTGCCAGTCTTTGGGTCTTGGGTCTGTTACTACCACCCCTATGTTAATGGAGGGCACACGGTCTTCGAGATGGAGGCTCCACCCTTCCTGCCTCCCAGGGACTGGGGCGGCCAGGTCAGACAGAATAGAGTGTGAGGAAGCGCTTGGTGTGTGTCGGAACCTGATTCGTGGCCGGGCGCTGTGGCTCATGCCTGTAATTCCAGCACTTTGGGAGGCTGAGGCGGGTGGACTGCTTGAGGTCAGGAGTTCAAGACCAGCCTGGCCAACATGGTGAAACCTTGTCTTTAAAAAAAAAAAAAAAAAAAACACCTGATTCATGAGTCAGGGCTTGTGATGAGAACTGTACCCACTGTTGTGGCTGAGTTTCCTCTGTGACATCCTGGTAGGACAGGTCTTGTCACCCCCGCCTCCTCTCTCCCCTCTGTCTCAGGTCCCAGCCTCCTCTTCATCACCTATGCAGAAGCGATAGCCAACATGCCAGCGTCCACTTTCTTTGCCATCATCTTCTTTCTGATGCTGATCACGCTGGGCTTAGACAGCACGGTGAGTAAATGGGAAGGGGACATGGGCTCTGGAGGATGAGAGGGGGACACAGCTGTACTCAATTGCCTCCCGTCCCGGCCATCCCAGGCAGCACTGACTGCTCCCTCCTGGTGCTGCAGACCCCCGGCTTCCTCCTCGGCATTTACCACTAGTACATTCGAGTCATTACTGGGATAATGTGGGTCAAGTGCCTGGCGCAGGCCCAAGGCTCACACATGTGAACTGTTACTGAGCACTGCCCCTTGGCCTGATTATGGCATCTACAGGCCAGGGCGAGGTCTCTCCTGGGTCTCTGCCTGGCCGAGCGTTCAGTTCAGGCCCTGGCATGAGTGGAGTGAGTCTTAGCTTTGAGCTGACTTTTCTGGTGCAAACAAAGTCTCCCCAAGAGACCTCACATATCCAAGTTCTGTCCAAGTGTTCTATTTTCTTTCCTGGCTGTCCTTAGTGATGGGCTTTAGATGACAGTGTCAAACAGGGAAATACTCTTTGTGATGCTTTTGTGGGCGAGTCGGGAAACTGGTGATGATCAGCTTGGCCAGTCCCTCAGCACCCTCACCCCTCCTTCCCGTTCACAGTCCTGAAGGCCTTGTCCCAAAGCCCCCACTGTGACTGCTTGCCTGTACCTCTCAGTTTGCAGGCTTGGAGGGGGTGATCACAGCTGTGCTGGATGAGTTCCCACACATCTGGGCCAAGCGCCGGGAGCGGTTTGTGCTCGCCGTGGTCATCACCTGCTTCTTTGGATCCCTGGTCACCCTGACGTTTGTGAGTGCCACGCCCCTCAGTTTTGAGTTGGCCTCCCGTAGGGCAACAGAACTCTACAGGAAGCTGTTCCTCTCTTTCCATCCCACACAGTGCCCTGGATTTGGGACCAACAGAGGGGAGAGTTATTACTCACATTTAAAAGTTTGCCATCGGCCGGGCTCACCCCTGTAATACCAGCACTTTGAGAGGCCGAGGAGAGTGGGTCATTGGAGATCAGGAGTTCAAGATCGGCCTGGCCAGCACGGTGAAACCCTGCTTCTACTAAAAACAAAAAAATTAGCCAGGCATGGTGGCAAGTGCTTGTAGTCCCAGCTATTTGGGAGGCTGAGGCAGGAGGATCACTTGAACCCAGGAGGTGGAGGTTGCAGTGAGCCAAGATTGTGCCACTGCACTCTAGCCTGGGTGACAAAGTGAGACTCCATCTCAAAAAAAAAAAAAAAAAAAATTGTCGTCCAGGAGAAGAAGAAAAGTCGTTTCTGGCACATCTATTTGTAGACTCTGTGCATGGCATCCAGGGGCTCTCAGCATTTCACGGTAGACACAACTAGATTTCAGAAAACAAAACTGTGACCAAGGCCCTCAATGTGTCTGGTATCCTGGGCCCTTCTGGATTCAGTCTTTAGAGGCAGGGATTCCTCAGGGTCATGTCCGCAGCAATTGTTCAATAAGTTGAAGAAAGTTTAAAATAGATCCCATGGTCCTTTGGAGTTTGTCTCTTAA
Source organism: Sapajus apella (assembly GCF_009761245.1). Classification (NCBI taxonomy): domain Eukaryota; kingdom Metazoa; phylum Chordata; class Mammalia; order Primates; family Cebidae; genus Sapajus; species Sapajus apella. Next base: position 37,027,568 of record NW_022436952.1, read on the forward strand.
AATTTGGCAAAGAGAGGAAGCAAGAAGAAGGAATTACATAGGATGGGAAGAGGCGTCTGAATAGGTAAAACCTGCCCACACTGGGAAGGCCCGTCCAAGAGGCAGTTTCTTTTTTTCTTTTTCTTTCTTTCTTTCTTTTTTTTTTTTGAGATGGAGTCTCACCCTGTCCCTAGGCTGGAGTGCGGTACTGAGATCTTGGCTCACTGCAACCTCCACCTCCCAGGTTCAAGCAATTCTCCTGCCTCAGCAACTCACCTGATGTCAGGTGATCCATCTCAGCCTCCCAAAGTGCTGGGACTACAGGTGTGAGCCACCATGCCCAGTCTAAGAGGCAGTTTCTCGGGTACTCAGGTTCAGTCCCAGGTGGGAATTTTCCAGAATGATTCTAAGTTAGGAAGCCCCTGCAGGTCTCTGTAGTTGGGAGGGGCAGCACCTCGGAGGGCCCTCACCAGGCTCTGCTCTCCCCTCCAGGGAGGGGCCTACGTGGTGAAGCTGCTGGAGGAGTATGCCACCGGGCCCGCAGTGCTCACTGTGGCCCTGATCGAGGCAGTTGCTGTGTCTTGGTTCTACGGTAAGATGCTTCCTTCAGCCAGCTGTGTCCCTTCTACACCATCAGCCGGCACAACACAAAGGGCTGATTTAACCCGAAAAGGCGGGGAGGGGCAGTTTACAAGAGGCGATATCCTGACAATGGGTCTGTAAAAGAGTCTTGGCCAGGCGAGGTGGCTCACGCCGTAATCCCAACACTTTGGGAGGTAAGGCAGGTGGATCACCTGAGGTCAGGAGTTTGAGACCAGCTTGGCCAACATGGTGAAACCTTGTCTCTACTAGAAATAGAAAGAAAAAAAAAAAAAAAAAAGCTGGGTATGGTGGTGCATGCATGTAATTTCAGCTACTTGGGAGGCTGAGGCAGGAGAATTGCCTTAAATACCAGAGACAGAGATTGAAGTGAGCCGAGATCGCGCCACTGAGCTCCAGCCTGGGTAACAGAGTGAGAGTCTGTCTCAAAACAAACAAAAAACCTGAAAACAAACAAAAAGAAACCACTTTTGCATGGCATTTGATACACATATTAAGAAGGTAGGGGGCATATTTTGGGTTGCACATGGGCTTGGATTTTTTTAAAAGAAGAAATCTTCCCACCTCCCTGGCGATTCAGAGGACCAAGTTCAAGTGTGTGAATCTCCACAGACCTGCCCTAGGAACTGCTGGGACCTCTCGGGGAGGCAATCACAGAGCACTTTTCCTTCTCAAGTGCTCACCCTTCTTTGGGAGTTTTCAGTTCTCACTTCTGCATCAGTTACTTTAGATAGAAGAACCTTGATCTTGATCTGGCATATGAATGGGCAATATTGGGGTTAAATATTTCCCTTGAGGCTTCCACTGTAATGGTCAAAGTGTCAGGCGGGTTTGGCATTCCCAAAGTTCAACTTTCTTTTCTATAATAACATTGAAATCAGTTACGCACTCGGCTCTTAGGAAGGCAGTGTGGCGCCGAGAAGGGCGTGTCAATCTCCTCCCAGATGCCCATCCATCCTCCCTCCCTACGTAGAAAGAGTCTTGCTTGCTATAAAAATGCAGTTTTGCGACAAGTCCCCCAGTCCCACTTTCGGACCTGATTGCTGTGGCTGTGCTCCTCCTAGAGAGAAATTCCAGAGCTGCTCTGTGTGTCCTGGGTAGGAATTCTGGTTCCCGTTCCCCTTGTCATTCCCAGTGCTGATCCTGTGACTCTGCCTCTCCCGGAGAATAAGGGCACAGCAGCACAGCCCGTGTCCTCTCTCAGTCTCTGCCTCTCTTCCCTTTGGCTGGTTCCAGGCATCACTCAGTTCTGCAGGGACGTGAAGGAAATGCTTGGCTTCAGCCCGGGGTGGTTCTGGAGGATCTGCTGGGTGGCCATCAGCCCTCTGTTTCTCCTGGTGAGTTGTCATGTCCCTTCTCCTCCTTGCCCTGGTGAAAGACTCCCTGCCAGAAACATAAAAAATGAATTGCAATGGCTAGGGGCTTTGGCTCATACCTGTAATCCCAACACTTTGGGAGCCTGAGGCAGGCGGCCTACATGGTGAAACCCCATCTCTACTAAAAAAAATACAAAAATTAGATGGGCGTGGTGACGGGCACCTGTAATCCCAGCTACTTGGGAGGCTGAGGCAGGAGAATAGCTTGAACCCAGGAGGTGGAGGTTGCAGTGAGCTGAGATCACACCACTGACTCCAGCCTGGGCAACAGAGCAAGATTCCATGTCAGAAAATAAATAAATAAATAAACAAACAAATAATAGTATTGAAGAATAACATATACAGAAAAGTATTAATATACAGATCGTAAGTGTACATCTCAAATAAATGTTATAAATTGAGCACACCTATGTAGCCTAAAACCACACCAGGAGACAAAAACATGACCAGCGGCGCTTCAGAAGCCCCTCTTGTGCCCCTCCCAGCCACTGTGCCCACCATGGTTCCCCACCCTTCTGACTTCTAACACCGTGGAGTAGTCTGGGCTCCAGTCACTCCAGCACGACGCACCTCTGCTCAGTAATAATGATGCATAACATTTATTGAGCACTAAATGCCAGGCCAGACTTCATGCTCAGCTTACACTCACTGCTCTATAAATCCTCACAATAGTTCTATGAAGTGAATACAGTTCTGGCACTCCCATTTTACATGTAAGGAGATTAAGGCCAGGTGTGGTGGCTCATGCCTATTATCCCAGCAGAGGCTGAGGTGGATCACCTGAGGTCAGGAGTTCAAGACCAGCCTGGCTAACATGGTGAAATTCCACATCTACTAAAAATACAAAAATCACTGAGCATGGTACTGGGTGCTTGTAATCCCAGGGAGGCTGAGACAGGATAATTGCTTGAACCTGGGAGGCGGAGGTTGCAATGAGCTGAGTTCATGACATTGCACTCTGCTTTTTTTTGAGACTCTGTCTCAAAAAAAAAAAAAAAAAAAGGAGATTGAGGCTTAGCAATGTAAAGTGAAGAGTCCAAAGTCACATAACAAAAATAACTGTTCAAGACCAGGGAAGGATCTGTTATGCTCTTCATGGGGGCCTTGAGGGGAGTCCTAGTACTTTTGTGTTTACAATTTTGTATTATTTGCATCTTCTTCAAGATGATACAAAGCTCCCTAAGCACAGATCCACGTCAAAAGTAGAATCTATTTATTGCCAAAGGACCTGGGTGAGAAAGTTGAGTCCCAAGGGTTGTCCACGTGTTGAGATGTGTTCAATATTCACTTTGTCCTTGGTTCACATGCCCCTGCTCCAGCCTGCTGGCCTCCCAAGTGTGTGCTGAGGTACCCTGGGGTACACCGATGCCATCAGCAGGCACTATTCTTCCATTCTTTTATCTGTATTTTTTTTTTTTTTTTTTTTTTTTTTTTTGAGACAGAGTTTTGCTCTTTTTGCCCAGGCTGGAGTGCAATGGCACAATCTCGGCTTACCACAACCTCTGCCTCCCAGGTTCAAGTGATTCTCCTGTCTCAGCCTCCTGAGTAGCTGGGATTACAGGCACATGCCACTATGCCCAGCTAATGTTTCGTATTTTTAGTAGAGATGGGGTTTCACCATGTTGACCAGGATGGTCTCGATCTCTTGACCTCGTGATCCACCCGCCTCGGCCTCCCAAAGTGCTGGGATTACAGGCTTAAGCCACCGCGCCTGGCTAGATCCTGTCTTTTAAAAATTGTCGTAAAATATTATTTATTTTGATTTTGGCTCCCGCTTAACTGTTGTGCCTGAGGTGAGTGCCTCCGTGTACCCTGGGGCTTGGGTCTGTTCATTTCTGTCCGTTTCTGGCTGTCAGGCTGGGTAAACTCTTGGTACACAGTCAATGACCTTCTTTGCCCAGTAAAACCCACGTGCGGCTTTGGATGTGGGCCCATTACTCATAATTCCCGTGATGTTTGCCGTACTCACCCCTCTACCAGCAAGAGCCCTAGTGCCTAATTGAGAGAGGCAAATCTGTCTTCCACTTCTACGTTTACCTAACAGATCCCCTGCCTGGGCTTTTTAAGGCTGCTTTTGGTAAACAACAAGTAGCTTACTAAAAATAATTCTTTTTCACTGCAGCCAAGTTACAAAAAAAGAAAATATTGTGTATGAGTAGAAGCCAGGATGTGCGAGGGGGTTTCTGAAGTGGCACTTGCCCCAACCAGAGGCTGAACCCCCTGACAACTGAGTAGGATTTCACACACCTGACATGAAGAGACACATGGCTGGGATGGCTCCTAACCAGCTCCTCTATCCCCGTTCCCAAATAGCTCCCTTAGTAGCCGGGCCTGGGGATGAGGAGCGTGGGTTAGGAGAAAGGTTTGCAATTGACCAGGCTCCTGTTTTGAAGGCTTCCTCGTAGTCTTAGGATAGCACTGCTCAGAAGATGGATGTGTGTTTAACAATTTCCCGTTTTATTACCCGCAGACAAAGAAGAAAAAGGTATAAATAGATGTTTAACCACACAAATAATTTACATTACTGTCTTCTTTATGACTATGAAATAATAAAATAAAATTAAATCAAGAGCCATGACGATTTCGACACAGTGGTTACTAGGCAAAAACTGATATTTACACTCTCTGGAAACCAAGCTGAAATAAAAAAAACTCATAATCTGGGTGTTGGGAGCACACTGTGGACTTTTTTTGGTTAGAATTCTCACAGAATTTTCAAGTGAAAAGTGTATTAAGCTGCTTTTTTTCCTTCTGTAATTCCTTTTGTGATGAGGACCTGTGGCAGGTGGTCGGTCATTCATTGCTGAGGGGCCTAGTGGCAGAGCCAACCTTGTTGAAACCCCAGGCGATGGAGCTTAATGCAGAAGGCAGAGAGCTCCAGAAAACAAGAGAAGGAGTACACCCCCAGGAGCCTGAGTCCCCTCCAGGTCTTGAGAACCTTCTTATCTTTCATGGACATCCGGCACCTTCCATCTGACCAAAGACAACCACAGCCAGAAACACAATGAAAGGCAATGAAAACAAGGCGGAGAGAAATATGAAGCCTGGGGCTGGCAGGGGCTGTGGAGAGGTCACCCAGTTTATTCCTCTGCCTTCTGGCAAGACAAGGCCCAAACCACCCTCACCAAAGGTTGCCAGTCTCTTCGCCTGGGCAGAGGCCAGCGCTGAAGCGGGAGCTCCAGGCTCCCGGACTGTAGGGGCAGCTGGAGGGATGCTGCAACATCCCCCGATAGGAAGTGTGGGCTGGGGAGGAAAATCAGGGAAAGCACCTGGCTGGTTTAGTCTTGCCGCTCGGGTATGGAAGTTGGTAATTCTGTGGATCAGAGTTCAGGATACATCACGTCTTGGGAATTTGCTGAAAGTATCTTAGCTTTAGCATTTGGTGTTTGCGGTATCAGAAATGTCTCTATCTGCGTGGGTATTGTTAAGACTTTTAATGTTTCTTGGAATTTCTGTTTTAGTTCATCATTTGCAGTTTTCTGATGAGCCCGCCACAGCTACGACTTTTCCAATATAATTATCCCCACTGGAGTGTCATCTTGGGTTACTGCATAGGAACTTCATCTTTCATCTGCATTCCCACATACATTACTTATCGGCTGATCATCACTCCAGGGACGTTTAAGGAGGTATGTGCTAGTTAGTGTGTATATGTGTGTGTTCAGACTACCAGTTGTTGGGAGAAAAGGATTCCCTTGTGCTCTATTCAAAAGAGAGAAGTCTACTACATGAGTTTCACCAAGAGGCATGCAACCTTACATATGTGTGTACCTGCATCATGGCGTAGACCGCTAATGGCTGTCACTGTCATCTAAGGGATCTCCCAAAGCCTCAGATGCAATGGCAAAAGATCACCTCACTCGTGTAAATTTTGCTGTAAGATCTCAAATCAGCGTATCTCCCTTCTCGGGCTGTCATAGATGATGGTTCCTTCTGCCTCTCCCTAAATATCACCCCTCACCAAAGAGTGAGATGATCATTTGAGTGCACCGGAGCATTCAGCTTGGGCTGTTTATAGCTTTTCAAACTGATCAGACAACTGTCCTGCCTCCTGCTTGCCACTGGGCATGATCATCATATCTGTGATGTCTGGAGCAATACACAAATTTTAAGTGGTGATTATGGTGGGAAACGTCCATGGTCACTTTCTTTTCTTTCTTTCTTTCTCTCTCTCTTTCTTTTTTTTTTTTTTTTTTGACAGAGTTTTGCTCTTGTCCAGGCTGGAATGCAGTGGTGCAATCTCAGCTCACTGCAACCTCTGCCTCCTGGATTCAAGCAATTCTCCTGCCTCAGCCTCCTGAGTAGCTGGGGCTACAGGTGCGCACCACCATGCCCAGCTGATTTTTTGTGTTTTTAGTAGAGATGGGGGTTTCTCCATGTTGGTCAGGCTGGTCTCGAACTCCTGACCTCAGGTAATTCACTTGCCTCAGCCTCCCAAAGTGCTGGCATTACCACTGCGTGAGCTGCCACATCCAGCCCATGATCACTTTTCTAACAGCAATGTGACAAGTACTATTTTGAAAATAATCACAAAATAGGAATTTTGCAACAATATCATAGTGTCAGCTCAAAATTGTTAGCTGTCCAACAATAGCATAGTCTTAGCTCAAGCCATTGGAGTAAAAATGTTTTGCCAGAATAGCAAGATTCATTTCAGTAATGAATGCGCTGTGGATATGTGGACAACAGTACCTTACGAGATGTATGAGCGCCACACTTTTCAAAGCATCTGCATGTCGATTATCCTATTCTGTTGTCAAAATAGCTTGGGAGGTAAACGGGCAGGCATTATTAGCCGACAAGGACACTGAGGTGGGGAATAATCCTGCTCGAAATTTCCTTATTTCAGCCAGGGTGCAGTGGCTCACGCCTGTAATCCCAGCATTTTGGGAGGCTGAGGCGGGTAGGTCACTTGAGGTCAGGAGTTCAAGACCAGCCTGGTCAACATGGTGAAACCCTGCCTCTACTAAAATTACAAAAATTAGCCAGGCGTGGTGGCGCATACCTGTAATCCCAGCTACTTGGGAGGCTGAGGCAGGAGAATCGCTTGAACCCAGGAGGCAGAGGTTGCAGTGAGCCAAGATTGTGCCACTGCACTCCAGGTTGGGCAACAGAGACTCTGTCTCAGAAAAACAAAAAACAAAAAACACACAAAGCTTCCTGTTTCAGTGAGCTGCCCGTGGACACACAGCACAGAGCGGCTCGGAATCCAGGTCTTCCCACTCCGGTGCTCTTTTAACTTTGAGATGCAGCTTCCCCCTTGTCCTCAGGGAGAGATGAGTAGCCAGCTTGTCATCCTGTGCTGACAGCTTGTGGTTCAGTCACCAGGATTCCCAGCAGACACTTCACATACCAGACTGTAAAACCCTTCAGTTGCTATTTTTTTGGTAGTGCTTCTAGCTGCAGTAAGAAGGGTGCAATGGTAGAAGAGCCGATAGAAGTAGCCACTTACAGGTCCATAGTTGGGCGCATTTGCAGGGGCCGAGCTCAAAGGTGAGGGGTGACATTTGGGGAGAGGCAGAAGGAACCATCATCTATAATAGCCTGAGAACCAAGGTGGGCTAATTTGAGATCTCACAGCAAAATGTACGCCTAAGACCATTACAGTAGTCACCCTAAAACATTTCATAAGAAACGAGAAGCAAGGGAACATAGGCAATTAAACATCAGCTCTTCCTTTTTTTCAGACAAGGCCTCGCTCTGTACCCCAGGCTGGAGTGCAGCGGTGTAATCATGGCTCACTGCAGCCTCAAACTCCTGGACTCAGGTGATCCTTTCACCTCAGCTCCGAGTAGCTGGGACTACAGGCACCTGGCTAATTTTTAAAAATTTTAATAGCGACAAGGTCTCACTATGTTGGCCAGGCGGGTCTCAAACTCCTGAGCTCAATCCTCCTGCCTCTGCCTCCCAAACTGCTGGGATTGCAGGCATGAGCCACCGCACCCAGCCACACATCATTCTGAGAACAACTGGGTTCATTTCTTTTTCCAAACAGGAAAGCTGAATTCTGGGTGAACAGAACTCAGAACTCTGAAGTTACTAATTTCCTACAACCAAACCAGCCCTCCCGTGACCGCGCTCCTCCCAAAGAGCCTTGGGCTCTGCGCTCCTTCCCCCACACTCTCATACCCAGCCATTGAACGCTTTCCTTCTGGTCGTCCTTCACGGCTGTTGTGAGGACCCATGAGCTCTGTTGCTTCAAATCCAGAGGCCAAGGTCAGAGGTGGGAACTGTGTTAGGTTAATAAATGTCAGTATTCTTCAGTCACAGGCTGCGCCTCAGATCCTGGCCGTCTTTCTTACAAATTCCCCCAGGTGGTCACAGGGAATGCCACCCAAAAGTGTGTCACTAACAGAGCTCAGATTCATTAGCAGTAAAGGTAAGACTAATTGTAGGTAGGGCCGTCTTCACCAGGGGCCACCCGATGGGGAGTACTGGGTTGCCTAGAAGCAGTGTAGACCATGGAAAAGGCCCTAGTCAGCTATGACAGACACTCACCTTACCTGGGCCTCAGTTTCCTCATCTTTAAAATGTGCTTGTTCGATATATTAACACTTCCCAAAGTGTCTTCCAGGGGCAGTAATAGGTATTAGTGCTGGAGAAAAAGTTTATAAAGTCAGGTAATTTTTGGAAAATGCTGAACTAGGGCAAGTTAAACATGTTTCTTGGCCGGGTGCAGTGGCTCACAGGTGTGATTTGGGAGGTCAAGGTGGGCAGATCACGTTAGGTCAGGAGTTCAAGACCAGCCTGGCCAACATGGTGAAGCCCCGTCTCTACTAAAAATACAAAAATTAGCTGGGTGTGGTGGCAGGTGCTTGTAGTCCCAGCTACTCGGAAGGCTGAGGCAGGAGAATCGCTTGAACCAAGGAGGCAGAGGTTGCAGTGAGCCGAGATCACGCCACTGCATTCCAACCTGGCGACAGTGCAAGACTCTCAAATAAATAAATAAATAAACAGGTTTGTTTACCTCAGGACTTCTCAAAAAAACTTTATTATGCTCATGTGCATGTTTAATCTCTGAGAAGAATAAAGCATGCTGTGCTTTTTGCCTAAGGTCTAGAATTCTTTATGATTCTTTGTGAATACCGGACTTGATAGTCTGTAACTTTCTGTCTATGAGGGAGGGAAGCCTCATATGAAATCCCTTTGGGCCCTGGCCATATGCAAGGTTGGAGTTTGTGGAGTGAGCTGCCGCTTAACTGCTGTAATTTGAAGGATATCACACACACCCGCAGCCTGGAAGTCTCGCGGTTGGAATCATCCACTGACTTACGTCATTTTTGCAGAAACTACTAATAACCCACCCAAAGATACTGGAAGGCGGTCCCTAATGAGTACACATTTATGAAGATATCAAGAGTAATCCGTTTCTTAGATTAACTTGTTATCATCTTGCAGAAGGCCAGGGCCTGGCAAATTTTGAAAGCCACAGTAGCCTGGCAACTAGAATGCTGGCAAAGCACAGAAAACAAACGTGGGCCTGGCATCCTGGGTGGTCAGTCACCAACAGGGCGGCAGACCCTGTGGGTAGGTTAGGGCACAAAAACCAAGTCTTTGACTTTATGACATTGTTCATTGCTGGCCTCGCCCCACCCTCAGTGATCTCTTCTCTCTCTGTACACCATAGCTCCACTTAAGACAAGTTGTAGTAGGTGAGCAGGGTACCAAGCACCTGCAGCTACTTGGGAGGCTGAGGCAGGAGGATCCCTTGAGCCCAGGGGTTTAAGACTGCAGTGAGCCATGATTGTGCCACTGCACTCCAGCCTAGGCAACAGAGAAAGACTCTGACTCTTTCTTTCTTTTTTCTTTTTCTTTTTTTGAGACGGAGCTTTGCTCTTGTTGCCCAGGCTGGAGTGCAATGGTGCAATCTCAGCTCACTGCAGCCTCTGCCTCCTGGGTTCAAGTGATTTTCCTGCCTCAGGCTCCAGAGTAGCTGGGATTACAGGCATGCCCCACCACACCCAGTTAATTTTGTATTTTTAGTAGAGACAGAGTTTCTCCATGTTGGTCAGGCTGGTCTTGAACTCCCGACCACAGGTGATCCGCCCACCTCGGCCTCCCAGATGTTGGGATTACAGGCATGAGCCACCACATCCAGCTGACCCTGACTCTTAAAAAAAAAAAAAAAAAAAGGACTCATTATAGTGATCCCTGTCTGGTTCTCAACTAACAAGACGTAATTCGGTTTAATCAGGTATAGTTTACATGTTCATCTGCGGGAACGTGTGGTTTCTGAAAGGTTGCTTTCCATGACCTGGCAGCTCTGGTAGCTCACGAGCCCCACAACAACTCCTTTTTAGATGGATTTCTAGTGTGAGAGTTCAGTAGGCAGAGACTAAAGCCATGAGGAGCACAAAATGTACGATTTTGTGCATTTTGTCCTCTATTACATTTCAGCAACTGTAGGACTGGAACTTTTTGAATACTGTCGGCGCTATTCCTTAGAGAACAAACTCCCCGAACGAGAAAATAGACAAGCTTGAAGGTGACTCCAGACGTTTTCAGTCCAAAATAAAAAGGAAAGGAGCAGAGCTTCGCCTAAAGATCACCAAAGGATGCTTTCAGATCCAGTTTTGTCTGCTTATGATATATACAGACTTTTGGCCAACAAAGATTTTATTAAGCAACTTAATGAAGATTTTTCTAAGCCTCTGCAGTGCTGCTGTTTTTTTCTTCTCCATATCCTTGAGCTGCTTTTTGTCACTCTGATGCTAAGTTTTACAAGGCAGGTTGTAGATTTCATACCCAAGCCCAAGTATATTTCAGATCCATCTTAAAGCTTCCGTGTACCTCAGCTGTTTCTATAGCAGACATTCTCAGCCACATCTCTGTGATGAGCACTACATCAACACAAGGTTGTATTAGAAGAGATGGTTTCAATAATCGCATCTTTTACAATTCATGTGATGACTTATACTCTTGTATGAACTAACAGTACTACTTTACAGGTGAATTCATTAAATTAGTGACATCCTGGCTGTTACAGTGGCTTATAATACTGGGCACTTTGGCTACAGTGTGTCTGCAGGGGACAAGGAGCCCGGGTGAGGGGATGGGGGCCAAAACCCAGCAATTACTCTGCTCCCCAAGCCCTGTGTGGCTGTAGAAGCCTCCTCTGTCCAGAGAAAAGGGTACCCTTTCCCAAGTCATTCAAAAGCATGTTATTGGCCAGCAGAGATTCTCATGAAGACTTGTCTTTAGAACTTTCTTCCATTAGTGTTATAATGACTTTCTTAGTTTACAGATGCGTATAGTTCCTGAATATACCATTTTAATTCATATTTGAGAATAAATTGGGAATTCTTTCTCTAAGGATGAGACTTTCCTATCTCACTGTTGGATGTTATCAAAGTGCTATTTAAGCTTTGTTTTAATATTAATGTTGAATATTTTTGCAAGTTTAAAAAATGACAAAGATGTTTATAACATTTTATTTTTTTCCCAATAGCGTATTATTAAAAGTATCACCCCAGAAACACCAACAGAAATTCCTTGTGGGGACATCCGCTTGAGCGCTGTGTAACACGCTCCGTGAGAGGAGGAAGGCTTCCCTACAACCTCTTCCTCCAGTTCTGATGAGCCGTGCCTGCCTTCTTCCTCCAAGTGAATGAGTTTCCAGCCAAGCCTGATGATGGAAGGGCCTTCTCCACAGGGACACAGTCCCAAGAGACGGTGGTGCCCAGGCTCAAGGCCTCCAGCCACTTAATTCCTGGACCCCCCTGGATGTATTCCCACGGTAGACTGTGATGCGGCTGAGCTGGCCTATTTTGGACGTGTGAGGATGCGAATGGAGGTGATGAAAACCACCCAGCATCAGTTAGGATTAGGTTTAGAATCAAGTCTGTGAAAGTCTCCTGTATCATGTCTTGGTCTGATCATTGGTATCTGATATCTACTTCTAAAGGTTTCTCTGTTCATGAATACGTAAACTGCGTAGGAGAGAACAAGGCTGCCGTCTCGCTAGCCATATATTTTCTGAGTAGCATAGCATTTTATTGCTGGAATCTACTAGAACCTTCTAATCCATGTGCTCCTGTGGCATCAGGAAAGGAAGATGTAAGAAGCTAAAATGAAAAATAATGTGTACATGTAAGCATGTGAGTCTGTGTATATTGTTGCTTCAGTGTATTCTTATCTGTGGTCCAATACTTTGGGCCCATTACAAATGTATGAGTTTCTCTGAATTTTTCTTACTTTAACAAATTCTGCCGACACAAATGTGTATGGAGGTTATTATTTGAAGGGTACAATCACTATGACATGCCCTGCCACCCACTCCTTTCCCAGGGACACTGCGTGAGCCTGCGCACCTTCCTTCACGGGCCGGCCTCTGGTGTTCGCCGCACTTCACCGTCACCTTCCTGTCTCTCTGTGCTAAACATTCAGGACAGTGTCCACAGGCAGATCTGGCCTATTTCGCTAGTCACCGTGGCTTGGCTGTGAAGTACTTTGAGGGTGGATCGTGACGCATGCCCCTTCAGTGTTTAGCTGGCCATCTGGTTTAAGCTCTATCTACCTTACATGACTGAGTTAGACTGTCCAGGTTGCTTTGCTGTGTGAAGAGAGGAGGGCAAATTGGGTTCTCGCCTAGCCCTGGGGTATCTAGATCTGGCACCCTAACCTAAACCAAGGGCGTGTTCACTCCAAGAGCAATTGGAGAGTCTGGGTTAGCCTTACAGGGACCTCACCACTTGCTGGCAGTCACTATTGTGAGCCCTCCGGATAATGTTTAAGACTGAGTTTAAGTAAGGCTCCTTGGGAAATGGTCAGCTAAGTAAATCACCTTTCATTTCACATAAAGCCCTTAATATAGATAAGTAAATTTGGCCTTTGGTGGCTTGTGACTCAGAGGCATAGGTAGAAGAGCAAATTAATATTCATAGCATGGGAATTCCTAATCAGAATTTTGAGGGAAATAAATCCTCATCAGTGACAAAAGGACTTAATCATCTGGCCGCTTATCACTTCAGTTCTCTGTATAAATGAAATTTAAATCTAACAGCCTCATAAAAAGGTCCAGGCAGCAGAGGAAAGGTCCTGTCCAATCCCGGGTCTTCCTCCCTTGGCCTGCTTTCCTAGCACTGCCTACCTGGCCACCTTCCCGCACTGTCCCCACGCCCTGCTAGTTCTGATTCTTTGCTTCTCCTGCAAGATACTTACCTTAGATGACAGCTGCTGAGAAGTTTCCCAGAATGCTAGAGGAAAAGGAGGGGAATTTAGAAATGTCTCTCACTGACCTAGCTCTGTTATCTTCACTCTTTCCTTCTTCCTGCTGCCTCGTTTCCATTCTCTTTACTGTCTAGCATGCTGAAAAGAAGTGATCTAAATGCCTTCGTTTTCAGTGGTAAATATTGGGTTGGTGCAAAAGCAAAAACTGTGATTACTTTTTTTACCAACCTAATAGCTTTGCAAATTTAAAGAACCTGCTTTATGAATATTTGGATATGGATTCTCCCCACCCCACATTCTTAGACATTGTTCAAACATATTACTTTTAAAAAAAAACACCTTTTCAAAGAGAATTAGAGTTTTGCCAAGTTTGGTATTAAGGGAATTGTACAGGAGCTTTGAAAGTTTTCAAACTTTATTAAACTAAAAAAAAGAAAATCCCAAATATCTGTCTGTTCTGCAGTTTGCATTTAGCTGACCCTATTTATCAATACTACTATGGGGATTTTTTTTAAAGAAAATTTAGGGGTAGGTAGTTGGATTTAAAAATAATATTTTAAAGACCTTTTTACATCTATATATAGCATTTACAGAAAAGCAAAAACTAAAAATAGAATTTAATTGTAACATTATTTAAGGACTGAAGTTAATTTTTTTTTCTTTTAATTTTATCTTTTATCTCGTAAGAAATACCTAAGAGGCCAGGTGTAGTGGCTCACACCTGTAATCCCAGCACTTTGGGAGGCCGAGGCAGGCAGATCACCTGAAGTCAGGAACTGAAGACCATCAGGACAAAACCCCATCTTTACTAAAAATACGAAAATTACCCGTAATCCCAGCTACTCGGGAGGCTGATGCAGGAGAATCGCCTGAACGCGGGAGGTTGCAGTGAGCCGAGACAGCGGCTGGGTGACAGAGCGAGACTCCATCTAAAAAAAAAAAAAAAGGGATACCCAAGAAATGGGCAAGATACAAGACAGAGCCATGGAAGCAATTCAATGATTAGTTGTTCCCTATACCAATATGCAATGAAGTCCAAAGATTTCTCCCAACTGTAAACTTACAAATTGTTTTAAACTTATTCTATTTGTTGGCTAGAATGTATATAACCTGTAACCTAAATTCAGCACTCTGGCTGCCCCAGCTGGAAATGGATGCAAAGACCCTAACAAATCCAAAGTCAATGCAATGGCTCTTAAATCAAATAGGGAAAATCAAATCAAATAATGAAATCACAAAATAAGGCAGAAAGTTATTCTGCGAGATGTCACTTCCTCACCATCCTCTTTTTGCTAAGATTGTTAATTTGTTGTTGCCAATCTCAAAACTAAAATTAAGTATGAATTTCTATGTAACTCACCCCTGCTCCCTTAAAAGAGAGAATATTCTCCAGGAATTAAAATTGTATCCTTTCTGATAAGCAGGAAAGACTGACCTGATAGGTTTTATCTGTTGTATAATTGATTTGGAATTCACTGTCAAAACAAAGCTTAATGCTGTGGAATGCAGTGGTTTAACTGGGCTGTTCTTACACATATGTTAGCTATTGCTTAGCCATCAATGGCACAACCCAAGCCGAATTCTTTCCTTAGCATGTTCCTTTACTCATAAATCAACACCTGGTACATAAGATACCAGAATTGTCCAATCGGATGGTGGTCTTTATTGAACACAGTGGTAAGCCATTTCTTACCCCACCTCCACTTTTTTTTTATGTTTTGTCAGGGAAAGGTAGGGAAGAGAGGCAGTAGATTCCCCCAGAAAGACTATAAGTAAGGTAATAAAAGCAAACTAGTCCTATGCTAAGTGGGAAGAGTTACATATTTCGAAGTAGTCATGGAGTTCACATCTTTTAAAATTTGAGCTGAGTTATACAAAGGGTTCTCACTAGGAAGATGAGCTTAGAACATGTTTGCTTGAGAAGCATGTTAAAGAATAAAATAAATCCAAATATGGAAACAGAAAGGTTAGGACAGGGAATATCCCCATACTGCAGAAAGCTTTTATGGTCCACTTGAAATATTCTGGTTTCTGAATTTCTTCAAAATGGAAATGAGTCAATGATATTAAAATTTGTTGCCAGTCAGAGTTGCTCATGCCGGAAATCCCAGCACTTTGGGAAGCCAAGGTGGGCAGCTCACCTGAGGTCAGGAGTTTGAGACCAGCTTGGCCAACATGGTGAAACCCCATCTCTACTAAAAATACAAAAAATTAGCTGGGTGCCATGGTAGACACCAGTAATTCTAGCTACTCAGGAGACTGAGGCAGGAGAATTGCTTGAACCCGGAGGTGGAGGTTGCAGTGAGCTGAGATCACTCCATTGCATTGCAGCCTGGATGACAAGAGTGAAACTCCATCTCAAAAAAAATTGTTGTTTAGTTCCATGGTTCCATGGAAAGAATATTCTAAAGATTTAAGTGTTCCTTTTCTATTTTCTGTACTATTGCCTTTATCCCCCTCATTGCTTAACTATCTCTAAATTTTAATGATAGAATAATTTTTTTTTTTTTTTGAGATGGAGTCTCACTCTGTCACCAGGCTGGAGTGCAGTGGCGCCATCTTGCTCCCTACAACCTCCGCCTCCCAGATTGAAGTGATTCTCCTGTCTTAGCCTCCCAAGTAACTGGGACTACAGGCATGTGCCACCACGCCCAGCTAATTTTTGTATTTTTAGTAGAGACAGGGTTGCACAATGTTGGCCAGGATGGTCTCAATCTCTTGACCTCATGACCCACCTGCCTCGGCCTCCCAAAGTGCTGGGATTACAGGCGTGAGCCTCCACACCTGGCCCAATAGAGTAATATTTTTAAGGTCAGGTAATGCGATTAGAGGCAGGGACAAACCCGGGGACCCGGCTAATTTCTCTGTTCTTGGGAGCTCTAAAGAAAAGTGAACGTGAGTTTTATTTTCTCTGCTAGAATGAAATAACACCCTCTCTACCAGGCATGATGGCTCACATCTGTAATCCCCGTACGTTGGGAGCCAAGGCGGGTGGATCACTTGAGTTCAGGAGTTGGAGACCAGCCTGGCCAACATAGTAAAACCCTGTCACTACTAAAAATATATAAATTAGCTGGCCATGGTGGCATGCTCCTGTAATCCCAGCTACTTGGGAGACTGAGGTGGGATAATCACTTGAACCTGGGAGGCAGAGATTGCAGTGAGCTGAGATTGTGCCACTGCACTCCTGCCTGGGTGACAGAGCGAGACTCCACGGCAAAAAACAAATAAACAAAAAGCCCGCTCTCAACTGCTTTAATACTACAATAGAAAAGATAAATATTTTAGGATGGAATATTAAATATGTCTCTTTGTTTCATATAGTTGAAATCAATTCAGTATTGTTTCTATATTAGGTGTTTCAAAAACAGTCACCTTTGCAACAAAAGAGCTCTTTTGTTGAAAATGATTTATATTTCAGTTGGAATGTCAGGTGGTATTTCTCTAAACAACACCTCACAGAATCCATGCCAAGCTGCTCTATCACCATTGCAAGTATTTTTTTAAAGCTACCAAAATAAACTTTCTTCACCAGCCAACTGTGATTTGGAGACAGTGAGCATTGGTGAAGGACCTCATCAGAATAAGTTTGAATGTCTACTGAACTAAGAAGAACTTTGCCAGTTGGGGGAGAGAATAGATGATATCAGTCCTTCAATTCTGTAATTGAAGACTCCAATTATAGTAGATAAGAGTTGTGTCTAGCAATTTTTAAACACTGACAATCCAAACAAAAATATTTGGTGAGTAAGGATATCCCATTTTCTTGTTTAAATATCATAAAGACCAGCATTTACTAATTTTTAAAAAGGTATTTGGAAAGATTACTCTTATTTACATTCTAAAATTAAAGGCGTACTTTATCTGAAGAAAATGATATATGACGCTGGGCGCGGTGGCTCATACCTGTAATCCCAGCACTTTGGGAAGCCGAGGCCAGCGGCTCACAAGGTCAAGAGATTGAGACCATCCTGGCCAACATGGTGAAATCCCGTCTCTACTAAAAATACAAAAATTAGCTGGGTGTGGTGGTGCACGCCTGTAGTCCCAGCTATTCGGGAGGCTGAGGCAGGAGAATTGCTTGAACCTGGGAGGCAGAGGTTGCAGTGAGCCAACATCATGCCACTGCACTCCAGCCTGGTGCCTGGCGACAGGGCGAGACTCTGTCTCAAAAAAAAAAAAAAGATATATGAAAAATGCATATTTTAAAAGATAGCACTGGAGACTTTACAGTTATTTTGTGAATAACATTTAAACTACGATTTGATTTATATGCAACTTTTCAGAATACTTTTGTGTGTTGAACATATCTAAAGTTAATTTTATCTGGCAGAATTAAACCTAAATTTATTTGTATAAAAGAACTCCCTCTCTAAAAGTCATACAATGCCCTTGTATTCATTTATGCAGTTTATAAATATTTCAAGTTAGATTGTGAGATATTAATAAATGATTTATGCTGTGAACTGTTACTGTAATAACTCCTAATATCAGCCGGGTGCAGTGACTCATGCCTGTAATCCCAGCGCTTTGGGAGGCCGAGGCAGGTGGATCACGAGGTCAGGAGATTGAGACCATCCTGGCTAACAGGGTGAAACCCTGTCTCTACTAAAAATAGAAAAAAATTAGCTAGGTGTGGTGGCATGTGCCTGTAGTCCTAGCTACTCGGGAGTCTAAGGCAGGAAGATCATTTGAACCCGGGAGGCAGAGGTTGCAGTGAACCAAGACCGCATCACTACACTCCAGCCTGGGTGATAACGCGAGACTCCGTATCAACAAACAAACAAAAAACCTCTTAATATTATGAGAGGTTTGTTGTATCATTAAAAAGCACAAAATTCTAAACTCTTAAGGTTAAAATAAAAATCTTAACCATATAGTCAAAATGTTTAAACATCTCCCAAAACATCACTGCATAGCATTTACAAAAACTACATTGAATTAGATGTATTAAATTTCAGTAGTTAAATAAATCAATGTAATTCTTTGTAATTTGTGAAGAGCTTTAGTTTATAATGTGCTTCCCCATATATTTCATGGGCTCAGCAGAGGTCTGGTTGACAGATGTACTTTCCCAGGTAGGGGTAGGGGTGGGATGAGGGGCCTGAGGCTCAGAGGTTGGTTTATTGCCCGAGTTCACACACCCGGAACGTTCCAGGACCGGCCTTATGCCGATGTTTTCTACTTCCAGCCCAAAGGTTATTTAAATGTTTAGCTTTAAAATTAGCATCCACAGAAGCTTGAGAAATCCAAAGAGTATTCAACTGCAGAATGGATTTTTTCTAAACTGCATGGATGTTCTATCTCATTTTAGAGTGTGATATGGAAGAATAGTTAACGTAGGGGAAGAACCTGTTACTGATACAAACAGTCCCCAGCCTTTTTGACACCAGGGAGCGGATTCGTGGAAGATAATTTTTCCATGGATGGTGGAGAGCAGAGAGGTGTTTAAGGATGAACCTGTTCCACCTCAGTTCATCAAACATTAGATTCTCATAAGAAGCACAAACCCTAGCTCCCTCGCGTGCATAGTTCACACAGGGTTCGCAGTCCTGGGGAAATCTAATGCTGCCGCTGATTGGCCAGGAGGCGAAGTTCAGGGGGTAATGAGCAGCGTGGCCCGGTTCCTAACAGACCCCCTGCCCTACAGTTGAAGACTCTCCAGTTAACATCACCACACTAAATCTAATCCTTGTATTAGATTCAAATTGATTCACATTGACTTGTTTAAAGAGGTATTAAAAGGATAACATACGCCAAAGACAGGTGAAAAAAAGAAAGAAAAACAAGGGCAGGAAAATAAAATGGGACCAGAAGTGAGGCTAAATGTCACACCAGAATGATTTTCACATGTGGTGTTGGTGTGCCACAAATCTGATCCTAAGCTTTGTTAGAGATAACTGTTTCATCCAGATATGAGATGTCATTTATTACTAATGCTTAGTGGTCACTCTGGGTGCTGCTGCTTTTCTGGGGATATTGTTATTATTTAAAATAAATGCTAATGTTGTCAGTGCTTTATAGAGAGTTGGGGCAACTCCAGCATCAAGTGTAATATTTCAATTACAAGATTCTCTTTGGAGTCTCAGCTCCAGTTTTGGAACATATCACTAGGTAATAACTAAAGATCTCAAAATGATTACCAGTATTTTTTTTTTTTACACACTTTTATTTTTTTTGAAACAAGCTGTCAATCCCATCACCCAGGCTGGAGTGCAGTGGCGTGATCTTGGCTTACTACAGCCTTGACTTCCTGGGCTCAAGTAATCCCCTCTCACCTCAGCCTCCTGAGTAGCTGGGACTACAGGCATGCACCATGATGCCTGGCTAATTTTTTGAACTTTTGGTAGATACCGAGTTTTACCATGTTGTCCAGGCTGGTCTCGAAATCCTGGGCTCAAGCAATCTGCCCGCCATGGCCTCCCAAAGTACTGGGATTACAAGCATAAGCCACTGCCCCTAGCAACATGGTTTTTATAAACTAAAAAATTCAATATGTAAAATGATGGAGAGAACAGTTAATGCTGAGATCTGAATAAACAGACTTGAATAAAAAGTAGAATATATCTTAAAGTACAGATTCTAATTAGCAAAATTAAAATGAGAGATGTGTTTCTGACAAATGAAGACATTCTCCTACGTAACCACAATAAAACTATCATAGTTAGGAAAGTAACACTGCGACATTACTGTCAACTCATCGACTCATCTTCAGACCCCCATTGATTTTTTTTTTTTTTTTTTGAGATGGTGTCTTGCTCTGTCAACCAGGCTGGATGGCAAAGGTGCAATCTCGGCTCACTGCAACCTCTGCCTCCCGGGTTCAAGGGATTCCCCTGCCTCAGCCTCCCAAGTAGCTAGGACTACAGGCATGTGCCACCATGCCTGGATAATTGTTTTTTTTTTTTTTTTTTTTGTATTTTTAGTAGAGATGGGTTTTCACCGTGTTAGCCAGGATGGTCTTGAACTCCTGACCTCGTGATCCACCCGCCTCAGCCTCGAAAAGTGCTGGGATTACAGGTGTGAGCCACCGTGCCCAGCCCATTCAATGGTCTTTAGGAAAAAGGATCTAGTTCAAAATCATTTTCATTTAGTTCCATATCTCCTTTGTTTTCTTCAGTCTGGAACAGTCTTCCAGTCTTTCCTTGACTTTCACAACCTTGAAGTCTTTGAAGTGAATAGGCCAGTTATTCTGTAGAATGTCCCTCCATTTGATTTGTTCGAAGATTGATCCCTCCTGATTAAATCTAGGCTATGTATTTTTGGCAGGAATATCACTGGAATGGTGCTGTGTTGTTTTCCCTGCCTCCTACCGGATGAAGCATGATTTTGATTTGTCCTCTCACTGGTGATGTTAAATTCAACCACTTGGTTGAGGTGGTGTCTACTAGCCTTTCCACTGTAAAGTTCCTTTTCTGTCATTAATATTTTGGGGGATGAAGTTATTCTGACACTGTGAAAATATCCTGTCCTCATCAAGCTTTCATTTATTTTTTAAAAATGGATGCCTGTTTTATCCAATGGATGATAGTCTATTCATTCATTCATTTTTTTGAGACAGAATCTCGTTGTGTCACTCAGGCTGGAGTACAGTGGTGCAGTCACGGCTTACTGCAGCCTCGATCTCTTGTGCTCAAGTGATTCTCCTGCCTCAGCGTCCTGAGTATCTGGGACCACAGGCATGCACCACAATGCCTGGCTAACTTTTATATTGTGTGTAGAGACTGGGTTTCACCATGTTGCCCAGACAGGTCTCCTGTGCTCAAGCAATCCTCCCAAAGTGCTGGGACTACAGGTGTGAACCACAGCAGCTGCCTCCATTATTTATTTTGATGCTCTATTTGTCCCATATTTAGCCAGTGAGAGTCTCTTCAAGCTGGTTTCTCTGTGCTTTTGACGTGTCCCTATCATTCTTGGAAAACTTCTTCCGAGTGAGATGTTTCAGGACCAGCTTGTACTTTCTCTGCCACAGCTCTGAAATCAGTTTTATCTACAGGAAGCCCTGGTTCCTTTCAGTCAAGAGCATATTTAGAAATCTCAATCTAGGTATTAGGCATTCTCATGGCTACTGAGTAGTCACTGATCCCCAGCCCCCTCACTGGACAGAAGTGTGTGTATACATAATCTGCATTTAACAGTTATTTCTCTATCTTGAAAATCATGAACTCACACCAGTATCTCCAATTCCAACCTGGCACTACAAAGTTCATTCTAATTTGCTCTTTCCATATTTATGACCCCTTTTACCACCTACCCATGTATTTTTAATAGTTTTGCCTTTTATCCCCCTATATATACTTCTCACAAGGCTGTGAAATTCATCCAAGTTGGGTATAGCTATAGCGTATTCATCTGTTGTATTGCCTGTGTGTAATTATACATATATATATATTATATACATATTATATATCTAATTTTGAGACAGTTTTGCTCTGTTGCCCAGGCTGGAGTGCAATGGAGTGATCTCAGCTCACTGCAACCTCCACCTCCTGGGTTCAAGCAATTCTCGTGCCTTCTGAGTAGCTGGGATTACAGGCACGCATCACCACATCCAGCTAATTTTTTGTATTTTTAGTAGGGACTGGATTTCGCTGTTGGCCAGGCTGATCTCAAACTCCTGAGCTGAGGCAATCTGCCCACCTCTGCCTAAGTGCTAGGATTATAGGTGTGAGCCACCATGCCCAGCTATATATTCTTTACTACTAATGGACATTTAGGTTGTCATTTATGAAAAACGTATTATAGATATTACTGGTGCATCTGTGGAACATGAGTTAGAGGGAACATGCAGTGCCAGTTACTAGCTAATGCCAAACTTTTCCCAAAAAGGTTGTACCAGTTCACCTATTACCAGTAGCACACAAAAATTATTGTTGCTGCTGGGTGCAGTGGCTCACGCCTGTAATCCCAGCACTTTGAGAGGCTGAGGCAGGTAGATCATATGATGCCAGGAGTTCAAAATCAGCCTGACTAATGTGGCAAAAACCCATTTATACTAAAAATACAGAAATTGCCCAGGCGTGGTGGTGCACTTCCGTAATCCCAGCTACTTGGGAGGCTGAGGCGGGAGAATTGCTTGAGCCCAAGAGGCAAAAGTTGCAGTAAGCTGAGATCGCATCACTGCACTCCAGCCTGGGTGTCTTTACTGCTGAGTCTGATATCCATATGGAAAAAAATTAAATCTTAATCCCTATCTTACACCACACACAAAAATTCCAAGTGCATTGCAGATCTAAATGGGAAATGTAGACAGTAATGCTTCTAGAAGAGTGTTGTCCATATAACTTTCTGCAATAGAAATGTTCTGTAAACCTGCACTGTCCTATGTGGCAGCCACTAGTCACATGTTGAGCATTTGAAATATCTAATGCAACTGAGGAACTGTATTTTAAACTTTATTAATTTTAATTAACTTTGTAAAATTAGAGATATCTGTTCATTAAAAATACCATTAAGGGGAGGGAGAAGTTCCTTACAAAGACAAACAACTCATATCTAGAATATATGAAGAACCTGTACCGGGGCTGGGCGAGGTGGCTCATGCCTGTAATCCCAGCACTTTGGGAAGCCAAGGCACATGGATCACCTGAGATTGGGAGTTTGAAACTAGCCTGACCAACACGGAGAAACCTCGTCTCTATTAAAAATACAAAATCAGCCCGGCGTGGTGCCGTATGCCTGTAATCCCAGCCACTCGGGAGGCTGAGGCAGGAGAATTGCTTGAACCTGGGAGGCAGGGGTTTCAGTGAGTTGAGATTGTGCCATTGCACTCCAGCCTGGGCAACAAGAGCGAAACTCTCAAAACAAACAACAAACAAAACTTGTACTAGATTAAGAAAAAGGCAGATAGCAAAAAGGCAGATAGCAGAAACTGGACCCCTTCCTGACACCTTACACTAAAATTAACTCCAGATGGATTAAAGACTTAAACATAAGACCTAACACCATAAAAACCCTAGAAGAAAATCTAGGCAAAACCATTCAGGACATAGGCGTAGGCAAGGACTTCATGACCAAAACACCAAAAGCACTGACAAAAAAAGCCAAAACAGACAAATGGGACCTAATAAAACTCCACAGCTTCTGCACGGCAAAAGAAACAGTCACTAGAGTGAATCGGCAACCAACAGAATGGGAAAAAATTTTTGCAGTTACAAAGACAAACAACATTACTGGGTATATATCCAAAGGATTATAAATCCTTCTACTATAAGGATACATGCACACGAATGTTCACTGCAGCACAGTTTACAATAGCAAAGACCTGGAACCAACCCAAATGCCCATCAATGATAGACTGGAGAGGGAAAATGTGCCACATACACATACACCATAGAATATTATGCAGCCATCAAAAACGATGAGTTCGTGTCCTTTGTAGGGACATGGATGAATCTGGAAGCCATCATTCTCAGCAAAGTGACACAGAAGCAGAAAATCAAACACTGCATGTTCTCACTCATAGGCGGGTGTTGAACGAGAACACA
Organism: Sapajus apella; assembly: GCF_009761245.1. Classification (NCBI taxonomy): domain Eukaryota; kingdom Metazoa; phylum Chordata; class Mammalia; order Primates; family Cebidae; genus Sapajus; species Sapajus apella. Next base: position 37,051,179 of record NW_022436952.1, read on the forward strand.
TGGACACAGGGAGGGGAGCACTACACACTGGGGTCTGTTAGGGGGAAATAGGGGAAGGACAGCGGGGGGTGGGGAGTTGCGGGGGGATGGCATGGGGAGAAATGCCAGATATAGGTGAGGGGGAGGAAGGCAGCAAATCACACTGCCATGTGTGTACCTATGCAACAATCTTGCATGTTCTTCACATGTACCCCAAAACCTAAAATGCAATAAAAAAGGCAGATAGTTCCCCTTCACCAAACAAACAAAACAAAAACAAAATAACCAAAAAAAAAAAAAAAAAAAAAAAAAAAAAGGAGGGAGCAGAGAGACTAAAGAATCAGACCATTGAAAACAAGATAAACACACTGTGTCACACAGTTCATGCCTGTAATACCAGCACTTTCAAAATTCAAGGCAGGTGATTGACTTGAGCCTAGAAGTTCGAGACCAACCTAGACAACATAGGAAAACCCCATCTCTATAAAAATTGCAAAACAATTATTCAGGCGTCGTGGCATGCAGCCGTAGTCCCAGCTACTTGGGAGGCTGAAGTGGGAGGACGGCTTCAGCCTGGGAGGTCAAGGCTGCAGTGAGCCATGATTCCATCACTGCACTCTAGCCTGGATGACAGAGGAAGACCTTGTCTCAAAAACAACCTCCAACCCCCGCCAAGATACCCAAATGTTAATAAAGACAGCCATCAGAGAACCACAAAATACAACCATGAGATACAACACCCATCAGAGTAGCTAAAAGACAAAAAGCCAAAAGACAAATATCAAGTGTAAGATGTGGCGTAACTAAACTCTCATACGTTGATGAAAGGAGTGTATTTTAGTTCCAGTATTTTGGAAAACTGATTGGTAGTTAACCACTAAAGCCGAACATGTGCACAGACTACGAATTGGCAACTCCATTCCTGGGAATTACCCCATCAAAACACACATGAATGTTACTAGAAGATAAGCAAAAGAATGTATCTCCAATATACATTATTACCTAGAAGACATTGCTATTCATAACCCCCAAAAGAAATAACCCAATGTCCATCAATGGATGGTAGCAAAGAATGGATTAGTAAAGAATCTAGAAAACAAGCAAAATTATGGTGCTGAGTCAGGAGTAGGGTGGGGAGATGTTTAAGGGGAGCTTCTATGACACAGGGAACGTCTTTTTAAACCAGGTGTACTGTGTGAATCCATTACGCTGTAAACTCCGTGTGCACTTCACATGTTACAATAAAAAAGTTTACTAAAAGTGTTCTGATAACTTTTGGCATAGAGCTATCATAAATGGAAACTTCTATCAGATAGGACTTTTTGGGTCGTGATGGCAGAAATCCAATTCAAACTAGCGTACCAGAAAAAGGGAAAAGTATTTGTTTAAATATATATATTTTTAAAAAGGGCCAGGCGCGGTGGCTCACGCCTGTCATCCAAACACTTTGGAGGCCAAGATGGGCGGATCACCTGAGGTCAGGAGTTCAAGACCAGCCTGACCAACATGGTGAAACCTCATCTTAACAAAAAAATTAAAAAAAGAAAAAAAAAAAAAAAGCTACACTAAAGCCAGAGATGCAAAAGCAATCATGTTTTTTTTTTTTTTTTTCCTTCCATTTGGCTTTTTTGTGAGCTTTTTTTCTGCCAGGCAGCAAGGCACTCTCCCATGAAACTCCAAACTTACCTCATCACCATAATCAGTAATGACAGCAGAAAACATCTGTAAATTTTGACAATAGGACCACATCAGCCTCGCTTGGGTCACACATCCTTCCTGCAGGCTATTCTGCCCCATTTGAACCTGCCAACTACGAGCAGTAAAGGTGTGTTTTCTCAAGGGCAAAACAAGATGCTGTTACCAGAAAAGGGGGAATGAACGCAGAGGCAAAATCAACATTCTATTTGGAGAAGGAGACAGAAGAAAACTCTTAAATTTGCAGCCTCTCATACTGATTTATGTCAAATTAAGTTGGTTAATAAAAGTAATTTATAGCTTTCGTAAGGATCCAAGCTGCTTTGTAAAAGATTCTGAGCTTTTCCCTCTGGGAGAGGGAAAATGAGTTTATCATCAGATGTCTCTGACATCAGTCTCTCCCTCCTAGACTACCTTGCACGCTATGATCAAATTAATCTTCCCAATGCATGGATCTAGTTATAAAACAATTCTAACAAAGAAACCATATCCCCACCAAAGTTAAAGATTTTATCTGTCACTCAAGGTCCTTCCACAATGTCACCTAACTTACCTTTCCAGACTTATGTGATGTTGCTCCCTTTGTGTACACCAAGTCAGTGATATTGGGAGTTTGTTACTGTCACTGATTGACTTTAGAGTATTAGGATATAACTGACATTTAATCAGTCAGAGATTTGGGCGTTAACTTTCCTGTTACTTTTCCTTTCTGGTTTTAAAGGTACAATAAAATGATTTATGAATGTGAAATCTGACCCTTAATATACAATGTTTTTAATCTAGTCAGCAATCTTATTAAACTTAGAAGTTTATCCTTCTAAAAATAAAATGTGCTCTTTATGATAAAGTACTGTGAGAGATATAAATAGCACTTTCTTAATGGGAAAACCTATTAGAGAATTATGTTCTCCACAGCATTCATCCTTTTCCCATAAATAAAATATTTACAGTGTGTAATTATATCTCCTGAATATCAAAGACTCAGGAGAAAGATACTAGTTTTATTTTTATACACAAGTAGAACTTGTAATAAACTGCACTATCTTTTTCAGAATACATAAAACGAGACATGTTTAGAAATAGTTCACCTGGACCTTTAGCTATTTCATTTAGGCTAAATGTCTACACATTTTCACCTTTAGTTAAAAGTGATTTACATGCACAACCAATTTACTAACTACAAATTAATTTATACTAAAAGCAAACAGATGAATTGTGACATGAGTGAAATTACTTTTAAATGCATTAATAAAATGTATAAGCATACTATTATTTTCATTTAAGCCAACTATGCTGTAAGCTACTTAGATAAGATGCAGGATTCACATTTTACACTTTAATACAAATTTCAGAACATAAAAGTATATTTTCTATTGTTCCAATGCACATTTTATCTGCAATACAATATTTATAAAACAAACAGCTCCTGCAACAAACCTAACATTATTAAAATAGTTAAATTATTTATTTAAAAAATTGTTTAGAAACAGGGTCCTGCTCTGTTGCCCAGGTTGGAGTGCAGTGGTATGTTCATAGCTCACTGTAACATCAAATTCTTAGGCTCAAGTGGTCCTCCTGCCTAGCCTCTCAAACACAGCTGGGACTACAAGCATGTACACCATGCCGGGCTTGTTTTTTAAATAGAGACAAGGAGTAATTATCCTGCCCAGGCTGGTCTTGAATGCCTGGCTTTAAGTGATCCTTCTGCCTCAGCCTCCCAAAATGTTGGTATTACAGGCATGTGCTACCACATCTGGCCAAAATTAATTTTAATGGCTGTAGTGGGGCCAATTTTCTTCAATATGTAACTACAGGGAATTAGCACACTCTTATGGTTCTTGAATACAACAAAGAATGTGGTATTGATAAGTACATACTGAATATAAATTCGGCCAAACATCCACATCCAAACATTCAAGACGTTAGACTGACTTTTGAGTTTAACCTAAAATTTTTGAAAATAAATTTAAAAATGCCCTCCAAACTACTGGTAACACATTCCTTTCTGGTTGACACAGCAGGTTCCAGGAATTAAGAGTTTTCTGTGTTTCCTCAAATATTTCTCTCGGGGTAGCCATCAATCATCTTCTTTCTCAATATAGGTCTTTGCATTAACCCGTGCCATCTGTCTGGCTAAATACCTGTCTCTAGCTGACATTACAGTTTCTTCGTTGTTCCGCTTTGCAAACTTGCTCACTGCCTCAGGTGGTCTCTCTTGTTCTTTATCCTTCTCTTGCCTTTCCTCTGTGAGTCTGTGTTTTGCTCCCAGTGATAGTTCAGAAGTAGAGAGTTTCTCTTGGTTTCTTTCTTTGTCCTTTGCCACGTTTCTCATTTTGTTGGATCTTTCTTGGTCAAGAAATTTATCCTTTGCCCTAGAATTTGGGCTGCTTTCCTTTCTGTCTCGATGTCTTTCTGAAGACTGAACACTTACTTCTCCTTTTTCTCTATCTCTGTATTTATCATTATTTTCATATCTTTCCTTCCTTCCTTTCATATGTTCTTCCTTAGCTTTGGTTTTCTCTTCCTTCTCTCCTTTCTCACGGTGTCGGATCTGATCATTTTGTTGTCTATCTCTTTCTTGTTCTCTTTGGGAATATCTCTCCCTGTCTTTCTCCCTTTTCCATTCTCTGTCACTTCTTTCTCTTTGGTCCCTCGTCCTTGGTTTATCTTCCTGTTCATGCCTCTTCCAATGGGAATCTCTATGACTGGCATCTCTGTGCCTATGAGAATCTCTTTCTTTCCGGTAATCACGGTCAGTGTAATAGTTCTCCTGGTCTCTGGATTGCTTCTGTTGGTGGTGATCTTCTCTTTTCTCATGTCCTCTCGATGTTTGTGATCCTTTTGTGTGGTGTCTGGCACCATGCCCTCTTTCTTCACTAGGCGACCGAGAGTGGTTTTGATTCCTGTGGTGCTTGGAGTCATTCTCAGGGGTCTCTATGACCTTTTTTCTTCTGCAATTCACTGTAGTTTCTTCTTTTTCATCATCCTCGCTGCTCTTAGCATCAAAGTCACTGTCTGCATCTGGGTTTTCCTCTACTTTCACATCAGCTTGAAGAATGTATTTCTCTTGTGGTATTCTGTTTTCTGAACTTACTTCATCGGAGTAACCCCTTCGTTTCTCTTCCTTTATACCAGATCTTAAGGGAATAAAAGGGGCAGAAAAAAAGCCACATTATCAGTTGTAATAAGCAGATAAAGGGTTTATATAATTTTTCTCAATACTTAAATCAATACACCTATAGTGATATATACTGTCTGATTATACAAATGCAAAAAGGTGCTGATGTCTATGCAAATGAGTATTTTCAAATTCGAACCATTCCCAGTATTTTCAATATTTGTAGAAGTGAAAAGAAAAAATTAGCTCTTGTCTGCTAGAACCTATAGGCAAGGGTCTGTACAGGTCTTTACTTTTTTGGTAAGTCTAAGACAAAGAATAATTGGGAAAAGGAAGATATGTTTTGGATCTAAGTTCTACTTTCCCAACATGAAGGTTAGGTTGTAACTCCTGGATTTTCGTTTCCTTTCTTATTTATTTATTTAGAGACAGGGTCTCACTCTGTCACCCAGGCTGGAGTGTAGCGGCACAATCTCGGTTCACTGCAACCTTTGCCTCCCAGGCTCAAGTAATCCTCCCAACTTAACCTCCCGAGTAGCTAGGATTATAGGTCTGCACCACCACACCTGGCTAACTTTTGTATTTTTAGTACAGACTGGATTTTGCCATGTTGGCCAGGCTGGTCTCAAACTCTTGACCTCAGGTGACCCACCCACCTCAGCCTCCCAAAGTGCTGGGATTACAGGAGTGAGCCCACACCTGGCCTCCTTCTTTTAAAAAAAAATTATAAAAATAGTCCTAGAAATACATGAAGGTAATCTTTGCACAGCAAAATGTGGCAAGTATAATCCTAAATATTTACTCTCTCTCATGATGAAAAAGGCACTAGTATCCTGATACACTCCTTGGCACCTATCACTACAAAATTGAAATATATTAATTTGTCAGAATCAACAGCACTAAAATTATATTACCTACATGGTTCCATGTGGCAAGTACAGTTAACTTTATTTATAGTACTCACACAGTGAGTATAATGTAAATAAGAATCATTCAGTGATTCTTACTAATCACACTAATGGCACAACAACTTTGGTTCTCGAGGAATTACTGGCAGAACTATCTTGGCTAAAGGACCCACTAACAGTTAGGAATTCGATTATTCGACTCTGAGAAGTACAACTACGTCAACAACATTACAGAGTTTCATGGCAGCCTCATAAACATTCCAGATGAAACTCAAACACAAAGCCATAATGCATTATAGTTTCCATTCAAAACCTGAATCTTCAAATACAGTTTCTTAGGTTCAAACTTCTCACCAATTTTGTAATCAAAACCTAGCAGTGTAGGGAAGGAGTGGGGCATAAACTTAACTTCCTCTCTTCACCTTAATTCTATTCTTCTACCTCTTCCCTTCCTTAGCAACAGACTCAGATCTACTCAGAACATTTAAATTTTCTTTTGCTTAGGACAAGACTTTTTTGCCTTCAGCTACATACTTATGACATAATCATCTCAACATTCCTATAATACCTTATAACTTTATTCAAAAATCCTCTAATCATTTACCTTCTAGACCAGCACTAATAGAAATGCCTCAAGAAATAGTAATGTTTATATCTGAGATGTCCAGAATGGCAACCACCAGCCAAATATGGCAACTGAGTATTTGAAATGTGGCCACTGTGATAAAAATTTTTTATTTTATTTACTTTAAACTAATTTAAGTAGCTACACATGACTGGTGGCTACATATTGAACAGTGCGGTTCTAGCCCTTGATATGTAAAGTCTTACATTTTATGAAGGCTGGGTCCTATTTATGAAAATAAACCACTTTCCTTTTTATATACTATCTGAACGTGCATAAAGATTTATATTGTAGACACCTAAGTCTTTCCAAATTTCTTCTTAATTCTGATAGCAATCATTTTAAGGTACTAGGCACCAATCATTTTAAGGATCATGAGGAATACCTATATTTTTAGTTTTAAAAAAAGGTGGCTAGGTACAGGGGCTCACATCTGTAATCCCAGCACTATGGAAGGCAGAGGTGGGCAGATCACCTGAGGTCAGGAATTCATCAGTCTGGCCAACATGGTGAAACCCCATCTCTACTGAAAATGCAAATATTAGCTGGGTGTAGTGGCAAGCGGCTGTAGTCCCAGTTACTCTGAAGGCTGAGGTAGGAGAATCACTTAAACCTGGGAGGCAGAGGTTGCAGTGAGCGAAATCGCCCCATTGCACTCCAGCCTGGGCAATAGAGCAAGGCTCCATCTCACCAAAAAAAACAAAAACAAAAACAAAAACAAAAACAACAACAAAAAAAAAAAACAAAAAAACAAACAAAAACAACAACAACAAAAAAAACAAAAAGAAAATTGGCTGGGCGTGGTGGCATGTGTCTGTAGTCCCAGCTACCTGAGAGGCTAAAGTGGGCGGATTACTTGAGCCCATGAGATAAAGGTTGCAGTGAGCTATGATTGAACCACTATACTCACTCCATCCACCAGGCGACAGAGTAAGACTGTCTCAGAAAAAAACACAGTTTGATTTTGCTCTCCCTTAAGATTTTGCTCTCCCTTAAGAAGACCCCTAAGTCACTTAAAAATTCAGAAACTTTATACATTAAAAGTCTGTCTTTGGTTTTACAATAATATTAAACTCAATCACTGTGTTTTAATTTAACAATTTCTGTGAACTGCAGAATAAAAATGGTCTTAAACTAAATCTGTAGGTTTTAAATCAAGAAACTGCAAATTTCTAACATTCATTTATTTAGTTAATGCTGGCTGACAACACAATATGCAATGCTGTAATCTTCCATCTTTCAGAGGGTTAAAATGACCCCACAAACAGTTTATTAACAGTATCTTTCTTCAAAATATTTCATATACCACATCTCCTCACCTGGCTTCACGAAAGCTGCATTTAGGTATTTCCTCTTCACCAACTGCTTGATTTAACAGGTGCCTATAAAATCCACTGAGATCTTTCTGCTTAGTTACATCTAAACATGCTAAGAGAGAGAAAGTAAAAATTAGAATATATTTATCAAGCCACAGTGCAGTTTCATTTTATAGACGCAATGCATATAACATGCAGTGTATAAACTATTCTCTGGATCAGGAATTGGCAAACTATATCCTAAAGGCCAAATTTGGCCTGTTGCCTGTTTTTATAAGTAAATTTTTATTGAAACAAGGCCTTGTTCATTTGTTTATGCATTGTCCAAAGCTGCTTTTGTACTACAAAGGCACATCTGAGTCACTGTGACAGAGGTCATATATACAAAAAGCCCTGGCCAGGTGCCATGGCTCAAGCCTGTAATACCAGCACTTTGGGAGGTCGAGGCAGGCGGATCACCTGAGGTCAGGAGTTCAAGACCTGCCTGGCCAGCATGGTGAAACCCCATCTCTACTAAAAATACAAAAATTAGCCAGGCGTGGTGGCAGGTGCCTGTAATCCCAGCTACTAGGGAGGCTGAGGCAGGAGAATGCTTGAACCCAGGAGGCGGAGGTTGCAATGAACTGAGATGGCACCACTGCACTCTAGCCTGGACAACAACAGCAAGACTCCCAAAAAAAGCCCTAAAATATAAATAATATCTGGCATTTATAAATATGAATTTATAAAGTCCTAAAATATGAATACTAAAATATTATCTGGTCCTTTACAGAAAGTTTTCCGACTGGCACTCTAAACACACAGTATATGCTTAGACAGAATGTTATAGACTGGGTTTTCTTCTACTTAAAAACTGAAGAGACCAGGCACAGTGGTTCATGCCTATAATCTCAGAATTTTGGGAGGCTGAGGTGGGTGGATCACCTGAGGTCAAGAGTTGGAGACCAACCTAGCCAACATGGTGAAACTCCACCTCTACTAAAAAGATAAAAATTATCCGGTGGTGGTAGTACACACCTGTAAACCCACCTACTTGGGAGGCTGAGGCATTAGAATCACTTGAACCTGGGAGGCAGAAGTTGCAGTGAGCCACGATCGCACAACTGCACTCCAGCCTGGGCGACAGAGTAAGACTCTGTCTCAAAAAAATCCAAAAAAAAAAAAAAAAGCTGAGAGTTTGTTAAAGTATTTGTAGAACATCGTGGCTCACACCGACAATGTTAGCACTTTGGGAGGCTGAGGCAGGAGGACTGCTTGAGCCCAGAGTTCAAGACTAGTCCTGACAACATAGTGAGACCCCATCTCTACAAAAAATTCAAAAATTAACCAAGCATGGTGGTATGTTCCTGTAGTCCCAGCTACTCAAGAGGCTGAGGTGGGAAGATCATTGGAGCCTGGGAGGTCAAGGCCACAGTGAGTCATGGCTGAGCCACTGCACTCCAGCCTGGGTGACAAAGACCCAGTCTCAAAAAAAAAAAAAAAAAAGGTATTTTATAAATACATATTCTACTTAGATCTTGAGAAATCATCATGAGTAGAAAGCACTAATGCATTAAGATACTCTTAATTCATCCTATTTTTATTCTTTCTTCAATTAATGTTATTATTTTTCTAATTGTCCCGTTGATGCTCCTGGAGTGGTGTTACTATTTTCTCATCCCGGAAAAATATAACTAGGGTTTAAAATTATATTTATATTGTTTCTGACAAATGTTATGGTGTTATACTTTGTAATAAATGCTTTTACATTTCAAATCATGTTGTAAGACAACAGCCACAAAATGAGAACTAAGGGAAAAGTCTAGTAGAAATAATAGTTACTGAAGAGTTCAACTGTGCTTTTAGTTAAACTTCCCTCTCTGCTTTACACTACTATATAATGCCATATATTTTGAGTCTTGGATTCCTATATATAAATTATGATCATAAACTTATAACCCAGAAGTTCAGTGAAAGAGTAAACAGCTAACCACAGGGTAGAGATTCCACGACTGTCTCCTTGTGCCTCTCCCCCTCTTTCATTTTACCTTCCAGTGCAGCAGCCCTCTTTTCTCTTTCTTCTTCTTCAGCTCTCTCTTGCAGTTTTTTCTTATATGCAGATGTCACAAATGCCTCTTTATCATCAAACTCTCCCTTTTCCATTTCTCGTTCTCTCTGTATTTTCTTCTCCATTCTTTTTTCCTGTTCCTTTTTTCTGATCTCAACTGCTTTTAGCAAGTTGTGAATATACTTGGGCTAAGGAAATAAAAAAGATTTAGGAAAAGAGTAAAAAAAATAGTAATTGTTATTACTGTTATAATTTTATAATGAATTTGTTAAGATAGAGATGATCAGCCCAAATAAGATTGTCGTCCCTACATTCAATATAAACTTACTAGCAAGATGAATATTGAAATTGTTTTCAATAAAAATTTAGGTGTAGCAGAGAAGAAATTATTTATAATGCAATTTAACTTAAAAAAAATCAAACTAAATATAAATTTTTTCTCATTCTTTTCTCTGGTATTCTCTTAATTTAAAAAAATCAGAAGAGTTCCTATTAGTTTTTCACATTTAGTAGAAATATGATTTAAAATAGTAGCTTTAATATAATTTTGTATCACCACTCTACTGACAGATATGTCAGATGCAAATACCCTTAAAAATCAGCCTGTGCTTGTGAAAAAACAGGAGGTGATAGAAAAAAAATCTGAATTTCAATTTTTCCCACTCCCAAATTCTTTTCTCACTGAAAATAAAATCATGATAGGTGTGGGCAGATGATTCAGTTACCAGTTAGGAAGAAATAAAAAATGAGAGGATAATAAAACACAAATAAACATACACAGGGCAGGAGCAGTACAAATTTGGTACATCAGAATTTCTAAGAAAAAATTTTCAAAAAACTATTTGCAAAGGTTTCAAAGCAAAAAACAAAACTGTTAGATAATTCACTTGGGCTATTAGGATAATATATGTAGTGCTTCTTGAGTTCTAAGATCAAATCTATAATACCTGGAACTAGGGACTCTTCACACTTCACATACCTAAAAGCTTTTTCTCAGATCATTCTCATGTTAAAATAAGATTAAGACACAAAATGTAGGTCAAGGTCAAAGAAAATTTGTTATTTCAGCTTACAAACCTTTCGGTCTTTCCCCAAAAGCAATTTGGGATTATTTTCCTCCTTTTGTTTCTGCATTTCATCATAAATACTGTCATATTCATATACAGTAGAATCTTCTGCAAGGGCCTTCTGGATTTCCAGTTTGGTCTTTAAAAAAAAATTAAATATGTTTCAAAAATATGAGCCAGCCAATAGATACCACAAAGTCTATGTTTTTTGAGAATGGTTCATAAATTGAAAATATATCATAAAAATTACAATTATATTTTAGATAGGAAATGTGAATGTAAATTATGGAGCCAAGCACCTGGGTGTGAATCCTGGCTTTACACTTACTAATTACTCTGGGCAAGTTTGTTTATAATCTTTTTGTGCCTTAATTTTCCTCATCTAGAAGAGAAAGAATAATGATTATATTTAAATTCTAAGCTGTTATAATTAAATGATTAAACTTACAATACTTAGACCCTGATAGAGAATAAGTATTCAATAGACGTCAACTATTATTTTTTTTTTTTTTTGAGACGGAGTTTCACTCTTGTTACCCAGGCTGGAGTGCAATGGCCGCGATCTCGGCTCACCGCAACCTCCGCCTCCTGGGTTCAGGCAATTCTCCTGCCTCAGCCTCCTGAGTAGCTGGGATTACAGGCACGCGCCACCATGCCCAGCTAATTTTTTGTATTTTTAGTAGAGACGGGGTTTCACCGTGACGTCAACTATTATTATCATCTATTCGTTTGTATATAAATCTCAACATCAAAAGGTCAAAAGGTCCAATGTACCACAGACACACCTAACCCTGGTTTTAAAAGGCCTGTATTATATATTAAATTTTCATTATCATTTTTGGAGTTGTCAGACATAAACTCTCTGCCTTTATCATGTATGTTCCTCCTATCTTAAATGATGTTTTTTCCTCCTCTTTCAAGCTATCAAAATCTTATCCAGTGTTTCAGGGCCAGCCCTACTTCTCATATGAGCACATTTCTGAGGCCTCTAACCCCCAATGATCTTTCTTCTAAACTCTGAGGAACATTCTATTCTGCAATATTTAACTCTTAATTAATACACTAGACTTTTTTTTTTTAAACAGATGGAGTATCGCTCTGTCACCAGGCTGGAGTATGCGACATGATCTTGGCTCACTGCATCCTCTGCCTCCCAGGCTTCAAGCGGTCCTCCCATTTCAGCTGCCCAAGTAGCCGGGACTACAGGCGTGTGCCACCATGCCTGGCTAATTTTTATATGTTTTGTAGAGACAGAGTTTCACCATGTTGCTCAGGCTGGTCTTGAACTCCTGGGCTCAAATGATCCTCCCACTTCAGCCTTCCAAAATGCTGGGATTACATGCCTGAGCCACCATGCCAATCATGGATGTTTTAACTTTCTAATTGTTTCACAAATCTTAGCCTCTTGCCCCAGTTTGTAAATTCCTGAGGTACACAATCCACACATTTTAACTTCTTTCTGAATTGCTACATTGTCTAACATAGAATCCAAGAGGGATCCCTTTTAAGTGATCCAAAATTATTCAAAAGAATCTATCTGATAGACTTGGGTTTTTACATACCAACATTTAAACTCTGAACAATGCACACGCTAACTGAAAAACTTTTTTTTCTAGAATATTGTTTAAAATATTAAGAAATTCATTATTTTCACTTCTCAACCTTTAGAAAAATAAAGATTTTCCTGCCCAGATATTATGAATTGGCACTCTTGCTCCCTCTGCAAAATCAGCCTGGATAACACAAAGAGGGAAACATGGAATCTAAGAAATAATCACCACTACAATAACAAAAAGCAAGGGAAAAGGGAGACTGAGGGCTGTTTTAAACTGTTTAAGCTGTGACTACAGGTGCACACCACCAGGTCGGGCTAATTTTTATATCAATACAGAACATTTTCAAACACAGAGGAAATATTTATAAAAACTGACTGTAAACTGGACCATAAAGTAAACCTCTACATCTTAAAAGGCATGAAACAATACAGCGCCATGTTTTGGCATCCAAAGTAACCATGTTAGGGGCCAAGTGTGGTGGCTCACATCTGTAATTCCAGCACTTTGGGAGGCTGAGGCAGGCAGATCACCTGAGGTCAGAAGTTTGAGACCAGCCTGGCCAACACAGTGAAACCCTGTCTCGATTAAAAATATTAAAATTAGCTGGGCATGGTGGTGTACTCCTGTAAACACAGCTATCAGGAGGCTGAGGCAGAAGAATCGCTTGAACTCAGGAGGCAGAGGTTGCAGTGAGCCAAGATTGTGCTGTATTCCAGCCAGCCGAGATCGTGCTGTATTCCAGCCTAGGTGACGGAGTGAGACTCCATCTCAAAAACAAAACAAAACACCCCCAAAAAATCAAAGTAATCATGTTAGGAATGATTAACAAAAAGGTAATCAAAAACCTCCATATGTTCAGAAATTAATAATACATGGGTCAAGCAAGCAATCTTAATGCAAACCAGAAAACATTTTTCATGAAACAATGAAAATACTGCCTATCAAAATCTGTAAGATCCAGCTACAGAAGTACTTAGAGGGAAACATACAGCCTTAAATGCATATATTAGAAAAGAGAAAGAATAGAAAACAGAGAGCTGTGCACCCATTTCCAAAAGTTAGAAAAATAACAAAATAAACCCAAAGAAAATAGAATGAAGAAAACAGAATGAAGAAAACACGAATCTGTCAGGACAGAAAATGAACTAGAAAAAGCAACATGTATATAGTATTATATTAGCTCATTGTATAAGGCTAGCCAAACCTTGGTATTATCAGGCTTTTTCAATCTGGATAATTACAGTGAAAGAAAAAGGAAACTACCCTATTCTGTTGAATCTCACTTATGATGTAAAAATCCTCAATACTTAAAAACACCTAATAAAACTTTAGTAAGCCATATGCAACAATATATAAGAAGGATAACATTTTATGCTTTTGTTAGGTTTATACCACTTCTGTGAAGTTACAACGATTGACCTTCTAAAGTTACGCTGACCTTACATTACTGGTATCAAACCAACATGGTCATGAAGTAATATCCTTTTTGTATATAGCTCACCATTGAAACAAACAAAACCCTTAAACTAAGAAAATAATTTCCTTAGATTAGCAACAAGAGACCTACAGCAAATGTCATATTTACTGATAACATGCTAAAAATTTTCCCAATGAAACACGGAATATGACAATAATGTTGCCATTGTCACTTCTGTACACTTGAGGTCCAGATACAAGAAGAAAATAATAAAGTACCGCATTTCAAAGAGCACTTTCTCTAAGATTTAGCAAATGCAATCAAGCTAGTATTCTTCATAGTAAAATGAATAGTTTCAATTAGTATGGATGAAGGCATTTGACGAGCTGAATCAACCAAGTGGGGAACAAAGGGAAGAGTATGAAATATAGGTGCAAGAAAAAAGCAGCAGAAGGCAGGTGAAAGGTATAAGAGTTGTAGCAGCATTTCCAATTTCCAAGCAAACTATGAAAAAGTCTTACTAAACAGATAAAGTGGCTTTGAACAAGACAGAGTTAAGAATAAAAGCAGATTTGGGATTCATGCGTTAAATGAAGAAGAAAAGGCAGCACAAAAATGTTAAAATAACCCTAGAAAACAAGATACATGTATTACCTTGGAAAAGTCACCTAACTCTCCAGAACTAAGTCTCCCATTTATACAGCGAGGAAGCTGAACTTGATGGTCTTTCCAAAATTCTGATTCGAAGCACTCCAGTATTTACGTTAAATAATCAGTTTTTTCATGTTCTGTGTGTATATTTAATCATTCTGAGGCTGCTGAGTTACACATTGTATTTCACTGTGAAACTATGACATTATCTTAAAATGACTATATACTTCTGTGACAATTCCTCAGGGAAGGAGTAAAACACACTGGTTAAAAGCTTAGACTCTGAGATTTCACTGTCTAGTTTTGAACAAAACCCTAGCATTTATTAACTATGTGATCTCATGAAAGTCACATAAATTCTTGCCTTCATTTCTTTAACTATAAAATAAGGATTATAAAAGCATATATCTCATAGAATTATTGTAAGAATTAAAAATCATTCTTAAAAGGAAATTGTCATAATGCCTGGCACATAGAAAGTGCTTAATAAACTTATCTTTATGCAGATTTCCAGTTAGACAAAAAGGAAATAGGACCAAAAATGGTAAAGCTAATGTGAAGGATAAAGAATTTAAAATGAAAAAGAAAAGCACCTTGTTATTGTTTAATTTCATTACATTCTACAGCAGAAAATCTAAGATACACTAGCGGAGAAGCAGAAAAATTAGTAAACCTTCAGGCCTACTTCTATAATTAGTAGTATTATCATAAGGAGCACTTTAGCATTTTTGAGTTTCAGATTTCTTAATTAGGACCATAGGCAAATTTAGGAGAATTGTAAAAGATAAATGTATGTAAAAAGTACTTGGAAACACTAAGGTAGTAGCATGTCTATTAAAATTATCAGGCCAGGTGCAGTGGCTCATGCCTGTAATCCCAGCCCTTTGGGAGGCCTAGTTGGGCAGATCACCCGAAGTCAGGAGTTCGAGACCAGCCTGGCTAATATGGAGAAAACCCATCTCCACTAAAAATGCAAAAATTAGTGGGGTATGGTGGGGTGTGTGCCTGTAGTCCCAGCTACTAGGGAGGCTGAGACAGGAGAACTGTTTGAACCAGGGAGGCAGAGATTGCAGTGAGCCAAGAGTGCGCCACCGCACTCCAGCCTGGGTAACAGAGCCAGTCTCTGTCTCAAAACAACAACAACAACAACAACAAAAAAAAACCCAAAAAACTGATATTCCTCTTTCTTGGTAGATGAACTTCAAATAATTATAAGTCTGTGAAATCACTTTGGTTGTGAAAAGATTTTTTTTTTCCAAGTAAGCTCACTAGCAACAATTTAATAAATAACAAGTCAAACAATCCATTATTAGACTAATCTATAAGTAGAACTAGTTTACTCTATAGCACAGCAATGAGAAGCTAATTCTTCATTGTGTTTTTCCTTAAACCTACTGTTTTAGTCTCAGCACTCAGATACCAAAACTGATACTTAAAAATGAGTCAAAATGCTTCACTCAGTGCACTTATCCCAGTCTTCTACCTTACCTGTTTCATGGCCTGCTTCTTAGCAGCTTCCCTCTGAAGGCTTTCACTCACGGAGGTCTATAAAACAGAAATATATTGTCACTTTTTAAACATTAAATTTAAAATTTCTTTTCCAGTACAAGTTGAGTGTCCCTTACCTAAAACATGTGGGACCAAAAGTGTTTTGGATTTCAGATTTTTAAGATACTTATTACTTCAGCATCCCAAATCTGAAAATCTGGTACCTGAAATGTTCCAGTGAGCATTCCCTTTGTGCTTTACATTAATGCTCAAAAAGTTTTATATTTAGAGCACTTAGGATTTTAGATTTTCAGATTTGGATACTTAACCTATATTCTGGTTGGCAATGGTGCCTAACTTATAGTTAAAAGGGTAACAATACAAATTAAACTAACATTTTCAGAGTTCTTTTTCCCCCTAAACTTTAGGAAATAAATGAATTTACACCGTAAATCCTCAGAATAGATTATAAGGTGTCAGAGAAAACAGAATGGTACAGGAAAAAAATGAGGAAACATGAATTCTTAGTCCTAACTTCACTACTGTCACCCAACCTTTATGGATTTCAATTTGCTTCATGTGAACATGTGAAAGTATATATAAATATGTGTGTGTGTGTGTGTGTGTGTGTGTGCGGTGTGTGGTGTGTGTATGTGTTAAATGGGGAAAGACTGGACTAGATAATACTTCAGGTACCTTCTAACACTAAAATGGTATGATCCCAGCTTACAAAAAGCAAATTATTTTAATATTCACCACTCCATATAGTATACCAAGCTCTCGGTTTACGCTTAAGACTTAAGGACGGCAGTAACTATCTGTGGCTATAATCATTCAAAAGCTATGTACCGAAAAGACTTCCATACCAGGCATGTTCTAGGTCCTGAGGATAGTGAAAAACAAGAACAGTCCTAGGACAGAGACTGAAACAAGATCTTGTTTCAGATAAGTGGTCTGAAAGGGAAGACAAAGAGATACATGGCTGGGCTCGGTGGCTCATGCCTGTAATACCAGCGCTTTGGGAGGCTAAGGCAGGAGGATCACTTGAGGCCAGGAGTTTGAGATCAGCTTGGCCAACAAGGTGAAACTCAGTCTCTACTAAAAGTACAAAAATGAGCTGGGAGTGTTGGCGCACACTTGTAATCCCAACTACTTAGGAGGCTGAGACACGAAAATCACCTGAACCTGGGAGGCAGATGTCGGAGTAAGCCCAGAATGTGCCACTGCACTCCAGCCTGGGCAACAGAACCATACTCTTTCTCCAACAACAACAACAAAAGAGATAATTACAATATAAATGTGATAAGCAACATAATA
This sequence comes from Sapajus apella, assembly GCF_009761245.1. NCBI lineage: Eukaryota > Metazoa > Chordata > Mammalia > Primates > Cebidae > Sapajus > Sapajus apella. The sequence goes on from NW_022436952.1 coordinate 37,068,363, forward strand.
ATGGAATAAACAAAGGACTGTGGGAGCCCAGAGCAGAGAAGGCAACTAATGCATGAGGAATCAGGAATGCCTTCCCAAAAGAGATATGACATTAGACCAGAATCAAAGAGAATATAAATTTTAAAGAATGCAAGAGGGCCAGGCGTGGTGGTTCATGCCTGTAATTCCAGCACTTTGGGAGGCCAAGGCGGGTGGATCATGAGGTCAGGAGATGGGGACCATCCTGGCCAACATGGCGAAACCCTGTCTCTACTAAATACAAAAAACTAGCTGGGTATGGTGGCCAGTGCTTGTAGTCCCAGCTACTCAGGAGGCTGAGGCAGGGGAATTGCTTGAACCCAGGAGTGGGAGGTTGCAGTGAGCCAAGACTGCACCACTGCACTCCATCCTGGTGACAGAACAAGATGCTGTCTCAAAAAAAAAAAAAAAAAAACAACAAAAAAAAAAAAAAAAACAAAAAAACAAAACAAACAAAAAAAAACAACAACAATGCAAGAGGAAGATAGGAAGTAGTCAGTAGTCATCACATGGGCAAAAGCAAAGACTTACAAACAGCTAAGAAAAAAATACTTAAGAAAAAAATGTTTCCTTACAAGTGTATTAGGCTTTAATCATCAGAGAAATGCAAATCAGAACCACTATGAGGTACCAACTCACACCTGTTAGAATGGCTATTATAAAAAAGTAAAAAAAAAATAGCAAAGGTTAACAAGGGTGTTGGAAAAGGGAATTCTTGTATACTGCTGGTGCAGATGTAGACTAGTACAGTCACTGTGGAAAACAGTATGGAGGTTTATAAACAAATTAAAAATAGAACTACCACACAGGCTAGCAATCCCTCTTGGCATACAGCCAAAGGAAGTGAAGTCACCACCTGGAAAAGGTATCTTTACTCCCATGTTCACTGCAGCATTATTTGCAATAGCCAGACATGGAAACAACCTGACAAATGGAAAAAGAAATTGTGGTACATATCTATGATGGAGTATTATTCAGTCTTTAAAAAGGAGATCCTGCCATTTGCCACAACATGAATGAGCCGAGGACACTGTGCTATGTGATAAGCCAGACACAGAAAGAAAAATAGTTTATGACATCACTTATAAGTATAACCTCTCACAGAGATAAAGAACTTAAAAATAATGGTTAATAGGGGTAGAGTAGGAGGAAATGGACAGAGATGGGTCAGAGGATACAAAGTAGCAGATATGTAAGATGAACAAGTCTAGAGATCTAAGGTACCATGTGAGGACAATAGGCAATAAAATTGTACTGTATATGGTATTCATGCTAAATGAGTAAACTGTAGCTGCTCTTGCCACAGAAACAAAAGAAAGTATGTAAGATAATGGATATGTTAATTTGTAGCAACCTTTTTACCATCTATAGGTATCCTGTAACATCATATTATATACCGTAAATATACACAATAACATTTTTTTTTTTGAGACGGAGTTTAGCTCTTGTTACCCAGGCTGGAGTGCAACGGCGAGATCTTGGCTCACCGTAACCTCCGCCTCCTGGGTTCAGGCAATTCTCCTGCCTCAACCTCCTGAGTAGTTGGCATTACAGGCACGCGCCACCATGCCCAGCTAATGTTTTGTATTTTCAGTAGAGACGGGGTTTCACCATGTTGACCAGGATGGTCTCGATCTCTTGACCTCGTGATCCACCCGCCCCGGCCTCCCAAAGTGCTGGGATTACAGGCTTGAGCCACTGCGCCTGGCACAATAACATTTTTTTTAAAAAAGTATCAGGATTTGCAAATATACTGACACTGAACTGTATAAAAGGGTGAATTTTATGCTATGCAAGTTACATCTTTTTAAAAAGCCAAAATAAAGCTACTGATGAATTTTTAAAAAATTTTTTTACATTTGTGGGGGAAAGGGCTACATGAGCTATTTCTGTCCCTTCCTCTCAATTTTGCTGTCTAAAACTGCTGTTAAAAAAATGAAGTCTTAAATATAAAAACATATGTGTCAATTTTAAATACATATATGTACATAAAATCCTCAGCCCTAGAATTAAGGTAGTCTAGCCTATTGACACTTGCTATCTTCAGTTGTACAGCATCAGCAATTGGTGCTTTTTTTTTCATGGTAACAACCAGAACAAAATAGTTTTCTACGATGAGACAAATTTAATACACAAACGTGATACAATATTAGACATTTATCAAAACTCAAAGTAAATATTTCCGATGTATTTTCATGTCTGTACTTCTTTCTTTTTTTTTTTTTCCCAAAGAGGGTCTTACTCTGTCGCCCAAGCTGCAGTGCAGTGGGGCAATCTCAGCTCACTGCAACCCCCGCCTCCTGGGTTCAAGTGATTCTACTGCCTCAGCCTCCCCAGTAACTGGGACTACAGGCACCCACCACACCTGGCTAATTTTTGTATTTTTAGTAGAGGCGGGGTTTCACCATATTGGCCAGGCTGGTCTCAAACTCCTGACCTTGTGACCTGCCCACCTTGGCCTCCCAAGGTGCTGGAATTACAGGTGTGAGTCACCGTGCCCAGCCTGATGTCTGTATTTCTAATTAGTATGACTGAAAAATATTTTTTTTTTTTTTTTTGTTTTTTTTTTTGAGGCGGAGTTTCGCTCTTGTTACCCAGGCTGGAGTGCAATGGCGCGATCTCGGCTCACCGCAACCTCCGCCTCCTGGGTTCAGGCAATTCTCCTGCCTCAGCCTCCTGAGTAGCTGGGATTACAGGCACGTGCCACCATGCCCAGCTAATTTTTTGTAGTTTTAATAGAGACGGGGTTTCACCATGTTGACCAGGATGGTCTCGATCTCTTGACCTCGTGATCCACCCGCCTCGGCCTCCCAAAGTGCTGGGATTACAGGCGTGAGCCACCGCGCCCGGCCAATGAAAAATATTTTTCTTGATCACTGAGTTAATGTCTTCAGGATTGACTGAAAAGAATATATCTCCAAATGCTGGATGTTTTCCTTTTTTACTTGCTTTTACTATTTTTTCCTATCTCCTCCTTCAGGCTGTCACCTTCAGTCTGTCAGTGTACCTGCTGCCTTTCAAACTGGATGCTTCAATCTAAACGATTTAACTTGGTTGTTACGGAGGATACTCAAGAGAAATAAATAACTTTTAAAAAGAAAACTTCGGAAAGAAAAACACAACGCTAAAACTTTTTAGACTTTGATAAAATATAGAATAAGTAGACTGGGAAAGGTCTTTCCAATGTAAACTATATCTATTTTGAGACATCTCAAAAGATTTTGTTTCTATGTTTATAGCTGTTTAGAAGAATGAAGTATGACCATTGAAAAAACAAGAATTACTATACACAGAAAGGTAACATAATAGAAGGAGTGTAGTAGTTTTACACATTTTGTTCACAAACTTATATCCCTAGAATTCAACAGCATTAGTGGATAACTCTGAACCTAAGCAGAAAAGGTCAGGAAGGATTGATGATCCTTTTGAAGCTCATTGATTCTAAATTTTCTAAATAAAGGTACTTTAACAATGACTACTAAGGATGGTGATCAAAATAGAAACAACCTGATTAACAAATTCAAAAAGTTAAAAAGAGTAGCAGTAAAAACTTCTACTTTTTTCTATAATAGTAACCCTATATAAAAATAAATACATGACTTTTACCTTCTATATAACATAAAAAACTACCTAGATTCAGATTAGACAGAAAAATAGTACAATTAAAAGCAGAAACAGTAAGATATCTTTTTTTTTTTTGAGACAGAGTTTTGATCTGTCGCCTAGAATGGGAGTGCAGTGGTGTGATGTCAGCTCACTGCAACCTCTGCCTCAATCAATTAATTGATTTTTTTTGTAGAGACAGGGTCTTACTTTCTTGCCCAGGCTGGTCTCAAACCCCTGGGTTCAAGCAGTCTTCCTGCTTTTGCCTCCTAAAACGCTGAGATTATAGGCATAAGCCACCATGCTCAGCCAATGGTACCTTCTACTAAAATCATTAGTTTTAAATTCAGGGAGACAAAACTTACTCCCCATAAGGGCCTTTATCTAAAAGAAAAAAAACTCAACTTATAAACAAACAGGTTCAAATGCAGACAGAACTGTTCTAAAAGTACAAAAAACACACTAATATTTCAAGATAGGTTCTCTATCAAAATCTTAGGAAAATACCTTTTCAAAAACCTGATGTAGTAGCTCCTTGCAAATGTTTTTTTTTTTTTTGAGACGGAGTCTCGCTCTTGTTACCCAGGCTGGAGTACAATGGCGCGATCTCGGCTCACTGCAACCTCCGTCTCCTGGGTTCAGGCAATTCTCCTGCCTCAGCCTCCTGAGTAGCTGGGACTACAGGCACGTGCCACCATGCCCAGCTAATTTTTTGTATTTTTAGTGGAGACGGGGTTTCACCATGTTGACCAGGATGGTCTCGATCTCTCGACCTCGTGATCCACCCGCCTCGGCCTCCCAAAGTGCTGGGATTACAGGCTTGAGCCACCACGCCCGGCCCTTGCAAATGTTTTAACTTAATTCAGTAAAAATGCCGAGAGTCTAATATGTCTACAGCAATTAGACTAGGTGCTACAAAAAGTTTATAATCTAGTGGGAAAGAAGCCATATTTGGCCAACATTTAAATTTATGTCTAAGAGTTAGTAGGTTCCAGTTAGCTTTCATTACAAATAAGCAAGGAACTCACACATAAAAAAAGGAAGTGGCTGGTCTATTTTACATACACAAATAACATATAACAATACTACACATACACGTGCATGCACGCACATAGAGATTATAAGGGTTAAAGATGTGGTCATCAAGTCTAGGAACCATGAACTGCAGAATTACGAAAAACACTGCAACTAGGTTTTCTTAGTTTTTCTCCCTCCATTGTTCTGTGTAGAGAATAAAAATTATTTAATCAATCTAACATTTGCTTCATTCTGAATTGCAGTCAGATATGACCTAAAAGGGAGACTTAACAAAAGAATCAAAAAACCTTTACAGTTAGTTCAGATAAATCAAAGAGAAAATACATGACTGGGTACCTTTGTTGCGTCACTATACAAGTTTATTCTCCTGGATGGTTATAACTACCAGAAAAGAATTAGGGCTGGGCATGGTGGCTCACGCCTGTGATCCCAGCACTTTGGGAGACCAAGGCAGGCAGATCACTTGAGGTCAGGAGTTTGAGACCAGCCTGGCCAACATGGTGAAGCTCTGTCTCTACTAAAAATACAAAAAAAAAAAAAAAAAGCCAGGTGTGGTGGCATGTGCCAGTAATCCCAGTAATTCCAGAACTTTGGGAGGCTGAGGTGGGTGGATCACTTGAGCTCAGGAGTTTGAGACCAGCCTAGCCAACATGGTGAAATCCCACCTTTACTAAAAATACAAAAAAAAAATTAGCCGGGTATGGTGGCACATGCCCGTAATCCCTGCTACTCAAGAGGTTGAGGCAGGAGAATCATTTGAACCCGGGAGGTGGGGGTTGTGGTGAGGTGAGATCGTGCCACTGCACTCCAGTCTGGGAAACAGAGTAAGAGATACTCTGTTTAAAAAAAAAAAAAAAAAAAAAAAAGAATTAGATCTGTATTACTGGAACTCCTTCACCAGTAAACAGAATACAGTCTAATGACATTGAAAGAATTGTAGATCCTAGACAACACAAAAATTTAAAAGGTTCTGAATTTTTTCTTTTTGCAAAAATAATTATTATAACTAATAAAACACAATGGGACATATGACCTTCTTTCTTTTTTCTTTTTGGACAGAGTCTTGCTCTGCCTCCCAGGCTGGAGTACAGTGGTGTGATCTGGACTCACTGCAACCTCTGTCTTCCAGACTCACGCAATTCTCCTGTCTCAACCTCCCAAATAGCTGGGATTACACGGGTGCACCACCATGCCCGGGTTATTTTTGTATTTTTAGTAGAGATGGGGTTTCACCATGTTGGCCAGGCCAGTCTCCAACTCCTGACCTCGTGATCCACCCACCTTGGCCTCCCAAAGTGCCGGGATTACAGGTGTGAGCCACCACACTCAGCAAGCCTCTTTCTTAAATTTCTGTTGTGCTCTGATAACTTCCTATTCTTTTTTTTTTCTTTTTTAAACTTAGCAACAGATAATTTATTAAAGGTCTTACAACTCAGCAATCTCTATTAGAGGCCTTATTTGTCCACATTCACACAACTCTTGTAAGCACAAAGCTTAAGGGAAATGTTCTTGTCTCTCTCCTCAGTCTCCTCTGAGGCAAAGAGGCAACACCAACCTAGTGCTGAAGGTAATGTCAAAGCAGCAGTCTGGCCAGGTTGAAGTGGCAGCCCTGATCTGTTTGCTCAATGAACTTCCATGAGAGTCTGTGCTTGATAAACAGCAGCTTCCTGATGGATTTCCTATAAGATGTCCTGAGAGACAATGTAAATAGAAACTATTTGAAATAATGTACATGGAAAATACAGTCAAAATAAAAATATTAAGAGATGGGCAGGGCATGGTGGCTCACACCTGTAATCCCTGCACTTTGGGAGGGTGAGCAGGCAGATCACTTGAGGTCAGGAGTTTGAGACCAGCCTGGTCAACATGGTGAAACCCCGTCTCTACTAAAAATATAAAAATTAGCCGGGCGTGGTGGTGGGCACCTGTAATCCCAGCTACTTGGGAGGCTGAGGCATGAAAATCACTTGAACCCGGGAGGCAGAGGTTGCCGTGAGCCGAGACTGTGCCACTACACTCCAGCCTGGGTGACAGACTGAGACTCTGTCTCAGAAAAAAAAAAAAAAATAAGAGATGGGTAAATGAATGAATGGATATAGCTGAAAAATATTTTAGTAAGTTAGAATATTAGGCTAAGAAATTCCTAAAACACACAAAGAAAGGGTAAAAAACTTAAAAAAAAAAAGAAAAAAGAGCCAGCACAGTGGTGTAGGTCTATAGTCCTAGCTACAGCCAGGAGGCTGAGGCAAGAGGATCACTTGGGTCCAGCAGTTTGAGGCAAAGTGCACTATGATCATGCCTGTGCACAGCCACTGTATTTCAGCCTGGGCAACATAGTGAGACCCTGTCTCTTAAAAACAAAAAAAAAGTATAGTGATATTTATAACTATATATATAACTATTTATATAACAGAAGACCCAAAGAAAGACATATAAACTAACTAGATTCAAAGAAATATTTGAATGACTGGTAATTTTCCGAAATTAGAGAAAAATATCATATTGAACAAATTCTGAATGCAAAAGAGGACAGAGAATAAAATACACACACATGCATAAGCAACAAAGAGATACATTATAATGGAATTTAAGAAAATCAAAGACAAAAAGAAAATTCTAAGAGTTTCCAACAAGGAAGAGTAGATTACCTATAAAGGAGTATGATCAGAATGTCATCACATACCTTATCAGCAACATGGGATTTATGACCAAGTAATCCATATTATGCACTGCACGTCTATACCAAAATATCTCACATATTCCATAAATATATACATCTACTTCACACTCAAAAGTTAAAAAGAAAAAAAAAAGGTAGTAAATCTTAGTTAACATTACCCAGATGGAATCACTTTAAAGTGCTGATGCAAAGCACTTTGAACTAAAAGTATATATTCAGAAAAACTATCATCAAAAGTAAAGATGTTTTAAGCACAGAAAACCTCAGAAGGTCTGTCTTATAAAAGCCCTCTTTGAAAATAAATGAAGTACATGTTGAATATCCCTAATCCAACAATCCCAAATCTAAAACTTTTCTAGTGCCAACAGTATGCTCAAAGAAGCATTCTGGATTTTCAGATTAGGTATGTTCAGCTGGTAAGTATAATACAAATATTCCAAAATCTGAAAAAAAAATCTTATCTCAAACACTTCTGGTCCCAGACATTCACTTCTTTCTTTTCTGTTGATTAATTGATTGAGACAGAATCACTCTGTTGCCCAAGCTACAGTTCAGTGGCATGATCATGGCTCTCTGGAACCTTGACTTCCCAGGCTCAACTGATCCTCCTGCCTTGGCCTCCTGAGCAGCTGGGACTAGGTGGTATGTACCGCCACACACAGCTAATTTTTTAGTGTTTTTTTGTAGAGACAAGGTATCACTATGTTGCCCAGCTGTTCTTGAACTCCGGGGCTGAAGCAGTCCTCCTGCCTCAGCCCCCAAAAGTGCTAGGATTGCAAGTGCCAGCCACCATGCCTGTCCCCAAGCATTTTGGAAAGGGATACTTAACCAGTACTCCCAATAATAACATTAAGAGATACATGAAAGGTAAATATATTACTTAGTAAAACTTAATATATCTTTATATATTTTTTTGAGACAGCGTCTCACTATGTTGCCCAGGCTGGAGTGCAGTGGTACAATCACAGCTGAATGCAGCATCAAGCTCCCAGGCTCAAGCCATCCTCCCACCTCAGCCTCCTGAGTAGCTGAAACCACAGGCACCTGCCACCATGCCAGCTTATTTTTTATTTTTTGTAGAGATGGGGTCTCACTATGTTACCCAGGCAGGTCTTGAACTCCTTCCTGGGTTCAAGCAATCCTCCGGCCTTGGCCTCCCAAAGTGCTGAGATGACAGCAAACGTGAGAGCCACCATACCTGGCCCTAATACTATCTTTAAAAATGAGACAAAAAACAACCATGACAATCCAGAACCAAATCTAAAGCAGGGTTATACAACTTTCTGAAATGACTAAAATATTTCTTACCTATTTTGTCCAATATGTTAGCTACCAGTCACATGTGGCTATAGAGCACATGAAATGTGGCTAATGTAACTAAGGAACTAATTTTTAAATTTTACTTAAGCTAAAACAAATAGTCTCTACAACTGCTGGCTATCATATTAGCACGGATCCAGAGCAAGAGTCAGCAAATTTCCTCAAGGGACAAATGGTGAATACACAGGCTGGTGGACCATGTGGACTGTTGCATCTACTCATGTAGCACAAAAGTAGCCACAGACAGACAAATGGCAAGGCTGTGTTCCAATAAAACTTTATTTAAAAACAGGATGCCAACATGAGACGTAGTATGCCAACACCTCACCTAGATGATATAAACACAATGGCAAGGCAAGCAGCAGATGGAATAGAGGGAGAGAAGGCAACCAGAAGGTAGCTAGAATGTGCCATCGTACTTATATTGAAGGCAGTGGGTGATACAAAGATACTTACAACAACAACAAAATAAACCAAACATATAAATCTAAGCATAGACTGGTTTGGGATAATGACCAAAATTTTAACTAAAATACAATAAAATGTTTAAATTTCAAACAATGACTAGAAAATTCAATCTATTAAATGAGAGAGAAAAAAAGATGACAAACTCTGGGATTGGATTTTTAAAAGATCTAGAAATAGGAGGTCTATAAAAAACAGCCTAAATACAAAAGGATACAAAAATGCTGAAAACAGGCCAGGTACAGTAGCTCACGCCTATAATCCCAGCACTTTGAGAACGTTAGCAGGTAGATCACTTGACGTCAGGAGTTTGAGACCAGCCTGGTCAACATGGCAAAACTCCCATCTCTACTAAAAAATACAAAAATTAGCAGTGTGTGGTGGCGCATACCTGTAATCCCAGCTACTCAGCAGAAATAAGGCATGAGAATCACTTGAACCTGGGAAGCGGAGGTTGCAGTGAGCTGAGATCATGCCACTGTACTTCAGCTTGGGCAACAGAGCAAGGCTCTGTTTCAAAAAAAAAAAAAAAAAATGCTGAAAATAAATGAGTGGGGAAAAATACAAAAGGCAATTATTAATCAAAAGCTTGATAGTAATTATAAAACCAGAAAAAAATAAAATTAAAGACAGAAACATATGTAAAGAACAAAGTAGGGTGCTAGAAACTGAAGAACAGATCAAGAAGAAATAGCAATCATCAACATTTATACTTTTAACAATGTATCTTTCAAGTAAATACAGCAACACCAAGACAACTCATTGGTGAAAGAAAAGTCTATTCAATAAATGGTGCTGGTACAACTTAAAACGGACTTAATCTAAATGCTTACATTTAGCTAAAATTATAAAACTCATAGAAGAAAACACATAAGTAAATCTTTGTGACCTTGAATTAGACACATGACAAAATTTGTGTAGCTAAAACCAAAAGTCCAAATGATTAAAAAAAAAAAAAATTAAGGTAATTTTTTTGATGAAATTGGGTAAGGGCACAGTTTCATTCATTTGCATATGCCTTGGGCCCTCACCTTACCCCCTTTGCAAAAAATAACTTAAAATGGAGTTAATCTAAATGCTTACACTCAGCTATAATTATAAAACTCATAGAAGAAAACATGTTAAGTAAATCTTTGTGACCTTGAATTAGATGACAAAATTTGTGTAGCTAAAACCAAAAGTGCAAATGATTAAAAAAAAAATTATTAGGCCAGGCATGGTGGCTCAGGTCTATAATCCCAGCACTTTTGGAGGCCGAGGCAGGCACATCATGAGGTCAGGAGTTCTAGACCAGCCTGTCCAACATGGCGAAACCCCATCTCAACTAAAAATACAAAAATTAGCCAGGGACAGTGGTGTGCACCTATAGTCCCAGCTTCTCAGGAGGCTGAGGCAGGAGAATCGCTTGAACCTAGGAGGCAGAGGCTGTGGTGAGCCAAGATCGCATCACTGCACCTAGGCAACAGAGATTCCATTTAAAAAAAAAAAAAATTCTTTAAAATCTCATCAAAATGGGGCCAGGCGCAGTGGCTCACACCTGTAATCCCAGCACTTTGGGAGGCCAAGCTGGGTGGATCACCTGAGGCTGGGCATTTGGGACCACCCTGACCAACATGGAAGAAACTCCGTCTCTACTAAAAACACAAAATTAGCCAGGTACTGTTGTGGGCTCAGTAATCTCAGCTAGTCGGGACGGTGGCTGAGACAGGAGAATCAATTGAACCCAGGAGGCAGAGCTTTCGGCAAGCCGAGATGGCACCATTGCACTCCAGCCTGGGCAACAAGAGCAAAATTCTGTCTCAAAAAACAAAGCAAAACAAAAAACCCTCACCAAAATAAATAGTCTTTTCAAAAGCCATCAAGAAAGTTACAACCCACAAAATGGGAAAAAATACAGTTGACTCTTGAAAAACACAGGTTTGAACTGCACAGGTACACCTATATGTAGATTTTTTTAAAGTAAAAGTTACACCCAGCGTGCCTGCCTCACCTTTCATCTCCTCCACCTCTTCTGTCTCTGTCATTAGAAACACTAAGACCAATCCCTCCTTCTTTTCCTCAGCCAGCTCAATGTGAAGACGATGATGAAGAGGAAGATCTTTATGATGATCCACTTATACTTAATGAATAGGAAATATATATCTTCCTTATGATTTTCCTAATAACATTTTCTTTTCTCTAGCTTAACTGTAGGAATACAGTATATAATACATATAAAAATGTTAACTATCATGAGGCTTCTGGTCAACAATAGGTTACTGTAGTTAAGTTTTGGGGTAGTCAAAAGTTTTTAACTGCACAGGTGTTGGCATCTCTAACCCCTGTATTGTTCAAGGATCAATTGTATTTGCAATCATATATGTTGTGGAACTGCAGCCCATAAAGAATTCCTACAATTCAACAATAAAGACAAACTAAAAAATGGACAAAAGAGTTGAACATTTTTTCAAAGAAGAAATACAAATTTATTTCAAAGAAGATACACAAATGGCCAAAAAACACATGAAAAGGTGCTCAACATCATTAGCCACTGGGGAAAAGCATCAAAACCACAATGAAATACCATTTCATACCCAACAGGATGACTAAAATAAGAGTCACAAATGCTAATAAGGATATGGAAATGGCCAAGTGCAGTGGCTCACACCTATAATCAAGACCAGCCTGGCCAACATGGCAAAACTCCATCTCTACTAAAAATACAAAAATTAGCCGGGCATGGTGGCAGGTGCCTATAATCCTAGCTACTCTACTCCAGGGGCTGAGGCAAAATAATCGACTGAACCTGGGAGGTGGAGGTTGCAGTGAGCCAAGATTGTCCAGCTTGGGTGACAGAACAAGACTCAGTCTCTCAAACAAACAAACAAAGCAAAAAAACACCAGAATGTGGAAAAACTAGAGCTCTCGTACCCTGCTGGTGGATTTGTAAAATGGTACAGCCACTTTGGAAAACATTCTAGCAATTTCTCAAAAGGTTAAATGTAGTCACCATACTACATAGTAATTCCACTCATAGGTATGCACTCAAGATAAGTGAAACATATATCCACACAAAAATTTGTACACCAGTGTTCACAGTAGCCTTACTCATGAGTAATAATCAGAAAGTAAAAACAACAAATATGACATGTATATCCATATAATGGAATATTATTCAGCCATAAAAAGGAATGAAGTACTGATATATGCTATACTAGAATTAATGACATGTCTTCCAATTATTGCTTAATCAACCAATAAAAGAAAAACTCCGTAAGTTTGTTCCAGTTAGAAACACAAACTTATTTTCAAAAGGAGCATCATTACCCATGCTGGTAACAACTAGCACACTTATAATGAACAGTCAAAGGTCTTATAATCTTTTCTACACAGGCCAAATTTTAATGAAAAACACTTGGTAATGTATTTTTTTCAAAAGACAAGCAATAGTTTGGCACCTAATATATAATCACAATGACCAAGTCAGGTGTGCAGTGCCCCTAGTACAGACTTTATTAGAGTTCAGTTATAAATACACAATCTCTTGACACTAAAGATGTAGTTCTTGCAGATAAAGCCCAAAGGCAGGAAATGAATCTCCTTCCAAATGCTGCTTCTTATCTTTAAAGTAACCTCAAATTATTACTAAACTAATAAAGTAATTTTGTTTCAGAAAGCGATCTGATCTATTTTATTTTCAGCTTTTGATAAATTCAAGAGTGAGATGAGGGATTATTGCTTTCTGTCTGACAACACACACTGAAATACAACATGAAAATAAAGGAAAAACTTTTTTTTAATGACTTTTATGGTAAAGATGGAATAGGCAATATCAAAGCCTGTCAGTATATGGAAGGGGATGTGTATTGTTTTTGGAGAAACAGAAAGCTAATTTTGTTATTTAACCTCATAAATTTGGAAGTAAAACATTTATTATCTTCTAATTAGAAATTATCAGTTAAACAGGTTGAGTAAAAAGAGTGCAATGAGACTGTACACAAACCAAATAAAACAATAACTCAAAAATGTAATTATGGACACTACTGCCTTATTTATGGAATTTTTCTGATAAAATGGTACATAGTCAATGACCACAAATCCAAATTGGTGATCAAGATTCTATTAAAAGGTCACAAAAAAGCCGGGCTACCAAATATGACTGTCAAACACAAAGTAGGATGGAGACAGCACAGGAAACTTTCAGATCACTAATGATTAATAATAATTACTGTGCAGATTTAATTATTGCAGCAATATAGTCACCACTTACTGGACTTCTGTGTCATGCACTATACTAAACACTTAATATAACACTATTACTAATACTTAGGTCAGGTGAGGTCTCAGCACTTTAGAAGACTGAAGTGGAAGGATCATTTGAGGACATGAGTTCCAAACCAGCCTGAGCAGCACAGCAAGACTTCATTTCTACAGAAATTTTTTAAAAATTAGCCAGGTGTGGTGGTGCATGCCTATATTCCCAACTACTCTGGAGACTGAGGTGGGAGAATCACTTAAGTGCAGGAGTTTGAGGCCACAATGAGCTATAACAGAGCCACTGCACTACTTTCTAGGCAACAAAGCAAGGACACCCCAACTCTGTCTCTAAAAAATATATATATATACATTTTTTAAAAAGTAATGAGTCTTTACCTATCCAACATAGTTTCAAAATATACAAACATAAAAATTTTTTCAAAAGAGAGATAATTAAAACACTATAACCATAGTGGAAAACTATCATGCCACACTCATAAAAAACACCCCGCAGACCAGTGAGAAAGGATATAGATGTGAGTAACAGAATTAAGGTTGGACAAGAGATACAAACTCAAATTGCTTGCAAAGTACGGAGGTAGAGCCTCGTGTAATACAGTAGGGAGTGGAAGAAACTACAGCTAATGAAGGAAAGCCCCACCTAAAGATATTCACATCTTTTTATTTTTTTGAGACAGTCTCACTCTGTTGCCCAGGCTGGAGTGCACTGGCATGACCTCGGCTCACTGCAACATCCACCTCCTGGGCTCAAGTGATCCTCCCAACTCAGCTTTCCAAGTAGCGGGGACTACAAGTGCGGGCCACCATGTCCAGCTAATTCTTTGCATTTTTAGTAGAGATGGGGTTTTGCCATATTGCCCAGGCTGGTCTTGAACTCTTGGGCTTAATCAATATGCCCACTTTGGCCTCCCTCAGTGCTGAGACTACCAGCGTGAGCCACTGTGCCTGGTGGATATTCACATTTTTAAAGTTATAAAAATTGTCACGACAACCAATTTGCTTGTGACTAATTATTAAACAAAGCAAAAATACACAAATAGATATTGAAATGTACCTATGTATGTAAATGCATATAGTACTTTAAAGAAAACAGGAAAACATTCATTTCAAACATACATAGATTGTCACAAAATGTGACCATGTATTAAGATACTAAGAAAATGTCAAAAACTTAAAAAAAAGAAGTCACATGGGCCATAGACATGTTTATGGACAAAATGCATTAGGATCAACAGCAAAAAGTGGAAGAAAAAGGTCAAATATTTGAAAATTAGAAGCATAATTATAAATTTGCTGTATTAAAAACAGAGAATCAAAACAAAAATTACAAATTATGCTTAAAAAATACACAATGTGGTCACTAATAAAAGCCTGTGTATGGCACGAACTCAAGGCAGCACTGAAGAAAAATTTACAGCTATTAATAAAGTTCTTAGAAAAAAATTAATTGAAGAGTTTAAAAGAGAATAAACTAATATCAAAGAAAAGTTATACGAAGATAATAAAGACAAAAGAAAAAATAAAATAGAAAACTAAAAGACAGTGGACAATCAATAATCAAAAAGCTGATTCTAGCCAGGTGTGGTGGCTCAGGCCTATAATACCTTCGGGAGGCCAAAGCAGGAAAACTGCTGGAGCCCAGGAATTTAAGACCAGCCTGAGCAACATAGCAAGAACTCATCTCTACAAAACAAACTTTTTAAAAACTTAGCCAGACGTGGTATCACATTCCTATAACCTCAGCTACTCAGGAGGGTGAGGTGGGAGAATTACATGAACCCAGGAGGTCATGGCTGCAATGAGCTGTGATCGTCCCACTGCACTCCAGCCTGGGCAACACAGTGAGACCCTAGCTGAAAAAGTAAAATCTGAATAATTAAAAAAAAATAAGAAACTGAAATAGTGAAGGACCAATTCCAAATATAGTACCTTGCATTTTAACAAAATTTCTGTTAACTGTCCTAGAACAGAGGTTCACAAATATTTTGGTCTCTTTCATACTCTCTAAAATTATTGAGGGCCCCAACAGTTTTTATTTATACAGATGGGTTTAGCTGTCAATATTTACCATAGTAGAAATTAAAAGAAAAAATTTTAAGTTATTAATTCACTATAAATAACTATTTAGTTATTTTAGTTATATTATTTAGCTATGAAAACTAGTTTCAAAAAAATTAGAAAAGTGGAAGTATTTTGTATTTTTCCAAATCTGTTAATAAATGACTGCTGGATTCTCATATGTGCTCTATGTTCAATTATAATATCACATGTAAGCAGCCTCTGGAAAACACCAAATACTTGTGAGACTAGGAAAATAAAAAGCAAATAATCTCTTAGTATCCTTGTGAAAAAGTTTTGTTTTTGCACGTATCATAAGTAACTCCCAAGGGTTACCCCCATTTCACACCTGGAAAGCCACTGTTCTAGAGGAAAAAAAAGGGGGAAAGCAAAATCAACAGCAGACTAGAACAGCACAAGAAAACTATAGGCCAGTGTGAGTTAATAACAAACACAGTGTACACAAAAATTTTGTGTCAAAATGGATTAAAGACCTAAACATAAGGGCTAAAACTACTTTGAACGAAAATGGAAAAGCTTCATGAAACTAAATCTAGTAATGATTTCCCAGATACGACACGAAAAGCAGAGGCAACAAAACAATAAACTGGATCAGCATAACTAAAAACTTGTGCAACAGAGTGAAAAGGCAACCCACGGAAAGGAGAAAATATTTGCATATCATATATCTGGAAAGGGATTGATATCCAAAATACATATAGAACTCCTACAACAACAACAAAACCTGATTAAAAAATGGCCAAAGACTGGAGATACCACTTCACACCCCTTAGGATAGCTGTTATCAAATTAAAACAGTCATCAAGTGTGAAGGGATGTAGAGAAATTGAAACCCTTGTGTATTGCTAGAATGTAAAATGATACAGCCACTGTAGCGGCTCCTCAAGACTGAAACAGTCCTCAAAAAATTAAACACAGAATTACCATATGATCCAACAATTACCCCACCACCCCACAAGTACACAGGTTGGCTCTCCTTATCTGTGGGTTCCACATATGTGGATCCAACCAACCATGGTTTGAAAATATTTGGAAAAAAAAAAAAACTGTGCCTGTACTGAAGATGTACAGGCTTTTTTCCCTTATTGATCCCTAAACAATAGAGTATAACTATTTACACAGCATTTACATTGTATTAGGTATTACAAGTAATCCAGAGATGATTGAAAGTATATGGGAGAACATGCACTGGTTATGTGCGAATACTATGCCATTTTATATCAGGGATTTGGGCATCCATAGATTTTCATATCCATGGAAGGACCTCAAACCAGTCCCCCAAGGGCACAAAGAAATAGCTTTACAGTCAATAGAACTGAAGGCAGGAAATGAAACGGAGATTTGTATACCCCTGTTCATAGCAGCATTATTCACAATAGCCAAAAAGTCCAGGCATGGATGAACAAACAAAATGTGATACACATATAGAATGGAGAAGGAAATTCTGCCACATGCTAACTATGGACGAACCCTATGGACATTATGCTAAGTGAAATAAGTCAGTCACAAAAAGACAATACTATATGATTCCACATATATGAGGTATCTGAAATGGTCAAATTTATAGACAGAAAGTAGAAAGGTGGTTGCTAGGGGCTGGACAGGGCATGGGAGAAGGGGAGTTATTGTTTACAGCTTCAGTTTGGGAAGATAAAAAAGTTCTCAAAACGGATCATGGGGATCATGGTAATAGTTGAACAACAGTGTGACTGCATTTAATGCTACTGAACTACACACTTAAAAATGCTTAAATGGTAAATTTTATGTTGTGTATATTTTACAATTTAAAAAAGAGCAAATAAAATCCAGTTGCACATATAAAAGAATAATACACCAAGGCTAAGCACAGTTTACCCCAGTATTTTAAAGAGTAGTTTCACTTTTCAAAAAGGAAAATTTATCAATATAATTCACAATAGTAACAGATGCTGAAAAAAGAGCTGATAAAATTCAATATCTAATTAAAATGTTTAGTAACTAAAGTTATTGGTCAATTTTGATAACTGATCCTATGTTAACAAACACCAGCAAAATCTCAAAACTTACAATATAAAGGTTTACTACTTCTTGCTCATGCTACATGTCCACCATGGATGGCTGTGGCTCCTCACTGTCTTCATTCTAGGACCAAAGCTGAAGGCACAGTCCCTATATGTAACATGTTGTTCATATGGCAGACGGGGGGAAAAGCAATGACTTAATCAGGGAATGACTCCCGAAGTTTTGCTCAGATACAGCATCCATCATTTCCACTGGCTAAAGCAAGTCTCATGGTTAAACCTGGTATCAGGAAGGTAGGAAGTATATTCTCTCACAGGGAGGGGCACCTGATAGGATGACTCTAGAGACAGATTCAGTAGAGAGGATTGCCCAACAGTTGTAAACAGGATTTGGGAATGACAAATCTATAATACAGGGACACTCACTTAATTTGAAAAAGGGCATTTACCATGAACCTGGTGTGAATAGCATACTTAATGGTGAAACATTAAAAATATTTTTGTAAGGTCAGAAACAAGAAAAGGACGCCTGTTATTACCACTATATTTCAACAATATTCTTGAGGTTCTACCCAATGCAATTAGACCAAACAAAAAATCAATATTAAAATTATTTTCAAGTTAATATGATTACCTGCCCAGAAAATCCAAAGGGATTTTAACCTATTATTACAGTACGAGTTTAGCAAGGTGCTCAGATACTATATCCACATACAAAAAAAACTCTTAGATATATACATAAAATATGACATGTACAAATGTGTGTGTGTATATAAATATTACTGCTGTGTATCACAATAAATACTTAGAAAATGTAGTAACTTTAAAAGATCCCAATCAACCATGAGTTATTAAGTCAATTAGCTATGTAATCTCAGGCAAGTTATTTAAACTTTCTGCCTGTTTCCTCAACTATAAAATGAGAATAATGACATCTTATTTCACTGATTCTAAAACACAGATTCTTCATATTTTAATCTCTCAGAAATCAGTAACTTCTTAAAAAAAATGCTGTCACCCAGGAAGCAATAATGATGTTCTGTCTGAAAACATTTCATTGACACTTTCTGGTAACACCAAGAAACCATCAATATCAAAGCATCTTAGATTTGATAAAATATGGTAAACCAAATAACATATGATTACATTAGATAATTCATATCAAACACGTAGTGCTATGCCTAACATATACAAAGTGCTCAATAAATTTTAGCTTTTCTTAGTTTTTGTCCTATCATATAGCAAAAGATTATAATGTTAGAGTAATTGAAATAATATAGTATTGAAGCAGAATAGGAGAAAGGAATCAACGAAAAAGAATAGCCCGAAGAAACAAACCTACACATTTACGTGAATTTAATATATAATAAATGGGCCATTTTATGTCTGTGGGGAAAGCACAGACTAGTAGTTCTCAATCCTATCATACCCAATACTCTTTTTGTTTTTTGTTCTAATTTTGAGATGGAGTCTTGCTCTGTTCCCCAGGCTGGAGTGCAGTGACACAATCTCGACTCACTGCAACCTCTGCCTCCCAGGTTCAAGCAATTCTCCTGCCTCA
This sequence comes from Sapajus apella, assembly GCF_009761245.1. Lineage (NCBI taxonomy): Eukaryota > Metazoa > Chordata > Mammalia > Primates > Cebidae > Sapajus > Sapajus apella. The sequence continues at coordinate 37,087,384 of NW_022436952.1, forward strand.
GCCTCCTGAGTTGCTGGGACTATAGATGTGCACCAACACACCCATGTAATTTCTGTATTTTTAGTAGAGACCGGGTTTTGCAATGTTGGCCAGGCTGGTCTTGAACTCCTGATCTCAGGTGATCCGTCTGCCCTGGCCTCCCAAAGTGGTAGGTCTACAGGCATGAGCCACCGCACCCAGCCTAATACTCATTTTATGTGAAGTATTTGTTAATCCTTCTTACTATTTACAGAAATAAAATGCATAGATGATATAAATCTACATGTAATTTTTAAAAATTGTGTATGTAGTTATTTCTAGTTCAGCTCTGGATATACATACACATACTTACAGAACCAAAGAGAACAAAAAGAATGAAATTTATGATAGAATAATATATATTTAAGTATGTAAATGCATAACACTAGGAGACAGTTCAGTTGTTGAATGTTTCTACCTTTATACAGTCAAGATAATCACCAGCAATGAATGCTACAGATACAAATGCCCACTGCACAACTGATGACTCAAATGCCACAAGTGACACTGGTGACAGTGACCTGGTTTTCTTAAATTGTGAACTCTTGGTAAAATTCTGAACAAAATGTAGTAGTCTCTAAATCTATAAGGTAGTCAAATTAGTGGAAAATTTACCAAGGAAAAAAAAAATTTTTTTTTTTGAGATGGAGTCTCGCTGTGTGGCCCAGGCTGGAGTACAGTGGCACGATTTCGACTCACTGCAACCACTGCCTCCCAGGTTCAAGCGATTCTCCTGCCTCAGCTTCCCAAGGAGCTGGGATTACAAGTGCCCACCACCATGCTCAACTAATTTTTTGTATTTTTAGTAGAGACTAAAAATACAAAATGTTGTATTTTTGTATTTTTACCATGTTGGCCAGGCTGGTCTTAAACTCCTGACCTCAAATGATCCATCCACCTCAGTCTCCCAAAGTGCTGGGATTACAGGCAAGAGCCACTATGCCTGGCTGAAAATACTTTTTAAAAAGTATTTTTAAATTTCTTTAAAAAAATTTTAATAAAACATACAAAGTATACTTTGTGGTTATATGTAAAAAAGAACTTGGCTCATAAAATTATACGCAGGACTGGGCACTCACACCTGTAATCCCAACACTCTGGGAGGCCAAGACCCAGGAGGTCAAGGCTGCTATGAGCTGTGATCATGCCACAGCACTCCAGCCTGGGTGACAGAGTGAGACCGTCTCAAAACAAAAACAAAAAATACAAACATTAGCCAGGCATGGTGGTGTGCACTTGTAGTCCCAGCTACTTGGGAGGATGAGGTGGGAGGACTACTTGAGCCTGGGACATCAAGGATACAGTGAGCCATGATCACAATAATAAAATAAACAGTTGTTAATCTATAGGCATGTTGAGAGGGATTTCACCTATATGAATCGGAGCATGAGATGCAGAGTATCTACCACCCCTGGTCCTCATCAAAAACTGGTGCCAACAACATCCGGATTATCCTTAATAATTGTGATAAGCGGCCAGGCATGGTGGCTCACACCTATAGTCCCAGCACTTTGAGAGGCTGAAGCCGGCGGATCACTTAAGCCCCAGGAGTTTGAGACCAGCCTGGGCCAACATGGTGAAACCCTGTCTCTACAAAAAAATACAAAAATTAGCTGGGTGTGGTGGCATGTGCCTATAGTCCCAGCTACTCAGTAGGCTGAAATGGGAGGACTGCTTAAGTCCGGGACGCAGAAGTTGCAGTGAGCTGAGACTGCACCACTGCACTGCGGCCTGGGAAACAAGAGTAAGACCCTGTCTCAAAAAAGTAAGTATAAATAAATACAATAATTGTGATAAGCAAAAGCCACTCCACGAATTTTTGAGTGTCCTCTTGAAAGTGGCAACATACACATTAAAACCCCTTGGAACAGACTGTTCAAAAAAAAAAAAAAATTATCTGGACAATGGGATACTCATTTTGTTGAAAATTAAATATAGTGTCATCTCCTCAAAATATTCCTAGGTCACTGGAAGGCAAAGTTGTGTGACTTCACATGATAAAAAGCACATCTGAACACAACTTCTATTTGTGTTCCCTTTCCAAATAATAAACAACATTGACCTTCTGAAGTCAATCTGATCTTTGTCAGTCCCCTACTAATCATTTTTATATTGTTTCTGAAATCGGAAATTCCATTATGAACAAACTAACTCTCAGAAGGAGTATGTTACATTGTTTAAAAGCATGGACTTGGGGCTGGGAGTGGTGGCTCACACCTGTAATCCCAACACTTTGGAAGGCGGAGGCAGGCAGATCATTCGAGGTCAGGAGTTCAAGATGAGCTTGATCTACATATAGTGAAACCCGTCTCTACTAAAGTACAAAACTTAGCTGGGTGTGGTAATGGGCACCTGTAAGCCCAGTAATAGGAGGTTGAGGCAGGAGAATTGCTTGAACCCAGGAGGCAGAGCTGCAGTGAGCCAAGATCGTGCCACTGAACTTCAGCCTGGGCAACAGAGCAAGACTCCCTCTCAATTAAAAAAACAAACAAACAAACAAAAAACCATGGACTTGAATCAGACCTGGGATCAAAATTTAGCTCTATTTTCTAAGTACTCTGTGTGTGCTATGGACCAATTAACTTCTTGACACCCTATCTTCCTTAGCTGTAAAATCTCTCATTTTTCCTTAGCTGCTTCTCCTTTAGCTGAAACCTGCACAAATCATCACTACTCTAAAACAACAAAAACAAAAATTACATCGACTATACCACTGGAGGTATTCCTCGTTTTATTGTGCTTCACAGACACTACGTTTTATTACAAATTGAAGATATGTGGCAACCCAGCACTAAGTAAGTCTATCAGTGCCATTTTTCCAACAGCATGTGTTCACTGCATGTCACTGTGTCACATTTTGGTAATTCTCACAATATTTCAAACATTTTCATTATCACGTTATGATGATCTATAATCAATGATCTTTGGTGTTATATCTGTTTTGGGAACACCTGTATCATGCCCACATAAAATGGATAACTTAACTGATAAATGTTGTGTGTGTTCTGACTGCTCTACCAACCAGTGTTCTCCTCTCTCCCCTACCTCAGGCCTTCCCATTCCCTGAGACACAACAATACTGAAATCAGGTCAACTAATAACCCTACAATGGCCTTTAAAGTAGCAGGTTTCTTACTTTAAATCAAAAGCTGGAAATAATTAAGCTTATTGAGGAAGGCATGCTGAAAGGCAAGACTGGCTGAAAGCTAGGCTTCTTGCAGCCAAACAGCCAAGTTGTAAATGCAAACGAAAAGTTAATGAAGGAAATTAAAAGTCCTACTCCAGCGAACACATGAATGATAAAAAGGCAAACAGCTTTATTGCATGCCTGTAGTCCCAGCTACTCAGGAGACTGAGATGGGAGGATCACTTGAGCCCAGGAGTTCTAGGTTGTAGTGCGTTATGTTGATCAGGTGTCCGCACTAAGTTTGGCATCAATATGGTGGCCTCCCGGGAACGGGGGACCACCAGGTTGCCTAAGGAGGGGTGAACTGACCCAGGTCAGAAACAGAGCAGGTCAAACCTCCTGTGCTGATCAGTAATGGGATCGCACCTGTGAATAGCCACTGCACTCCAGCCTAGGCAACATAGCAAGACCTCATCTCTTTAAAAAAAAAAAAAAAAAAAAAAAAAAAAATTCTGAATGCTTTCTTGGCTTTTTTTCCTTTTATTTTATCTATAACAAATTGGTATGCTTTTTCACTAAATGTTATTTTGTGATGAACTTAATAGCTGTAGTATTACACACACTTTTATTACTCACGCTTTCACTGTTAAAAGCTGGCCTGGTCTTAAGTTCTTGTGATCGTAAAGAGCCCCAAGATAAATGCTTTTGAATACCTACAAATATTTTATATCAATTTCTGACAATTCCAAGACAAAATTTTAGAAAGGAAAATACTGGCAAGGCTTCTGTCTCCTGACTGACAACACTGGGTAAAAAATGCTCAACTTTTAAAACATTTATACTCATTTTTGGAATTGCTTTTCAGAGGAGGTGCATCTGCTTCCAAAAATGTGCATCAATTTATAATAACAAAAACTTGAGTGCCATTTCACAAAAATCTTCCCATTTCATATTTAAAAAGTATTTGGCTAATATGATCGTAAAAAATGGTAGCTTACTATTGTCCTACATTTACATTTCTTAAATATTAAAATTGAATTTTTTAAACGTTCACTAGATATTTCTATTTTTTTCTACATTTGTTTCTAAATGTGTTTTCCTCTTTTTTCTCCTAGGGCTTTAGTGTTTCCCTTATAATTTCTATAAATTCTTAACCTATAAAAGGACTTGGCTTCCAAGTAATTTTTTATACATATACAAACCAAGTTCACAGCCAGGTGCAGTGGCTCACACCTGTAATCCCAACACTTTGGGAGGCCATAGTGGGTGGATCATTTGAGCCCAGGAGTTCAAGAGAAGCCTGGTCAACGTAGTGAGGCTCTGTCTCTACAAAAAAATAAATTTAAATTAAAAAATTAGCCAGGCATGGTGGTACCTGTGGTCCCAGCTACTTGGGAGGCTGAGGAGTGCTTTGGCCTGGGAAACTGAGGCTGCCATGAGCTGTGACTGCACGACTATACTCCAGCCCAGGTGAAAGAGCAAGATCCTATCTCAAAAGAAAGAAAGAAAAAAAAAAGTAATGTAAATTAAATAAAATTTAAAACTAAGTTCATTAATTTTAGCTAGCTAAACTTAACACTCTCTTTTTAAGTGGTTAAAAAGTTTGTCTCTCTATCCAAAAGCAACAACTAGGCCAGTTACAGTAGTTCACACCTACAATCCCTACACTTTGGGAAGCTGAGGCAGGAGGATCACTTGAGGCCAGGAGCTTGAGACCAGCCTGGGCAACACAGAGAGACTCTGTCTCTACAAAAAATAAACAAATTAGCTGGACATGGTGGCATATGCTTGTGGTACCAGCTACTAGACAGCTGAAGTGAGAGGATCACCTGAGTCCAGAAGGTTGAGGTTGCAGTGAGCCCTGATGATAGCACTACACTGCTGCCTGAGCAGCAGAGCAAACCTTGTCTCCAAAAAAAAGCATAACAATTTTCAGGCTGTATATATGATATCTCTTAACAGCACACAAATTATGTTACAAAAGTAGATCTCACAATATATTATTGTTTAGAAACAAACATTTCAATTGACAACATTAAAAGGAAAATTCATTATACTCTGCAAAATAGGCAGGCATTTATCACAGATAAACACCTAAAAAGGAGTTCAATGTTTAATCTGTCATGCAACATCTAACCATTTTGGTCACTTACAACACTCGTGAAATATTTATTACAAATACTTTCCAGAACAATCATATAGACCGGTGGTCAAGAAGTTATAAGCTATGGGTCAAATACAGCCTACCTCCATTTTTATAAATATAATTTTATTAAAACATTTATTACTCATGCTCATAATTTACGTATTGCCTAATGTGGCTGCTTTCACACTGAGACTGAAGTTATACAGTTGCCCTGCAAGGCCTGAGACATTTACTACCTGGCTCTTTACAACACAGACAACTAAACACCTGAATAAATAATCTTACTGATTTTTAGAAGCTAGCCTAGGCCAGGCATGGTGGCTCATGCTTGTAATCCTAGCACTTTAGGAGACCAAGATGGGCATTTCGCTTTGAGCTCAGGAGTTTTGAGACCTGCCTGGGCAACATGGCGAAACACCATCTCTACAAAAAAAAAAAAATACAAAAATGAGCCACGCATGATGTCTCACACCGGTGGTCCCAGCTACTCAGGAGGCCGAAGCTAAAAGATCACTCAAGCTGGGAAGCTCAACCTGGCAAGCAGAGGTTGCAGTGAGCTGAAATCACACCACTGCACTCTAGCCTGGGCAACAGAGCAAGACTCTCTTTCAAAAAATAAAAACAAATCTAGGCTAAATGGCCAGGTCCTAACTCATAGAGCTCATATTCTATCTAGTACAGTGACAATGTGTATATGTAAACAACTTAAAATGCAAGATTTTAAAAGCTAACTGTTATAAGAAAGGTAAAGAGTGTCAGAAAAAGGAAGAGATTCTTTCCAGTGAGGAAAATCAAAGAAGGTATTCTGAAAGAAGTAGCTTTTGCACTGGGTTTTGAAGAATGGCTGTAATTTGGACATTTTAAAAAAAAGTGGGGAGAAGACTTCCAGTGTAAAGAAAAGCAGAAATGTGAAAATCTGCGAGCACGACAGTGTACTGTGTGTGGACAAACAGGAGAAAATGCTAATAAGCATAATAGGGGCAAAGCATAGAGAAGGTTTTCAAAGTCAACATTAGCAGTTTAGATTTTAAATACAATTATGTTCAGGACTAACTGAGCAACAGTGATTATAACGGTACTTTAGGAAGATCAATCTGGCAACAATAACTGAAACAATTTGAGAGGAGATAGGTAATAAGGAAATTAGCTACAAAACAATTAAAATAATCCAAGAGAGGCCAGGCGTGGTGGCTCACACCTGTAATCCCAGCAGTTTGGGAGGCCAAGGTGGGTGGATCATGAAGTCAGGAGATCAAGGCCATCCTGGCTAACAAGGTGAAATACCATCTCCACTAAAACTACAAAAAACTAGCCGGGCGTGGTGGTACATGCCTGTAGTCCTAGCTACTCAGGGGGCTGAGGCAGGAGAATCGCTTGAACCCAGGAGGCGGAGGTTACAGTGAGCCAAGATCACACCACTGTACTCCAGACTGGGTGAGACTCAGTCTCAAAAAAAAAATAATAATAATAATAATAATAATCCAAGAGAAAAGAATGAACATGGTGATAGACCAGAAAAGAGAGGATGGATTGGAAAAAAAAACAGATTAAATACATTACTATGACAGTAAAACCACTCATTTATGAATAGAGCGCATCATCAGAATATGCTTTCTCACTCATATGGTGTAAAAACTTTCACCCCCGTACTACCTCTCCCACCTTGAAAAAAAAATGGTAATTATTTCTAATATGTTCTGATAATCTAAAAAAGCGGATCTACTAGGCTGGGCGTGGTGGCTCACGCCTGCAATCCCAGCACTTTGGGAGGGAGGCAGGTGAGAATCCCTTGAGGCCAGGAGTTCAAGACCAGCCTGGCTAACATGGCTAAACCCCATTTCTACAAAAATGAAACCCTATTTCTACAAAAAATATCAGCCTGGTGGCATATGCCTGTGAGCTCAGCTACTTGGGAGGCTGAGGCACAAGAATTGCTTGAACCTGGGAGGTGACGGTTGCAGTGAACTGAGATCGTGCCACCGCACTTGAGCATGGGTGACAGAACCAGGCTCTGTCTCAAAAAAGATAATTAATGATAATTAATTATCTTATGCTTAAATGATAATTAAAACGGATGGACTACCACTTTCCCATTAAACTAACCCTGGATACAGGCACAAAATGAAACAATTCATGTGCTAGGACTCCCTCTGCTGGACCACTACAGAGAAAATCTGATCTTAAATTTCGGGATCTTAAATTTCGGGATCTTAAATGCTTTGGCTGAACTGATGAATAGGATAGATTGGCTTCACAGCAGCTCCTTTCCAGGTGTATCAAATACTCTACTCAGGAGAATAAGAAATTATCTTTCTTCTATACTTTCCACAGCACTAATAATTGTTGCTTAAATTGTTGACTAATTATGAAAGAGATTTTTGTAGTCAAATCTCACAAATTTTTTATCTTTTTTTTTTGAGACGGAGTCTTGCTGTCACCCAGGCTGGAGTGCAGTGGTGCAATCTCAGCTCACTGCAACTTCCACACCCAGGGTTCAAACGATTCTCCTGCCTCGGCCTCCTGACTAGCTGGGATAACAGGAGCCTGCCACCATGCCCAGCTAATTTTTGTATTTTTAGTACAGATGGGGTTTCACCATGTTGACCAGGCTGGTCTTGAACTCCTGACCTCAAGTGATCTGCCTGCCCCAGCCTCCCAAAGTGCTGAGATTACAGGACTGAGCCACTGTGCCCGGCCCAATCTCACAAATGTTTAAATATACTTAACTAAGAAACTTACTACTCAGTAAAAAAACAAGCTAGTATTAATCGGACTGATTTTTTTACAGCTAAGGAAATTTTTCTAAAGAATAGTTTTATATTCTTTTCACTAAGATGCAGCTCCCTTGTCCATTGGCTTTGACTGGGCTCCACCAATGTAAGGCAGAGACAGTATACTGGAAGGTAGGAGAATCTTTCTCTCTACCTAAGACTGAATCTCACAAATGTTTCTGCTCCTTCTAGTTAAGTCCAGTTGCCACCAGGTCACTCTGCTCCCCAGCCTCTAATACCCATCTCCTACTTGTAGCCCTCTATATATCACTGTTTGCTTCTTACTATTGCTAATCTCTGGACTGCCTCTTCATCCCCTTTTTGGCATCTCAAGTCTTCCATCATCTATGAAACCAATTCTCTGTATTAAAGTCCCACTACAGGAAGGAGGAAAAGAGGAAGAGCAGGAAGGAAGGAAAAAGCTACTGCAAAATGGCCCAGGCCTATCTTTGCTTACTGTAGTGTACCCACTGTCTAGCTACCACCAGCCTCATTTCCCAATGGAAAAGAAACAGCAGGAACATCAATAAACTCTCTAGATTACTTGTGTAAACCCATCCTTCTCAAACTGTGGTATACTGTGGTCATTTCATGTTGCTTTGTTTTTCTCTTTCTTTTAGAGACAGGATCTCCCTCTGTTGTCCAGGCTGGAGTGCAGGGGCACAATCCTAGCTCACTGCAGCCTCAAACCTGGGCTAAGGCAATTTTCCCCATCTCAGCTTTCTGAGTACCTAAGATTACCAGTGCATGCCACCACACTTTTTCTTTTCTAAAAAAAACAGAGACAGAGTCTCCCTGTTGCCCAGGCTTGACTTGAACTCCTAGCCTCAAGCGTTTCTCCCACCTCAGCCTCCCAAAGTGCTTGAGGGTGCAGGTATGAGTAACCATGCCTGGCCATGATGCTTTGTATTATACAGTATGCCAGTATGCTTTAATATGAAATGCAAAATAAGCATGTCCAATCTTACTGTTGTATCCATAGTAAGTGATTTTTATAATTATTTGTGTATTAAACCACAAGGGTGCTAGACAATTTAACGGCAAATGGATGACGGACGATTTAATGGTAAACAGTCTTCAACAAAATGTGCGGGACAACTGGATAATCACATGCAAAAGAATGAAGCTGAACCCCCGACCTCTTATTATTAAAAAAAAAAAAAAATTTCAAAATGTATGAAAGACCTAAACTTAAGGACTAAAACAACAAAATTCTTAGAAGAAAACAGTGTAAATCTTGTAACCTTGGATTAAGCAATGGTTTATTCAGTATGACACTAAAGCACTAGCAATAGCAGCAAAAAATGGACTTTCTCAAAGCAACTTTTGTGCTTCAAAAGATATTATGTGAAAAGACAACCCATAGAACAGGAGAATATACTTACAAACCACATATCTAATAAGATACTAAAGGAACTTTTACAATCCATAATGACAACCCAATTTAAAAAGAGGTAAAGCCGGGCATGGTGACTCACACCTGTAATCCCAGCACTTTGGGTGGCAGAGACGGGGATCACAAGGTCAGAATTTCGAGACCAGCCCAGCCAACATAGTGAAACCCCCTCTATACAAAAAATACAAGAATTACCCGGAAGTGGTGGCACACAACTGTAGTCCTAGCTACTCAGGAGGCTGAGGCAGAGTTTGCTGTGAGCTGAGTTCAAGCCACTGCACTCCAGCCTGGGCTACGGAGACTCCGTCTCAAAATAAACAAATTAATTAAGTTAAATTAAAAGAGATAAATGTGGCTGGGAACAGTGGGTTGCATCTGTAGTCCCAGCACTTTGGGAAGCTGAGGCGGGAGATCACTCGAGGCCAGGTGTTCAAGACCAGCCTGGCCTATAGTGAGACCCCATTTCAATTAAAAAAATTTTTAGGCCGGGCGCGGTGGCTCAAGCCTGTAATCCCAGCACTTTGGGAGGCCGAGGCGGGTGGATCACGAGGTCAAGAGATCGAGACCATCCTGGTCAACATGGTGAAACCCCGTCTCTACTAAAAATACAAAAAATCAGCTGGGCATGGTGGCGCATGCCTGTAGTCCCAGCTACTCAGGAGGCTGAGGCAGGAGAATTGCCTGAACCCAGGAGGCAGAGGTTGCGGTGAGCCGAGATCGCGCCATTGCACTCCAGCCTGGGTAACATGAGTGAAACTCCGTCTTCAAAAAAAAAAAAAAAAAAAAAATTTTTTTTAAAGAAAGGTATATGACATGAATATACATTTCTCCAAAAACCGAAAAATGTCCAACATCACTGGCCATAGGGAAGTGCAAATCAAGTCCACAATAAGATACCACTATATACCTTCTATATAGCTACAATAAAAAGTAAGTGTTGAAGACGATGTGGAAGTGTCAAAACCCTCATACACTGCAGACAGGAATGCAAAACAATGCAGCCACTTTGAAAACAATCTGGCAGCTCCTCAAAAAATAAAACAAGGCCAGGTGCGGTGGCTCACATCTGTCATCCTAGCACTTTGGGAGGCTGAGGCGGGCAAATCGCCTGAGGTCGGGAGTTCAAACTAGCCTGGCCAACAAGGTGAAACCCCATTTCTACTAAAAATACAAAATTAACCAGGCATGGTGGCACATGCCTGTAATCCCAGTTACTCAGGAGGCTGAGGGGAAAGAATTGCTTGAAACAGGGAGGCAGAGGTTGCAGTGGGCCAAGATCACACCATTGCACTCCAGCCTGGGTGACAAGAACAAAACTCCATCTCAAAAAATATATATAAATAAAACCAGAGTTATCAGAGGAACCAGAAATTCTATCCTAGGTATATATCCAACAGAAATGAAAACAGGTCCATACAGAAAACCTATACACAAATATTTATACCAGCATTATCTATAATTGCCAAAAATTGGGAAAAACCCAAATGCCTACCACTAATAAATAAATACCGTACATTCATACAATGGAATATTATTCAGTAATAAAAAAAGAGTACTGACACTACAACCTGAGAACATCATGCTAAGTGAAGGAAGTCAGACACAAAAGAAAGCCTATTGCATGATTCTATTTATATGAAATGTGCAGAACAGGCAAACCTATAGCAACAGAAAGATTAGTGGTTGCCAGGGTTTAGGGGTGAGGAAAATGGGGAGTGACTATAACAGGTACACAGTTTCTTTCTGGATGAGGAAAATGTTCTGAATAGTAGTGATGCCTGCACAACTCTGAAGAACCAGTGAACTGGGCCAGGCGCAGTGGCTCACGCCTATAATCCCAGCACTTTGGGAGGCCAAGGCAGGCGGATGACTTGAGTCAGGAGTTCAAGACCAGACTGGCCAACATGGTGAAACCCCATCTCTCCTAAAAAATACAAAAATTACCTGGGCATAATGGCTCGTGCCTGTAATCCAGCTACTTGGGAGGCTGAGGTAGGAGAACTGTTTGAACCAGAACCTGGGAGGCAGAGGTTGCAGTGAGCCAAGATCACACCACTGCACTCGAGTCTGGGCTACATAAGATCTTGCATAAGATCTTGCATAAGAACTCATCTCTTACCTTCCCACATATTCGATGTGGCTTCCAGTTCCTATTTATTTCTGTGGTATCTCTCATATTTTCCATTTATTCTCACTGACCTCAACCTAGGTTGATGTCTCTTACCTGAAAAAGCCTTCTAACAAGTATTTTGAACCTTATCATTCATTTCTCCCATTCTTTGCTTTACAATTCAAGAGTTATCTTCCCAAGATAAAAGTGTGATATCACTGAATTACTCAAAAACTACCTAAAAATATAAAGTTGAAATTTTATATGAAAAATTTAAGGTACTCCACAATCTGGCCCAATCCTGTTACAACCTCATTTGCAACATTTTTTCCTATACACCCTGTTCTCCAGCCACGTTATTCCACAAAAATGCCTTGTATTTGTATGCCATTCTGTATTTTTTTGCTGTTCTCTCCCAACTGAAATTATTTCCACCCCTATATTTTTTTTCTGAGACAGAGTTTTGCTCTTGTTGCCCAAGCTGGAATTCAATGGTGCAATCTTGGCTCATAGCAACCTCTGCCTCCCAGGTTCAAGCGATTCTCCTGTCTCAGCCTCCCAAGTAGCTGAGATTACAGGCATGCGCCACCATGCCCAGCTAATTTTGTATTTTTAGTAGAGACGGGGTTTCTCCATGTTGGTCAGGCTGGTCTCATACTCCTAACCTCAGGTGATCAGGCTGCCTGGGCCTCCCAAAGTGTTGGGATTACAAGCGTGAGCCACCACGCCTGGCCTCCACCTCTATTTTTGCCTACTGAAATCTAAACCAGCCTTGAAGGCTATTTAAATGCTTATTTCTGCCTTGATTTTCCTGCAATAAAGTGAATTATTTCATTCTCTACATTTCATTAACATTCTGTAGCTCTATTACTAAAACAAGGCAAGACAGAAGAAAGAAGAGTATAGGTTTGGGGACCAGAGAGGTCTGTGTTCAAATCCCAATCTTGCCACTTATTTTTCAGTCACATGGCCTTGAACAAATTACTACACCCGAGCTTCAATTTTCTGACATGTAAAATGAGAATAATAATACATCACAGAGTGATCTGGAAGATCAAATAAAGTTTAATGAGCACATAGGAATCCTCACTATCTTAGTTTCCTTTCCAAATTTCAGTCTGCTTTATATTCATGTTTACATGTCTGTCTTCCTCACTAAACTAGACACTGGTTGAAAGCAACACTATATACAGTCCCCCGAAAAACAGTTAAAAGGGTACCACATAATAAAAAGCACTTAAGCTACAGATGCAAAACTCATCAACTCTTAACCTATAGTAGATATTAAATATTAATGAAACAACATAATTAAAAAATCAAAATTTGTAATTAGTAACTTCCTCAATATTCTATTTGAAAATACTGTAGTTGGCTACACAGAAACGGAGATTTAACTAGTAACCTTGATTCATTTCTTATGGTCCATTATTCTAAAATTTTATGAAGAAATTTTTAAAAAATGGAAGAAAAACAAGTCACTGTTAAGGAGGAAAAATCCATTTTAAGAAAAATGTGATTCTACAACTACAAGATGGATCTGGCAATATACTGAGTGGAGTAAGTTAGATATAAAAGAGTACATACTGTATGATTTCTTTTATATGAAACTCTATAACAGGCAAAACTAATTTAGCAATAGAAATAAGATCACTTGTCTGGGGCAGCAAGTGGGGAGGTAGACTGACTCCAGGAGGGTATGGAAGACTGTTTGGGAGGGGAATGTTTAAATCTTGATTGGGGCATATACATTTCTCAAAAATCATCAACCTATATACTTAAAATCTGAGAATTTTATATGTAAATTACACCTCAATTTTTAAAAAGCGTGAGCCATACAGAGCCAATGTCTTCAAAACTAGCAAAGAAATACCAAATACGTTCAATTATCTACCCATGCTATTGTATAATAAAAACTGAAAAACAGCCAGGCGCAGCAGCTCATGCCTATAATCCCAGCACTTTGGGAGGTAAAGTGGGTGAATCACCTGAGGTCAGGAGTTGGAGACAAACCTTGCCAACATGGTGAAACCCTACCTCTACAAAAAATACAAAACATTAGCCAGGTGTGGTGGCAGGAATCCCAGCTACTCGGGAGGCTGAGGCAGGAGAATTGCTTGAACCCAGGAGACAGAGGTTCCAGTGAGCTGAGATTGCACCATTGCACTCCAGCCTGGGCAACAAGAACGAAACTCTGTCTCAAAAAAAAAAAACTGAAAAACAAGCTATTCTTCTGCCAGACCAAACAAAGTACCAGCTTAACTGATGCAAAGTTCTTTGTTTTAAGAAACATGCAGGGCGAAGTGACTCAGGCCTGTAATCTCAGCACTTTGGGAGGCCAAAGTCAGTGGATCACCTGAGGTCAGGAGTTCGAGACCAGCCTGGCCAACATGGTGAAATCCTGCTTCTACCAAAACTACCAAGAATTAGCCAGGTGTGGTGGTGCATGCCTATAATCCCGGCTATTCAGCAAGCTGAGGCAGGAGAATCACTTGAACCCTCGACACAGAAATTGCAGTGAGCTGAGTTTACACTGCTATACTTCAACCTGGGTGACAGAGGGAGAGTGCATCTCAAAAAAAGAAAAAAAAAAAAAAGTGGGGGCTGGGTGTGGTGGCTCATGCCTGTAATCCCAGCACTTTGGGAGGCCAAAGCCGATGAATCACCTGAGGACAGATTCAAGACCAGCCTGGCCAATATGGTGAAACTCCGTCTTTACTAAAAATACAAAAAATTAGCCAGGTGTGGTGGCAGGTGCTACTGGAGAGACTGAAGCAGGAGACTCACTTGAACCTAGGAGGCAGAGGTTGCAGTGAGCCAAGATTGTGCCACTGCACTCCAGCCTAGGTAACAAGAGAGAAATTTGGAAGAAAGAAAAAAAAGAAACTAAAAGAAAAAAGAAAGATTAAAACATGGAGTATTAGAAAAGCACACATTTGCTGGGCACGGTGGCTCACTCCTATAATCCCAGACTTTTGGGAGGCTGAGGTGGGCAGATCACCTGAGGTCAGGAATTCGAGACCGGTCTGGCCAAAAATTAGCCAGGCATGATGGCAGATGCCTGTAATCCCAGCTACTCTGGAGGCTGAGACAGAATTGCTTGAACCTGGGAGGCTGAGGTTGCAGTGAGTCAAGAATGCAACACTACACTCCAGCCTGGGCAACTGAGCAAGACTCCACCTCAAAAAAAAAAAAAAAGCACATATTTGGGGTTGTTTCTGATACATAACTGTGGGTTTCACAGAAAAACACTGCTTCAGCTGGGCGCAGTGGCTCACGCCTGTAATCTTAGCACTTTGGGAGGCTGAGGTGGGTGGATCACCTGAGGTCAGGAGTTCAAAACCAGCCTGGCCATCATGGTGAAACCCCATCTTAAAAAAAAGAAACGGCCGGGCGCGGTGGCTCAAGCCTGTAATCCCAGCACTTTGGGAGGCCGAGGCGGGTGGATCACGAGGCCAAGAGATCAAGACCATCCTGGTCAACATGGTGAAACCCCGTCTCTACTAAAAATACAAAAAATTAGCTGGGCATGGTGGCGCGTGCCTGTAGTCCCAGCTGCTCAGGAGGCTGAGGCAGGAGAATTGCCTGAACCCAGGAGGCGGAGGTTGCGGTGAGCCGAGATCGCGCCATTGCACTCCAGCCTGGGTAACAAGAGCGAAACTCCGTCTCAAAAAAAAAAAAAAGAAAAAAAGAAAAACACTGTTTTGGATGCTAAAATAGAAAATTTTTATATTAGATGTTATTAAAGTACTATCAAGGTTAACTATTCACTACAGTGATTATAACTGAGAAATTACATTTAGCAGACACTGAATTTAAAAAAAGTAGTGTCATTAGGAACTGTTAAATAGTGATCTTAGATCATGGTTAACAAATTAAAAACTGCTTTGCTAAAAATCTGTAGGAAATTGGTGACATCTTACTAACTCATAACTACGGATCTTTACATTGACAATTTTGTTAAATCAATTTCAGTAGTCTGAAAAGACTGTTTGTTTAAAGGTAAAGTTTACAGCTTTTAGAGGAAAAAAAATCTTTAAAAAAATCAGTGGAGCTGCTTTCTTTAAACATTCCTTTCGATAATTCTGTAAATTATACTTCACTGTATTGACAAATAAAGGCAAAGATATCAGTCACAAGTTCAATTTTTAAAAAATTTACATTTCCAACAATGCACGAGTAAAACAGGTTTCCTTACCTCATCATCATCATCAGAATCATTCCCAAACACTGAAGGTTTTTGCAAAACAGGGTGCAACTGCTGTGTTTTCTTTGGCAAAATAAGCCCATACCTGCATATTTTTTTTTGAAAGAAATTAAACCGTTATGTTTAAATGTTAACAAATAACACATCTACTATCTCTTCCACATGAAGCTACCAAATCAAAACATATCATAAGCTTTATGAACACATTAACAGACTGCTTCTGCTTCTCAGTGATCTCAAAATTCTAACATGCCATAGGGTTCTATAATTATTACTCTAAGTGATCATTTATGGACAGAGGCCAAACTCAAATACCATTTTTATCAAAGAAGAGAGATAAATAAAAAGTTCAGAAATGTTTTAAGATGGCGAAGTGACAGTAACATTTAAAAAAAAATGTGTAGAGGAAAGCTTAGTTCATGTCCACTAAAGATTTTTAAATACTTTAAATTATCCTTGTGGTCTAACAAGTCAAGAAAATGGCTATTTTTTTTTTTCCCCTACTGTGTACTTAAACAGTTTCTAAGAACTGACTGGATAGTGTAACTCACGAAAATTTTTAAAAGATTAACTGAGAACCCCAAGTAGCCACAGAGGCAAGTTCGCCTTACACTTTATTAAGATCACGTGCTTAGCCTCGGGGCAGCTGAGAGAACCATCCCATCAGATTCAACTTCTTTAGTTTCTCACGTTTTGGCCTTTAAGATGCGGAGATCACAGGAGGCCGCATCAAAATAAGGGTTACACATCAAAGGTAAAACTTTCAAGTACGTACAGTATTTGTCTCTTTTGCGGCAACGTATACCCCCATTTCCTACATGCCTACCCTTTTTCTGTGGCTTCTCAGAACAATATTCCTAAAACGAGAAGGAAGGGCGGGAATCAGGACTTGAGCTTCTGCCAAGGAGAACAAGGCCCTCTAAGGAAGCCAGGAACTGCCTCTCTTCACACTGCCCCTGAGAGCATCCAAGCGGGGAGAAACTCAAGCGCGGGGTAGGAAGCAAGACTGAGGGGCCTCAGACCGAGCTTTTGGAAAATAGAAAAGTCTCGCTCTCTGCCCCTCAGCCTAACTTCCTTTATTTCCTCACAAGTTTCTCCCTCAAACTTCGGGCTTCCATCCTGGAAAATGTACGGGGGAGGGGAGTCTATGTTCCTCAGGACTTCTCGTTTTTTCCCGTCTCTACCCCTGACGACACAGCCCCTTCACTTCCAGCGCATTTAAAACTCCTTGGCCAAAGACACAGTCGCCGTAGTTTCTCATCCCCCAGCCTGACCCTAACTCCCGGATCACTCACTGCCTGCCCGGAATCGCCATCTTGCTCCCGTGTCCGCTGAACGTGGCCGACGCCGCCGTGACGCTAACGCCGACGACGTCACATAAACTCTCGCGCGGTTTTAGGTGGCCCGGATCCTGCTTATCGGTTGGATCGGTAGTTTGAGTCACTTCAACGCTACGGGGAATCGGATCCTGCGGCCTCTGTTTTGTTTCTGAGCCCACTGTCTGCCTTAAAATCTGTAGGAGAAAGGAGTGACAACGTTCTAGGCCAGTTGTTTGCAGAGTGTGACTCTGGGACCAGCGGCATCAGCATCACGGGAAATATTGTTAAAATGGCAAATTCTCGGGCTCCACCCCAAACCTGCCGAATCAGAAACTTTGGAGTGGGGCAAGCTATCTGAATTTTAACCAGCGGGTAATTCTGATACTCAAGAACCGCTGCCTTGGTTATTGATATCCGCCCCCCGCCCCCTTTTCCAAGTGTTCAGTTTAACTGGTTCAGGATAATTAGGTGAAAAATGAAAATCCATATGTTAATAATACCTTGCGTAGGACCAAAATTAATAATACTGTTCACGGTGCCACTGGGTAGAGGAATCAAGATCATATATGAAACCTTTTTTTTTTTTTTTTTTTTTTTTGAGACGGAGTCTCACTTTTGTCTCCCAGGCTGGAAAGTGCAATGGCATGATCCGGACTCACTGCAACCTCCGCCTCCCAGGGTTCAAACGATTCTCCTGCCTCAGCCTGTCCAGTAGCTGGGATTACAGCCGCCCGCCACCACGCTTGACTAATTTTTGTATTTTTTGGTAGCAGTAGGGTTTCACCATTGTTGGCCAGGCTGGTCTTGAACTCCTGACCTTAGGTGATCCGCCCGCCTCAGCCTCCCAAAGTGCTGGGATTACAGATGTGAGCCACCGTGCCCGGCCCATATGTGATATCTTTTTAAAAACTCTAACCTCATCTGTGCACTCATTCACTCTTGGTTCATTGCAGACTAGTCTCAGAGCAGCCAAAGGGATCAATTACTAACAGAAGGATGTTGAAATCTCCTGCTATAATTGTGAATTTACTTCTGCTTTCGATTCCATCAGTGTGTGTCATGCATTTTGAAGTTAGGTATGTAAACATTTAGGATTGTTATGTTCTCTTCCATTAACGTCTATAGCATTAAGATAAGAAGTGGCCCTCTTTATTCCTCTTTGTCTACTTGGTCTGCTATCAATATAACTAGCTTTCTTTTGTTTAATGCTAGCATAGTATATCTTTTTCAACCCGTTTTAATGTGTTTGTGTATTCAAATTGTATCACTTGTTGACAGCATATAGTTGGATCTTGCTTTTTTATCTAGTCTGACGGTCTCTTCCTTTTAATTTGGATGTTTTAAAACATTTTCATTAAAGTGATTATGATTGCAGGCCAGACGGTGTGGCTCAGGCCTGTAGTCCCAGCACTTTGGGAGGTTGAGGCCAGCACGCACAACATAGTCAGACCCCCATCTCAAAAAAAAAGAAGTATGGTTGGTATTTGTTTTCTATTTTTCCAAACTGTTATTCAGCTTATGATTCTCATGCTTCAGCCTCCTTTGTTGGCTTATTGACCATACTTCTTGGCTTGTTATTTTTTTAAGCTGTTGCTTTAGGGTTTCTAATATATGTCTTTAACTTATCACCCTAAAGTCTACCTTAAATTAAGAATCTACCACTTTGTGTATAGTATAAGAAGCTTACAAAAGTATACTTCCATTTTATCTTCTAGTTTTGTGCTGTTATCACAAATTTTACTTCTACTTATGTCATAAATGCACAATAAATTATTATTTTTGCTATAAAAAGTTGATTCATTTAAAAAAATTTTTCTTTTTTTTTTTTTTTTTTTTTGTTAAAAAAAAATTTTTTTTAAAATATTTATTTTTTTTTTTTTGAGACAGAGTCTCACTCTGTCACCCTGGAGTGCACTGGTGCAATCTCAGCTCACTGCAACCTTTGCCTCCTGGGTCCCAGGAATTCCATCACAACTTTGCTTAAGTTTCTCTCCTTTCCCCAGATCCTGGACTCTGCTCTGCCTTTAGTCTGAGCCAACATACAAACCCCGTTTATGCCCCTCCTAAGAACAGGCTGACTTTTGGCTGAAACATTCCCTAAGCTTGAATCTGATTTTGCCATTCTCCACTCTTCCTCCCACCTTCCTTCTGCTCTTGTTTGCTCCTCCATATAAAACACAGCCCTTTTCTGCCTCTTGTGAGATGCTTGCAGATCTGATGCTTGGTACTTTCCCCATTGCAATACTCCTTTAGAATAAAGTCACGTCTTACCTGCATCTGAATTTATTTGACAGTATCTAGAAACAGCCTCAGGACAATAACAGTTATTCCCTCGCAGAGGACATCACAACCCGCCTCCTATTCTCAACTCTGATCGTGTCTGCCTCTGCATTCCCAGCTTTCCAGCACTCTGTAGCTTCTCTCAGTATAAAGGCTCTGTGTATGGCTGCTGTGAGCAGGCTGGGACACCTGAAAGGACGGACCCCTGTGAAGAAAAGACTGTGCTATTCATGAACTCCTTTGACATGTCTTTTTTTTTTTTTTTTTTTTGAGACGGAGTTTCACTCTTGTTACCCAGGCTGGAGTGCAATGGCGCGATCTCGGCTCACCGCAACCTCCGCCTCCTGGGTTCAGGCAATTCTCCTGCCTCAGCCTCCTGAGTAGCTGGGATTACAGGCACACGCCACTATGCCCAGCTAATGTTTTGTATTTTTAGTAGAGACGGGGTTTCACCATGTTGACCAGGATGGTCTCGATCTCTTGACCTCATGATCCACCCGCCTCGGCCTCCCAAAGTGCTGGGATTACAGGCTTGAGCCACCGCGCCCGGCTTGACATGTCTTAATACTAATACTGCAATTTGGGGGAAAAGAAAAAATATTTAAAAAAAACAGAAAAGTTATCTTTAAAATCTAAAAATTTAAACCATTGTTTTAAAAGCCTTACACAGGCCGGGTGCCCCGGTAACCCCAGCTACTTAAAATAAAACATTTAATTAAGGAGGGAGGCTGAGGCAGGAGAATGGCTTGAACACAGTAGGTGGAAATTGCATTGAGCCGAGATCACACCACTGCACTCTAGCCTGGCAACAGAGTGAGACTCATCTGAAAACAAAACAAAAAAAGCCTGACATAGTTCACAGCTATCAGCCGACACACTAAGCAAGTATCTGTGAGTGGGCAGAAGGAGCCTTTGCTTTGGAGTGGTTTCTGTAACTCTGTTTACATTAAAAGGGACAGAAGAGTGTAAGACTGTGTTGTTGTTGCCCTGACAAGGTCCCATTCTTTACTATAAAGTGCAATCTTAGTTGTCCTTGAGTTAACTTGAATTGAGGTATTTCTTCTTTTGAAAATACAAACTTTTCTAGTTAGCAGGAGAGGTGGTATTTTCCTGTCTTTTTTGGTGAGGGGTTCAGATGTTACATTACCCCTCATTTCTTCCTTCAGGAGAGGATGGCCTTAGCGTGCTGAAGACTTATTAAATCATCAGCACTCAAAGACCCATTCTTGCAAGCAGTACAGAACACTTCGTCTTGTTCCGTCCTTGATAAAGCCTGCAGATCCCATGCTCTTTCTGTCAAGAAGGTAAGATGGCAAACCCAGGCCATGCCTGAATACCAAGGCATAAAGACAGAAGTAGTATCTGGTATACATGCTTCTAGGAACGTTGGTATTATAATTAATTAGCTCCAAGAAGTACCTTTGCAACTCATTCATATCTTCAACTGTAATTTTCTCAAAGAGCTTGCATAAGTCATGGCACACAGCCACATTGCTCCCAACCTTGATGACGAGAAGAATGGCTCCGAAGATAATCCTCTTCCAGTTGGTTGGACAAATGTTGATACAGTATCAGCACACTTTACAAGTCTTTTTATGTATACCAAACTTATGATTGCTAAGTCAGCATTTAGCCTTCTGGCATAAAACGGAGTGCGCATAAATCTGAAAATCATTTTGTTTGTAGGATCATACATAAAGTATTCTTCCAGAACCTCTTTTTGTGTAAATGGGTATAAACATTCGTCAAATATTTCCAAAGTTCTATCTGCATCTCTTTTCTTGATAAGAAAATATATCTCCAAGGCCACAGATTTTAGTGTCATTTTAAAATGGGGGCAGCTGGCTGTGCTGTCATCAAGGAAAATTGTTGAACATGAACTGAATTTCAAAGAAAAATGCTCAGTATATATATGGTTTGTACCACTGTTTTCTCCTATTTCTTGTGCATCTGTTTGGGATTTCTTTGCTTCAGAAGTGTTGGACTCCAATGCTGTATCATCTGCTTGAGATTTATTTGCTTCTGGATGATCAGAAGGGTTGGACTCCAAAGCCCTATTATGCTGTTCATTTCAGAGGACTCATAGCTCCCAACTGGATGGACATTTCCAGTGGGTTCCAAGCCTTCTTCATCCCACATGTATATTCCATCAGAGCTATCAGATGGAGAGAGTTCAAATGAAGAACCAGCTCTGTAGTCTGTATCCGGTGAAACCAAATTATTCCCAGAAGTATGTTTTGTACATTCACTCCTGTTTTGGCAACTTGGAACCCAAAAATGTCTTGATTTGTGTTTTTTCTTCCATGAGCTATAAGGTGCATTTGTTCTTAAAATTTGACAAAATGGTGTGGAGGTTGCGCTGCCTCCGCCGAGGCCCGGCAGCAGGAGGACTGAAGGTGAAGCTAGGGCCGCCCGTCACATCTCCGCTGTCCCCGGAGCTGCAGATCCCAGCATCGTGTCATCGGCCTGAGGAAGCACTGGACTCCCAAAAATATTTTCTTGAATAGGAAAAATATGTTTACCCACATATTTATCATTTCTGGTGATTCCATGTCTGTGTAGATTCAGATTTCTATCTAGTATGATATCTTTTAAAATCTTTAAAAAAAAGTTTGAGCTATAATTCACATATTTATTCATTCACAATTCATTCATTAAAAATGTACAATTCAGTGGTGTTTAGTATAGTCAAAGAGTTGTACTACGCTCACCATAATCAATTTTAGATTTTTTTTTTCCCAGGCTGGAATGCAGTGGTACATCTTGGCTTACTGCAACCTTCTGGGTTAAAGCGATTCTCCTGCCTCAGCCTCCCCGATAGCTGGGATTACAGGCATGCACCACCATGCTTAGCTAATTTTTGTATCTTTAGTAGAGATAGGGTTTTGCCATGTTGGCCTGGGTTGTCTCAGGTGATCCCCCCACCTCAGCCTGACAAAGTGTTGGGATTATGGGCATGAGCCACTGCACCCAGCCAATTTTAGATTATTTTTAATAACTAACAAAGAAACCATGTGCCTATTAGTCATTCCTAGTTTCCTCCAAATCCCCCAGTCCTAGGTAAACATTTTATGTCTGTAGACTTGAAGTTCTATTAGTTTTAGCTTCATGTATTTTGCAGCTCCGTTATTAGGTGTATAAATGTTTAAGATTATAATGTTTTCTTAATCAACTCTTCATTATGAAATAACTTTTATTATTATAATATTCTTTGCTCTGAAATCTACTTGCGTGATATTATAGCCACTCCAGTTTTCTTTTGACATTAACTCTAGGGAAAGGAAATGAATGTACAGGAATGGAAAATAATTATAATTTACGACATGGGTAAGCTCTAAGTAGCATACATAATCTTGCTAATAGAAACACTGAATATTGATCTATTCTAATTTAAATTACCATGTAATAATATTGGGAAGAATGGATGGGAAGCGTGTGTGTATGTATGCTGAGGAAGGAGCTAAACCTTTGTACTGTATACTGGGAGACTGATAGTGCCTAAATCAGAAAAGCAAAAGTAACCACACATGAGTGTTATTTAACAATCTAGGGGTAAATGTCAAAACCACAGCTAAAATAGGGGTTGGCACACTTTTTCTGCAGTCAGATAGCAAATAGTTTAGCCCATGTGGCCCATATGGTTTTTGTGGCAACTACTCAATTCCCAACACTTTGGGAGGCCAAGGTGGGTGGATAACAAGGTCAGGAGTTCGAGACCAGCCTGATCAACGTGGTGAAACCCCGTGCCTACTAAAATACAAAAAAAAAAAAAAAAAATTAGCTGGGCATGGTGGTGTATGCCTCTAATCCCAGCTACTCAGGAGACCGAGAGAGTAGAATGAATTGCTTGAACCCCGGAGGCGGAGGTTGCAGTGAGCCAAGATCACACCACTGCACTCCAGCCTGGGTGACAGAGCAAGACTCTGTCTCCAAAAAAAGAGAAAGTAGTTGACTCAGAAGCAAGGAAAATAGAGGTAAGGTGGAGCTGGGAAATGCTGTGGTCTCAACAGACCTTATATAACAAACGACTCTATGTAAGTATGTGTTATTTTGCTTAAAATAAAGCCCCTTGCTTGAAGAGACTGAATGGGGAATTCATTACCCATAATTACCCAGGAGAAAACTCAATATCCTAGATAATTAGAGTCTTTGAATTGGTATATTCTGTATTCTTCCATTGCCTTTGGGACATACTGATGAAGGAGTGATGGGATTTTCCCAGCGCTAGAAGGGACAGTTTCTCAGATGCAGTGTTGTAGAGTCTGCAGCAATGGTGGTAATGCAGCAGTGAATAAGGGCACAGAGAAGCCTCCTAACATTTTAGAACCCAGCTTTGGAAACTTTAACTGGAAATGCTGTAAGAACAAGCTGGGTGAACCAGTAAAAGATACTATCATCAATAATACTATCCTCATGGTTGTTATACAACAGAAAATTCCAATTATCTTAAACTTACAGAAGAGTTGACTGAATTGGATCTATTACCGAAACTTGTGGATCTTCCATTTAATCTTTTGACACTAGTGTTACTAAAATTGACTTCACTACTTTCAATCTCTGCTTCTCTTTGCATTCTTTTCCCTAGGCAACTACTCACACCTTTTCTCAGCCTATAGTTTCTGCTAACTTGTAGTGTCTTGAAGGCAGTATGCACCAACTTCCATTAAGGCCTGTCATGACACCTTTGGCCTCTCTAAACACTTAATTTCCTTTTAGACACTGCTTCCATTGCTGTTTCCCAGTTTGGCTTGTCCATGGTTTGGGTGCTTTTTATATTAGGCTGATTCACAAATTGGTCTCACTTTGGTAAGGGGTCAGCCCCAATTCAAACAACTGTGGCTAGTGAGGCAATCACGTAATGGCCATCTAGAGTTGCCTCATCACTTGAAGTCTGTGAGCAGGACAATCTAAGCTCAGACAGTAGATGGAGGAGAGGTTAAATACGGTTAATGACTAGGAGGTGGTACATTTACTGAGGGTAATAATCAAGCTTAAGGGTAGAGAAATTAGGCAATATTTATTTATTTATAAATTTAACAAATTTGACCAAGAAAAAGGTTATGGAACTGGGCAGCATTCTAGACCAAAGATGTTTTACAATGCCCCCACCTCCAAAGTGGTGCTATGTTTATAACCAGAAAACAGGCAAAAGAGGCAACATTTAATTCATTGATCCTGTCAATTGAGAGAGGTCTTTTAATTAAATTTGTATTGTTGCTTTAAAATTTTTTTTTTAAACTTTTAGGTTCGGATACAGGTGCAGATTTCTTATATAGGTAAACTTGTGTCATGGGGTTCACTGTACATATTATTTCATCACCCAGGTACTAAGTCTAGTACCCAATAGTTATTTTTTCTGATCCTGAGGGAGGTCTTTGTAACAAGATTATGTGGGAGAGTAAGAATATGGCGTTAATGATGTAGGGTGGAGTTTTGTGGGAGTGGTATTGCATAAAACCTCATATATGAGAGGAATGCACGATTTTTAAATTACCTTAAAATGTTCTTCTGAGTTAGAGGATTGAGAATGTCAGGAAGTTCAGGGCATCTGGTCACTGAGCATATTTAGATTAAGAGGAAATTGGCTAGGTGTGGTGGCTCACTCACACCTGTAATCCCAGCACTTTGGGAGGCTGAGGGGGCCAATCACTTGAGGCCAGGAGTTCAAGACCAGCCTTGCCAATGTGGTGAAACTTGTCTCTATGACAAAATACAAAAATTAGCCAGGTGTGGTGGTGCATGCCCATAGTTATGCCAGTTACTTGGGAGGCTGAAGCACGGGAATCACTTGAATCTGGCTGCAGATTTTAAAGTAGTTTTCAAAAGAATGACAGCATGGCCATTAACCTAGTAAGAAAGTTGGAAAGAGTGAGATTTCTAGGGTGCTGGCAAGGGCAATAAACCAGAAATTAGGTGCTAGGTCCACTCTCTCTGCCTCTTACACCTGTTGTAAACTGGGCAACTCATTTATAAAATAAAATAGAGATAATCTCAGGACTACCTACTTTATAGATTGTTGGAAGAATCAAATAAGTTAGTATGTGAAACAAGTTAAAGTGCTATGCAAATGTATGATATTATCATGCTGGAAGCCATTTAATTTAATTTCCATGATAATAGTTAAAAACATAGCATTCTGCAAAATCTTTCCTTCCTTGTTGCCTAAAATGCCATTTATATTCACAGTGAACTCTGTAAACTTGTTCTGAAGCTATCAGGATATGTGGTTCAGTTTAATATCTTCAAGAACATTGTTCCTAGCAATGTTGCTGTGAATGCCCTGAAAAGTCCTCTTCCAAATATGAAACAGGCATATGGGTTAAAACTGGGCATGTGATCATCCAAGAGACGACGACTAGTAATAACGCTGCCCTCTTATCAGAAAAGGTTAAACAGGGATGGCCAATCTCAAATTATAAGATATTTGGAACACATCACATTTTGTCAGTCAATCTAATAAAGAAAATAAAGTTTAATTTCCCAAAATTTTATTAAAACTGGACTCTGTCATCAGATATCTTATTGCAAAGATGAAATCTCACCACAGCAGTAAAGTTTGTCGTAATAACAAGCTTTAAACAAATATAAATTCTTTTTGTACTTCTTGAACTCAAGAGGTTTTTATCATTAAAAAAGTGTTTTCTTTTTTCCATGAGTCGTGGACATTTTCCCATAAGAATTTCTGTTCATTAAAATGACTTTTGAGTACCCCATAAATATGTACACCTACTATGTACTGATGAAAATTAAAAAGTTAAAAAACAAAAATGACTTTTGAATCGTTAAGGGAAGAGTATGGGGGCGGGGAGAGGGAATAGGCAATGTTTAGATAAGTGTTTGAAAAATTATAAAAACAATTCTTAGTCCGTTTCTTAAAAATCTTTATTACTTGGTATTCTTTTGGTATATCTTTATTATTTGATATTCTTTTTTTCTAAATCCTCGGTTGTTACTTTGAACCTTATAAGAATGAAAAATAATGACCCAATCAACCACAACAGTTCCACAGCAGATACAAAGCTCAAAGTGAAAGGAAAGTTATATATATTCTATAACATACTTACATACATTTGGCTATGGCTACCTTCGCTGGATATTTTTTGGCTAAATTTCTCCTTTCGTAGCACTTTTGGGTTTAGAAAGTGCTGAGGTAAATGTTAGGAGCAGAAGACGTTTATGGGTACTTCTTTCCAATGGAAAATATTGTTAACAAAACTGAACACGAACAAAGGATTCTAAGTACAGAACCAATTCCATTATCATCCATTATCACTTCTCTTGCAAACCTTCCCCTGGCATTTTTGCATACATATAATTGTCAGTCTTGGAGGGCAATGGAGGTGTAATAGCACTATTTAGTTTTCTGGTTATCTTGGTGAGAGCTGAACAGATGTGTATCCAGTGGTATAGATGTTCAATGACAACATTACCAAATTTCCAGACTTCGGTTCGGGAATGACCTGCATCAAGAAAAAAAGGGTGGATAGTTTTGCACTTTACTATTAAAATTATGAGTTCCAATATTATGATTAAGGTTCATTAGATACGTTTTGAGTTAAAACCAAGCAGAATCTTGTGTAAATATGTAATTACAGAAATATGGATAAATTTTGGTATAGTCATACAATGGAATACTTAACAGCAGTTAAAGAATTAGAGCTATTTGTATTCATGAATAAATCTCAAAATATTCAATACACAAAATAAGTTATAGAATAATATGTACTTTGGGGGCACAAACAGTTTTAAAACCTGAAAGATAGTGTTATATTATTTATGGATTCATTAGCATATAGTAAAAATAAGAAATTATGCATGAAACTAATACCAAATCCTGATAGTATTATCTCTAGGGAAAGAAGAGAAGACAGTGGGATCAAGGAGGGATAGAGATCCTCAGCTGTTCCTATAACGTTTTAGTCTTTAAAAAGTCTAACTCAAACATGACAGTGTCAAGGTTGCTATAGAATATAGCTTCTTAATGACTATACATGTGTTATTCTCTATACTTGTATGTTTGAAATATTTCTTAATTAAAAATTATTTAAAACTATATAGTAACAGCACACCATTATATGTTTTAAGTTTTTAAAATTGAAAACTGTTAAACTGTCATTCATAAAAGTTGCTTTTTCCCAGAAGTCAGTGACTAATATTCAGATCCAATGGAACGACTATAAAGAGTTGAACAAATGTGGGTTCCAATCTTGGCTCTAAACCAATGAGTTTTGTCACTTAATTGCTCTGAGCCTCAGTTTCTTCTTCCATAAACTAAATTGTAAGAATTGTTTTTGTCTTTGAAGAAATAAAAAAACGATCATGGCTCACTGCAGCCTCGACCTCCCAGGCTCAAGTGATCCTCCCACTTCAGCCTTCCAAGTAGCTGGGACCACAGGCTGAGAAAATACATGTGAAGGTCTATCACAGAGGTAGTTGCTCAAAAATCTTAACTACTGGCTGGGTGTGGTGGCTCACATCTATAATCCCAGCACTGTGGCAGGCAGAGGATGACAAATCACTTGAGGTCAGGAATTCGAGACGAGCCTGGCCAACATGGTGAAACCCCATCTCTACTAAAACTACAAAAATTAGCTGGCCATGGTAGCAGGTACCTGTAATCCCAGCTACTCGGGAGGCCGAGGCAGGAGAATCTGCTTGAACCTGGAGGTGGAGATTGCAGTGAACTGAGATCATGCCACTGCACTCCAGCCTAGGCGGTAGAGGGAGACTCTGTCTGAAAAATAAATAAATAAATACCCCCTTTTTTTTTCAGATGCCTCTCACCCACAGGTCTGTTTTATTCATTTTGGTTATTCCTAATGACTGAGTGTCTAACCCAATAAATGTTTGCTGATTTGAATTGAATAAACCATGTAGTTATATAATTGAGTTAAAGATTTATTTATTTTAAATAATAGAGACAGGGTCTTGTTTTTCTTGTTGCTGTTTGTTTTGTTTTGTTTTGAGTCTTGCTCTGCCACCCAAACTGTAGTTCAGTGGTGCCATCTTAGCTCACCGAAACCTCCACCTTCCGGGTTCAAGCAATTCTGCCTCAGCCTCCCCAGTAGCTGGGACTATAGGCGCAGGCCACCACGCCCAGCTAAATTTTGTATTTTTAGTAAAGATGGGGTTTCACTGTGTTGGCCAGGCTGGTCTCAAACTCTGGACCTCATGATCCATCCTGGCTAACACAGTGAAACCCTGTCTCTACTAAAAATACAAAAAATTAGCAAGGCATGGTAGCACGAGCCCGTAGTCCCTGCTACTCGGGAGGCTGAGGCAGGAGAATCACTTGAACCCAGGAGGTGGAGGTTGCAGTGAGCCCAGATTATGCCATTGCACTCCAGCCTGGGTGGCAGGGTGAGACTCCATCTCAAAAAAAAAAAAAAAAAAAAAGTGGATACAGTTTTCTAGAATTCTCAGTTTTAACACACACACACAGGCACACACAAGTTCACACACATGCACACCACCTTGGCATTGCCTTTTCTCAGTCAATTGTAAATGCTCAGTAAATGTTAAATTGAAACATTAAGGAATAATGCATTAGGTTTTTCAAATACTAAAAGTCTTTCCAGATTATAGCTCAGTAACATTAGTGAGAATTACGAATATAAAAAAACCCGATGCTGGTCATGAGATCACATTCAAAATATCTGATTCATCTAATTTTATGGGCAATACTAGGCCAATCGACATACATACTTAAAATATTGAAGGCGCATTTGGGTATAATTCTGTTAGTTTCCTGGAAACCCTGCAAGGTAAAGCTACAGGTTTCCAAAGATTACTTTATCTTAATGTCTCAATGTTATGAAGCTAAATAAAATAAAATTTACCCTAGGACACTTTTTTTTTTTTTTTTTTTTTAAATAAAGAATATAAAGACGGGGTTTCACCGTGTTGATCAGGCTGGTCTTGAACTCCCGACCTCAGGTGATCCGCCTGCCTTGGCATCCAAAGTGCTTGGATTACAAGCGTGAGCCACCACCCCTGGCCCCTAGGACACTCTTAAAGTCCTAATTTTCGGAGACAAAACAGCTTTGCTGCTCCCCTCAGCTTTTCTTCTGCCCTTCCCTAATCCCCATGAAGCGCTCTACTCCTTTGACGCCTGCCACTGTGTTCTTATCTAAACATCCACATGAGCAGACGCCCATCTGCAGCCTTTATTAAGCTAGTCGCCATCTCCATGGTGATTCGACGACACGAGGATGGTGAGCGAGGTCGCTTTCTTTCACAAGACCCTGTTGCTTATTTCCTGTCTCATTGTTACTCAGATAGAAGCCCCAAAAGTGTCTGGGCGATGGTTCCTGTTTCCCTGTCCTTTCCAGAGACTGCTGCGTTAACCATCGGTTCTAAAGATTACTCTAATGAGCCTCCAGCGCTCTGCTGGCTTCCCTGTTAACAGTTGAGCGTTACTGCCCTCCTGTGGTAGATACATGCCGGATCTTTGCAGCTTGGCCCACGAGAGACCCCGTTCACACAGACCTAGTAATATTTTCAAGCAGATATACACTTCTTTTATAACCATAGAAATTATGCTCTTTTTGCTGTGCCTCGAAGAAGTGTATAGTAAATTATCTGAATACATCTTAGCTACAGAGAGTACTGGGTCGACCTTTGAATCTATTTATGGACATTAGTTCAGAAACATGCTATTTTTGTAGGTTCTAGTTTAATCAGACTTTTAATAATATAGTGAATTCATTATGCTAGAAACACGGGGCTATAGTAGGGTATTTCTGAATTAAAGCTCCATTTATGGATGCCTGCTTTTAACACTGGATTAATAAACTTAAATATTTCGGGAATGATGGATAATTGGTATAGACGGGCAAAGCAAAAAGAATGAAGTAAGCTTCAAGTACAAAAGCTAAAATGTAACTGCTCTTTTCAGCAACTAACCCAAGATCAGCTGCATTTTTTGACATTCCTCTCCTTCATTAGTTGTCTTCGTTTTAGTTCTCATTTCTATTGCTTCACATACCCCAAGTCATTCCTTAACGTGACAGCTGCACACACAATGAAGTGAAGGTCCTGCAGGACTAGAAGGGTGTGGGGATGAAATTTTTCTTTTCTTTTTTTTTTGGAGACGGAGTTAACTCTTGTCACCCAGGCTGGAGTGCAATGGCACAATCTCGCCTCACTCACTCTGCTGGGTTCAAGCCATTCCCCTGCCTCAGCCTCTTGAGTAGTTGGGATTACAGGCGCCTGCCACCACAATCTGCTAATTTTTTTGTATTATTAGTAGAGATGGGGTTTCACCATGTTGGTCGGGCTGGTCTTGATCTCCTGACCTCAGGCGAACCACTCCCCTCAGTCTCCCAAAGTGCTGGGATTATGGGCATGAGCCACTGTGCTGGTCGTGCATGCACATTTCAATCAATTTTCTGTAGGCAGGAGAACTATATTTGCTATAGCAATCAGGCACTTGATATGTCATTGTTACTTTAATGTGGTCCAAAGGCACTGTAGAGTACTGCCTCCCAGATTTATCAGGAAAAATATCACTGTTATACGGGGAGTTAAAAACACATTTTTCTTGAGTTATCAAAGTTTGGAAGGAAGTTTGTTCCAGGAGGAATGCTGAGTTCTTGCAGATATATTAGTTTTATTCCCATTGCAAGCATAATTTCTGTACAATATCACATGTAGTGACTTTTTAAATAATGTAGCTATAAATCAAATCATGTGCATATTGAAATCAATACAAATTATCTTCACAAAATTTATAGTTTAATGTAGTGGCCTTCAAACTCTTTTGATCATGTACCTCTATCAGTAACAAACATTGAGCATGGGCCCCAATATATGTATATTTATTTATAAATTATTTATTTTAAAACCCTTTTTTTTAAAAATGGAGTTTCGCTCTGTCGCCAGATTGGAGTGCAGTGGCGAGATCTCACCTCATTGCAACCTCAGCCTCCCAGGTTCAAGCAATTCTCCTGCCTCAGCCTCCCGAGTAATTGGGACTACAGGTATGCGCCAACACGCCCAGCTAATTTTTGTATTTTTAGTAGAGATGAGGTTTCACCTATTTTAAAACATTTTAAACAAAAAACTAGAAGTTAATAATGAGTTTAAACCATTATAAAGAAAAGTCCTTTGGCCGGGTGCAGTAGCTCATGCCTCTAATCCCAACACTTGGGAGGCTGAGGGAGGTGGATCATTTGAGTCCTGGAGTTCAAGACCAGTTTGGGCAACATGGTGAAATCCTGTCTCTACAAAAAATACAAAAATGAGCCAGGCGTGGTAGTGTGGGCCTCTAGTCTCAGCTACTAGGGAGGATCAGGTGAGGGGAGGGATGATCAATCACCCTAGCCTGAGATGGAGAGGTTGCAGTAAGCCAAGATCATGCCACGGTACTTCAGCCTGGGTGAGAATGAGACCCTATCAAAAACAAAAGAAGAGAGAGAGAGAGAGAGAGAAATAGAAAGAAAGAGTCCTTTGGTATTTTTCTTTCTTTTTTTTGTCTTTGAATGTCTCAATAGAGTCATCTTTGATATTTTTCTTGGACCCCAGAGATAGTTTTTTTAAAACCTTCTGGGGTGCTTATACTTAACTTTGGAGATCACCAAGTTAAAACATGAAAATTGAGCAGATAATGCTTTTCTAAATGATTACATGCATTCAATATTGCTACATCTGAAATTCCTACTAAGACTAATATAAAGGAAAAGAAAGAAGAAAAGAAAAAGATATAAGGGCCAGGCATGGTGGCTCATGCCTGTAATCCCAGCTTACTCAGGAGGTTGAGGCAGGAGAATCATCTAAACCCCGGAGTTCGAGGCTACAGTAAGCCATGATTGCACCACTGCACTCCACCCTGGGTGACAGAGAGACCCTGCCTCTATAATTGATTAAGAAGACATAAAACACAACAATGGAAAGATCAGGAAAAAAGAAACACCAATATTTCATTCCTACTCCTGTCTCTTCAAAGTTCCAACAACTTCCTCTCCCAACTTCCTCTCCTATTCTCACTCTGGCTAACTCTGCTTTCAGCTTTCCTATAAGATTGAAGCAATCAGAAGGCAACTTCCTTAGACTCCCACCAGCACACCCACCCACTAACTCTAATATGCACCCATGTCCTCTGTCCTCCTGCTGTCTTAAGCCAATTCCTCCCTTGGTGTGGTAGATCTAGGGTAGGCAAATAATTCACTGTTCAAATTGGTACACCTGAAAGAGAAAGAGGACGCTCACTGAGCAAGTCACCAGGACAACAAGCAAAGACTTGGGCTGTTCCAAGGTAAATGTAGGATGTATGGTTACTCTAACATCAGCCCATTCTCTCTCACGTGTCTGAGGACATTGCTTCAGGAATTCTTCTCTATCTTCAACATTGTCAACTTGTTGCTTTCTGCATGATTTCCCATCAAAAGCAAACCTGTTATTACTTCTCCGATCTCGGAAACGAAACGAAACCTTTACCCCATTTCGTCCTCCGGTTACCACACCATTGCTTTTCTCCCCTTTGTGGCAAAACATTCAAAATTGTCTACTCAGTCTTCCCACCCAGGAGACTTTCCTCCCTTTTCCAATCATCTATTCACCAGTGAATCTCAATTTTATGGCTGGTCGCGGTGGCTCACGCCTGTAATTCCAGCACTTTGGGAGGCCAAGGAGGGTGGATCACGAGGTCAGGAGATCGAGACCATCCTGGCCAACATGGTAAAACCCCATCTCTATTATTAAAAAATATATTAAAAAAAAAAAAGAGGCCGGGCGCGGTGGCTCAAGCCTGTAATCCCAGCACTTTGGGAGGCCGAGGCGGGTGGATCACGAGGTCAAGAGATCGAGACCATCCTGGTCAACATGGTGAAACCCCGTCTCCACTAAAAATACAAAAAATTAGCTGGGCATGGTGGCGCGTGCCTGTAATCCCAGCTACTCAGGAGGCTGAGGCAGGAGAATTGCCTGAACCCAGGAGGCGGAGGTTGCGGTGAGCCGAGATCGCGCCATTGCACTCCAGCCTGGGTAACATGAGTGAAACTCCGTCTCAAAAAAAAAAAAAAAAAAGAAAAAAGGAATCTCAAATTTATATCTCCAGCTTAGACCTTTCTCCAAAACTCCACATTTATTTACCCACCTACATATTCACATCTCTACTTCAGTATCTAATAGATTTCTCAAACTCAGCATGTCAAAATCTGAAACTTCATCTCCCTCTCAACCAATGCCTGCTCCACCTACAGTGTTCTCCATCTCAGCTGATGGTAACTCCATCCTTCCAAACCATGGAGTCAACCTTGGCTCCTGTGTTTCTTTCTCATTCCACCCTCAAACTGTCAGGATATATTTTGGTTTTGCCTTTCAAATATATATAATATGACCACTTTTCACCATTTCCACTGGTCCCATCCTCATCTCTCATCTGGATTCCTGCAATAGCTCCTCTAGTTGGTCTCTCTGCATCTCTTCTTGACCTCCAAAGTGCCTTCTCATGACGGTAGCAGGGCGAACCTTTTAAAATATGGGTCATATCATTCCTCTGCTTAAAACCTTGCAAGGCTGTACTTCACTGGGCATTGTGGCTCATGCCTGTAATCCCAGCACTTTGGAGGACAAGGCAGGAGGTTCGCCATAAGCTATAAAAGTCAAGACGTTATGATGGTCTTCAATACCCTAATTGATTCAGTCCTCCATTACCTCCTGAACATCTCCTTACTTACCTCCTATTCTGTGACCCTGCTACTGACACACTGACCCCTTTGTTGCTATTTGAACAACTGGTTGTTCCTGCCTTAGGGTCTTTACATTGGCTGTTTTTTCTGTTTGGAATAATCTTTTTCTTTTTGTTCTTTTTTATTTTCTTATGATACGATATCATCAAGCAACACCTGGAATACTCCTCCAGTCATTCATATGGCTGATTCCTCTGCTTCCTTCAAGTCTTTGCTTAAGTCTCACCTCCCTGATAAGGTCTACGTGACTACTCTATTTAAATTTGCAGCCTGTGCCTCCTCCCTGCCTCCCACCTGTGCATCCACTGCCTTACTCTACTTTGCATTTTTGCACCATAGCACTTATTTTCTACCATAGTATATAATTTATTATGTTTATTGCTTATTCTTTGCTCTCCCCTTTAGAACGTAAGCTTCTTGAGGGCAGGGGTCTCAGTCTATGTTGTTCACTATTATACCCTAGGAACCTAGAACAGGACCTGGCACATGGATAGCACTGAGATAATTTTAGTTGAGTGAAAGACAAAAACAACAAAATTTGAGAAGTATAATGCAGATGAAGAAGTGGTAGCAGACAGGAGAAAAGTGGAATCCTAAATCGGTAGTGGAGAAAGCCTAGAACCAACCTTCTGTATATCTCAGAATCCTCAAAGGGTTCAGAAAGGTTTGTTGAAACTGTTTAGGAAAGAGTTAGGAGAGAAAATATTTTGAAGACTGAATCTAGAAGATTGCTTTTTTATTTAACCCCAAATTATAAATATAACTACATTGAGAGGATGGGGTAAGAGAATGGTAGTATAACAGAGCTAAATCTTCATTTATAACAAGAGGAAATTTATTGATTAGATTTAAAATTGATGAATCAAAAGATAGCAATATGTGCACAATAGAAATAGATGTGCAAATGCCAAGAAGAAGCAGTGAAAGAACAAAAATGATTGCCTCTGGCAAGGCGAACTGAAGAAAATGAAAGAAGATATGGGCTAGTGACTCTTTTTAGGCTTTTAGTTCTGTGTGACCTTTTCAAGTACTTGAATTAAAAAAAAAACATAAGACTGGGTGCAGTGGATCACGCCTGTAATCCTAGCACTTTGGGAGGCCGAGGCAGGGGGATCACCTGAGGTCGGGAGTTTGAGACCAGTCTGACCAATATGGAGAAACCCTGTCTCTACTAAAAATACAAAATTAGCCAGGCGTGGTGGTGCATGCCTGTAATCCCAGCTACTCAAGAGGCTGAGGCAGGAGAATCTCTTGAACCGGGAAGGTGGAGGTTGCAGTGAGCTGAGATTGGGCCACTGCACTCCAGCCTGGGTGACAGAGCAAGAGTCCATCTCAAAAAAAAAACAAAACAAAAAAACTTTCAGGATAAAAGACAGTTTTAACATCCACTAAAATTTAAAAAAAAAAAAAAAAAGGTGTCAAGTTAAATAGAAAAATGTTTGTTTTTTTTTTTTTCTTTTTCAAATGAAATCTTGCTTTGTTGCCCAGGCTGGAGTGCAGTGGTGCAATCTCGGCTCAC
This sequence comes from Sapajus apella, assembly GCF_009761245.1. Lineage (NCBI taxonomy): Eukaryota > Metazoa > Chordata > Mammalia > Primates > Cebidae > Sapajus > Sapajus apella. Next base: position 37,122,964 of record NW_022436952.1, read on the forward strand.
TGCAACCTCAGGCTCCCGGGTTCAATCAAGCCATCCTCCTGCCTCAGCCTCCTGAGTAGCTGGGATTACAGGCATATATCACAATGCTGGGCTAATTTTTCTGTGTATTTTTAGCAGAGAGAGGGTTTCACTGTGTTGGCCAGCTGGTCTTGAACTTCTGACCTCAAGTGATTCGTCCACCTCAGCCTCCCAAAGTGCTGGGATTACAGGCGTGAGCCACCATGCCCGACTAGAAAAATGTTCTTATTAAACTGATTTTTTTTCTAGAGACGATGTCCACTATGTTGCCCAGGCTGCAGTACAGTGTTATTCACAGGCACCATCACTGTGCACTACAGCCTTGAGCTTCTGGTCCCAAGAAATCCTTGTGCCTCAGCTTCCCAAGTAGCTGGGACCACAGGTGCATGCCACCATGTTCCACTTCTCATCAAGCTCATTTTTAAAAGTCTTTAATCAGATATCAAAGTAACAGTGATGTTATCTATACATGTAAAACTGTGTTTAGTTGCTTCTCTTAATAATTACTGTTAGAAAACTTCAAAATTTAAATCACAAGAAGTGATAAGAAACATAAAGAGAATGGCTGGTTTGATTTTCTTTTTTCCTCTGAATAACTTGGAACTCAAAAGGCAGGGATTTTGCATGCATGGGAAATAGGTCTAGCATCCAGGCCTGAGAGTTTTATCCAGAACAGAGTGTTATACCCTTCTCCTGTGCATTGTGTGGGTACTTGTCTGATATCGTAGCTCGTAACTAAAAGGGCTTTTTAAGGGGCTCCTGCCAGGACAAAGGAAATCTGTTCTCAAGATGAAATGATATTTCCTCCTCCACGGCCTAAAATCTGTCAGCAACTTGTACATAAATGGCACACTCTTAGCTCTCCGTTAAACCCAAGTCTAGCTAAGATGGCAAGTTTTTTCCTATAAGAAGGAGCCAACAAATCCTATTCAAGATGACTAAGTCCAAAAAGACAACAGAGAACTCTAATTGAATCCAAACCAATGTTAGCATATAGAAGGTTTACATGAATAAGACAGAACAATGTTCTTGGCATCTGGTTGTCCATTTTGGCTTGACCCATTTAAAAGAAACAGGCACATCCTCAGAGTTGCAGATTCAGTGTTGTATTCCTACTTGCTATTTCTGGATGGTTGGTGAACTCATTACACCAAGGTTCCTGTCAGGTCCTTAGCTAGGCAGTGGGGAGTTAAAGAATGAGTCATATCCCATTTCTGTAATGGAGTTGGGGGAGCATGGCACTCATGAGAGCCACCATGGTGGTGGCAGTAGCAATTAGGGAAGGATCTCCCAGGGAAGGTGAATTTTGAAGATAGAAGATAAAAGTTAATCAGGACTGTGAGTCCAGCAGTCCTCCCCTGCTGATGGGAAGGCACCTTCCTTCATTTTCACCCTTAGAGGATCATGGTGTGATTTTATTGAGGAAGCTAGTGGGTTTCTTTACAGATGGTGACAGTATTGAGGCTCTGGCTGCTTTGGCAGAGTTGGAGCTCTAGGACCCCTGTAGGAGAAGTGGAGGGCCTGGGGCACTCCTGTTAAGACCAATGTCTGTGGACTTCTAATCACTTGGATTTAGAGGAGGAGATATGGTCACCTGGTAGAGACACAGGTTCTAGACAGAAAAGTGATTCTGGTTACACTTGCAATGAGGGACAGCTCTTCTTGCTTCTGGGTCTAAGAACATTTCCAAGCAGGCAACATCTGTCTAAAACTCCTGGGAGGGAGATATGGAACAGATATGGGGCACCCTGAACCACCAGGTAAGGCTGGCAACAGAGGTCCAAAGTGGAATGGGGAGAATAGGTCCTTGAGAGGGTGGTCAAGTCATGAATCTCCAAGTAGAAGAGACCAATTACTAGGGGTATCTTAGGCAAAGTGACAGAGAATAGCAGACTATTGATGTACTACTGCATACACAGCTGTCTGCGAGTGCTCACTGGAGTCACAGGGTCCTCCACAGGGAGTACATCAGCAGCACTCACCTGCAATGGCATAGACTTGGGAGTTCAGGCCTGCTCAACAAAGCTACCCAATGTTTCTTCATAGTAACTCAATCAAAAGGCAGGACACAACTGCCTAGAGTTCCATCCGTATAATAATAACAATAATAATAAAACCTCCTTTTCTTTGTTCCTGTTTTTGAGACAGGGTTTCATTCTGTTGCCCAGGCTGGAGTGCAGTGGCATGATCACATTTCACAGCAGCCTCAACCTCCCCGGCTCAAGTGATCTCCCACCTCAGCCTCTGAGTAGCTGGGATTACAGATATGCATCACTACGCCCAGTTAGTTTCTGTTTTTGTTTTTGTTTTTTTGAGACAGTCTTACTCTGTCCCTCACTGCTGGAGTGCAGTGACACAATCTCGGCTCACTGCAACCTCCGCCTCTCGGGTTAAGCGATTCTCCTGTCTCAGCCTTAGGAGCAACTGGGACTACAGGCGCGTACCAGCATGCCCAGCTGATTTTTGTGCTTTTAGTAGAGTCAAGGTTTCACCACATTGGCCAGGCTGGTCTCAAACTCCTGAGTCGTGATCCACCCGCCTTGGCCTCTCAAAGTGCTGGGATTACAGGCGTGAGCCACCGCGCCCGGCCAGTTTTTGTATTTTTTTTGTAGAGACAAGATTTTGCCATGTTGTCCGTGCCAGTCTCCAACTTCTGGGCTCAAGCAATCTGCCCACCTTGGCCTCCCAAAGTGTCGGGATTACAGGTGTGAGCCATTGTGCCTGGCCAAAAATACCCTTTTCTTGAACTAAGATGAAGTGGGAGTGAGAATACTGGCAGCAGAAGCCCTAAGAAAGTATGGGTGCATTACCAGACCTAATTCTACCCTTTCAGTAACATCAGTAGTTTGGAAGGCTTGGTGTGTTAGGAGCTAAGCTATATGGTCTAGCAGTCTCTGCCTGTCACCGGCTGAATCTACAGATAGCATTAGTGACTTTTCTTTCTGGGTAGATTCGTGGAGAAGTGCCCTTACTTAAAGCTGCTGGACCAGGTAAACTCCAAGCAGCAGATTGCCCTGGCAGAAGACCCCTCTCCTTCTGGCAAGCAGAAAGGCACCCCAAAGAATTGCTCTCCCTTCCCCTACGCAGGAAGCTTAGAATTTCCTGATATAACTCCATCTGAAGGAGAGAGGGTTGGTATCTGGGTGACCTACGAACTTTCTTGATTGCTGCGAAGACTGGTAACACTAAGGGCTCGGCGGTGGTGACTGGGGGCTGTTTTTCTGGCTGAATCCTGCTCCGTTAACTGCAGTTAGTATTTATTCCACCAGAGGGCACTGTTGGAAAGCAGAAAGTGATGGGGAGCGTTGGTCAAGGCTGCTCAGGAATCAGGTAGGACAGTTCCCTGTAAATCCAGAAACCCTTCCGCCTTGGTCTGGAGCCTCCACAGATAGTAGGAGACCGGGAAGAGGAGGAAAGGGATAGGTTTAGTGAACAATTTCTACAGAGCCATTTTCCCAATTATAATTATTTTGCATAAGTAACAAAGAAGAAACAGAATTTAAATGAATACCTCGTCATAGCCTGAGGCCTCTGGTGGGAGAATATGGGTCAGCGGAGGACCTTGGGCCTCTGTGTATTTACTCTCATATGTGGCCTATTCCCTGTGGTCAAAGAGCTAATCACCTTCTCCAACACGAGTGCCTCACTGCTCTCCGTTCTTGGTGATTCTCCTCCTTGAAAAAGTCTTTTATTTTCCTTGGTTATTTATTGAAGCTTAAAGATAGGCTTTTTGCTTAACATTTCTATTCTCATTGTAGCCCTATTTGCATTTTAAAAAATAAATAGTGCACGTGTAGTCAATGAGTGATAGATGTGCTTTTGAATTCTCGTGTATGGCACAGCCAGTGACTTCGGAGAATATGCAATAGATTATAGCGTCCCTCCTAGAAGAATTACAACTATTTTCTCCTAAAAACTGAATTTATGAGCTCCTTCCTTTATCCTAATAAAAATCTGTTAATCACAACTGTGTTTTGTTGCTGTTGGTATAGATTTAGGCTGTAATTAAGTGGAAATTTACCTCTGATACATTCATTGATAAGCTGTACATTAACTTCCACATGCTTGGCAGTTGGATCAAAGGCACAAATATTGCCGACTAAATATCTGTTAACATACTGTGAACAAAGAACAAAAGAAAAGTTATGGGATCACCAGCAAGCAGAAATACAGTTCGACAGCTTACATAATTCCACTTATATAGATTTTAAAATAGGCAAAACCAACCGATGATGTTTGAAGTCAAAATGATGGTTACCCGTGGCTGGGCGCCGTGGCTCACATGCCTGTAATCCCAGCACTTTGGGAGGCCGAGGTGGGTGGATCACCTGAGATCAGGAGTTTGGAGACCAGCCTGGCCAACATGGTGTAACCCTGTTTCAACTAAAAATACAAAAAATTAGCCCGGCATGGTGGCACACGCCTGTAATCCCAGCTACTCGGGAGGCTGAGGCAGGAGAATCGCTTGAACCCAGGAGGCAGAGATTGCAGTGAGCCGAGATCGCACCATTGCACTCCAGCTTGGGCAACAAGAGCAAAACTCCATCTCAAACAAATAAACCAAAAAAAAAAAGAGATGATGGTTACTCTTTGGGTGGGTAGCGTGAAGGGTTGATGAGGAAGGGTACAAAGGAGAGCTTTTGGGATTCCACAGATGTTCTATTTCTTGATCCAGGTCTGGTTACATGAATGTGTTCCACTTTGTGAAAATTCTTGCATTTATATTCTTATGATTTATGCAATTATAATTTGTACAGCTAAATTTGTGTAGGCGATTCTTCAATTTAAAAGGTGCTTAAAGAAAATCTTACAAATTTACACTTATCCCAACTTCCAAGGTCACTTGAAAATTCCAACTCTGGATGAAAGAACAAGATAACCGCCTTCAGGACATCATACACTAGTTCCATGTTGGCTTCCAACTCCGCGGACTTGCTGTCTTGAGGAGAATTTGGGTTTGCTAGAGGAGTAATGCCATAGAGCAACAGTGACACAAATTCCATGGGATTGAGTAGCTGGATGCTTTCCTGTAGCTCGAGCAGCATGATTCGGAAGAAGAGAATTCCTGCCCGCTGGACTTCCCCGACATTTTCAATCTCTGGAATAGCAAAATGACAGCTCACATTGCTGTTCAGTCACATGCATTACTTTTTTCATTGGATTCTGAACATATTAAACTTTTTTTTCAAGAAAAGAAGACAATATCCTTTGGTTTTAAACAATCTTAGCTTCTCTAGCCATGAAATCAAAAGAAAGAAATAAAATTACTGCTGGTGAAGCTCATAGGAAGAGGCTTTGAGAAAAGGCAAACACTTGGGTTCTAGAGTTAGACCCTGGTTTGAACACATGCTGGCCCTCTTATTAGTCTATTGTCTCTCTGAATATCCTTTTTCAGATATTCAGAAAATGAGAATGGGTTTAATCCCTACTTCCTTGGTTAGCTGTGAGAATTAGATAAGATGAAATGTGTAAAAGTGCTTAGTTGCAGGCGTTACACATAGTGAACACTCAGGAGAATGAATTTTCTCCTTTCTTCTTATCCCACTCTGTGACACAGTTTCAAATCTTTTGGCTTCATCCCACAGAGTGTTACTCTTCTAATTCTATTCACTTCATCATAGGAAGCCAAAGGTTTCCATGCCTTCTTCTTCCCTCCCTCTCCAAGCTGGCATTGCACTGAAAGTAGCCTAGTGGATGTGGAATCACAAAAACTGGAGTCTAGTCTTGGCTCTGCCACCAGCTTGCTATTGGACCTTAGATAGTCCACTTTACTTTTACAGGCTTTAGCATCTTTATCTGTAAAACAAGATGTTCTGTTCAGTTGTGTGTAACATAGTGGGAAGAGCACCTAAACCTGGGTTCAAATCCAGCCCTCACCATTTCTTGGCTGTGTGATGTGGGGCAAGTTGCTTACTTTCCTCACCTGTAAATGGGGTATCACTTTTTTTTTGGGACGGAGTTTCACTGTTGTTGCCCAGACTGGAGTGCAATGGCACGATCTTGGCTCACCGCAACCTCCGCCTCCTGGGTTCAAGCAATTCTCCTGCCTTAGCCTCCCGAGTAGCTGAGACTACAGGCACGCACCATCATGCCCAGCTTATTTTTGTATTTTTAGTAGAGACGAGGTTTCACCTTGTTGACCAGGATGGTCTCAATCTCTTGACCTTGTGATCCACCCGCCTCGGCCTCCCAAAGTGCTGGGATTATAGGCGTGAGCCACCGCGCCCGGCCATGGGGTATCACTATTAACCTCATAGGGTTATGGTAAGGATTAAATAAAATAATATCTGAGACACACAATGGAGGCATTTAATAATTGCTAGTTCTAGCTTGCCTTTATGAGCCCTTCCAGTTCTAAAACTACATGGTTCTAACCAAGAGAATGTGATTCCAGGCTCTTTCCTTGAATTTGTAGATGTTACTCATCAGCACAAGACTGCATAAGGGAATTCCTTTTACATGGAAAGATCTGTATATTGTAATAATTCATTTTAGAAAATGCATATTTCATCGCACTGCCTGTGATTTCCCCAAAACCTATTTATTAAACCTGTGAATTTAGACTGATGCCACATGAAAAATACCTAAGATATATTTTTTCTCTATCTCTCCAGAGAACTCGCCAAGTATTTCATAGCAAGCCATTTGAACCACTTTTGTCATTTTCTGCAGATCTTTATATTCTTGATACAACAACATCTTATTTCGGCCAATGTTAAAATCGAGGACTCCCAGAGCCTCTCCTGTTCTTTCACGAAGTGGAACTACTATGTGGGTTTCTCCACAGGCGGAGGCCACTACGACTTCTGAACTGTCTGTACATTTGAAGAGGAAATCTCTGAAACCAGAACCAAATAAGCACAAGGATGTTAAATATCTGCCTGTTCACATAGTTCCACCCAAACATATTGAATTACTCCCTTTTGTGCCTACCTCACTTCCACCACCCCAGCCCTTCTTACTGTTTTATCTGCCTGAAAAGAATTCTAGCCCTTGATTTCATGTGCCTGTCAGTCTGCTCACTCACGTCTCTGCTTAAACATCCCTCTCAGCAGAGAAGCCTTTCCTGACCACCCAATCTCAAGTAGCAAGCAGCGCCCAAGCCACCCTCCATCATGATACTCTGCTTCGTTGTTTTTACTTATCTGAAGATGTTCATTTTTTTTTTGTTTACTTATTGTCCATTATGCTTTGGTTGAATGCCAGCAGAAATGATGAGTGTGTTAGGTCGGGTTCCCTAGAAGCAGAGCCTGAGACAGGGATGCTTATGCAGGTGATTTATTGAGCAAGTGTTCGCTGGAGAAATCTGTGAGAGGGCCTGAGGGAAGCAGGATACAGAAGGGAGAGAAGCTAAGTAAGAATGTAATTTCACATGAAGTCTAGCCTCCGCCTCATTCCAAGGGGAGCTCTGGAAGGTCAAGTGTACCAAAGAATCTGTCCCACCTTGAGGCAAAGGGAGGGGTCTTTTGTATCCTAGCACTAGTGAGTCATTGGCTGTAAGCTGCTCTGGGTGTGTGTGGGCAGTTTGGGTTGGGGGAGTGTTTACACAGCTCTTAGGTGAAGGGCTCTAATCGCTCAAGGGCACTCCTCCAGAGAAAGTTATGGTGTGAGCCATTACTTGCAGCAGTGCCTACAGCAGCTGGTAAAAAGCATTTTGGGGATCTGGGTAGAGCATCTATAGCATCTGCCTCAGTGAGAGACTTGAGATTTTCATGGAAATGTAGTGGCTGCTTCTTTCTCTTGGTGAGGCACAGACACACCTCTTTTTCTTTCTTTTCCCTTTCCCCATCTACATTAATTTTGATATGCTATTTCTTTAAGGTATTTGTAAAAAATTGGTACTTTGCATAGCCTCAAAAACACATTTATAGTTTGTAATATCAATCCCACAGCCACAGTTAAGATTATGTCCTTCTTCTGCCATCCCCGCCCCTTGCTGCTGCTGATCCACCACTTTGTGTTGTGTCTTGATGATTGCCATAGTAATAATGCATCATACTAAGCTTTCCAGGCACAACAATAGAGGCCGATGGTCAACTGACTTCCTCTAAAGACATCTGCTGTAAGTTACACACAAGAATCCAGGGCTATGAGTATTACAAGGATTTCTATAAAATTCTTGACTAGCACAAGGAATAACTATGTGGAAAAAAGCTTGAGATTGAATGAACATTCTGGTATGAGGCCAAACTAAAATTTAATTAACATATGTAATTAAATGTTGAATTAGCCTACTAGTCTGAGATTACTGGGTTACTGCCTTCTCAACGAAATTCACCCCCCAAAAAGGAGTCATTCCCTTTTGCAATAGGTGTGTTCTCAGTTAAGACGTTTTACATTTGTACACAGTTCAGTAGTGTTCCTTGCATTTGACAGGCAAGAGTCATTCTAAGTAATTTAGAATTAACTACTTATTAAATACAACATGCTCTGCCTTCTCTCCAACTCTGCCCCTGCATGTCTGCTTTAAATAAAAAATACACATTTACAGACCTGCTAACATTAAAAAATGAGCTCTGATGAGTGATGTGAATGTATTCTTTATAATTATGGTGGGTTTTTGTTGAATTCCATATTTACCAGGAAATTCATGGAAAATAAAACACTTTCATGCTTTAATACATGCAATTTTAAAAAGGACTTGGGGAAGGCTGGGCACCATAAAGAGACCCTGTCCCTAAAAAAAAAAAAAAAAAATTAAATTAGCTGGGCTTAGCATCTGCCTGTGTCCTGGCTATTTGGGAAGCTGAGGCAGGAGGTTAGCTTGAGTCTGGGAGTTTGAGACTGCTGTGAGCTATGATCACAGCACTGCACTCCAGCCTGGGTGACACAGTGAGTCCCCATCTCTCAAAAAAAAGGACTTGGGGGAAAAAAGAGCCAGTATGTCCCATGCAGACAACATTCTGCAGAAATTTTTCTTTAAAAGCCCATCAGAATAAAATTCAGTGTGATCATTAGAGAAATGCAAATCAAGGCAGAGCACAGTGGCTCACGCCTGTAATCCCAGCACTTTGGGAGGCTGAGGCAGGTGGATCACAAGGTCACTGGTTTGAGACCAGCCTGACCCAACATGGTGAACCCCATCTCTACCAAATATACAAAAGTTAGCCAGGTGGGGTGATGCATACCTGTAATGCCAGCCCCAGCTATTCGGGAGGCTGAGGCAGGAGAATCGCTTGAACCCAGGAGGCAGAGGTTATAGTGAGCTGAGATCATGCCACTACACTCCAGCCTGGGTGACAGAGCAAGACTCCATCTCAAAAAAAAAAAAAAAAAAGAGAGAGAGAGAGAGAGATGTAAATCAAAACTACAATGAGAAATCATCTCATGCCAGTCAGAATGGTGATTTTAAGTCAAGAAACAACAGATGCTGGTGAGAGTGTGGAAAAATAGGAATGCTTTTACACTGTTGGTGAGAATGTAAATAGTTTAACCATTGTGGAAGACAGTGTGACTATATCTCAAAGGCCTAGAACCAGAAATACCTTTGACCCTACAATCCTATTATTGGGTATATACCCAAAGGAATATAAATAATTCTGTTTTAAAGATTCATGCACATGTATGTTCATTGCAGCACTAGTCATAGTAGCAAATACATGGAATCAACCCAAATACCCATCAATGATAGATTGGATGAAGAAAATGTGGTACTGCACATGTATGTTCATTGTGGCACTGTTTACAATAGCTGAGACTTGGAACCCAATCCAAATGCCTATCAAAGATAGACTGGACAAAGAAAATGTGGCACATATACACTATGGAATACTATACAGCCATAAAAAAGGATGAGCTCGTGTCTTTTGCAGGGACAGGTATGAATCTGGAAAACATCATTCTCAGCAAACTGATCCAAGAACAGAAAACCAAACACTGCATGTTCTCACTCATAAGTGGGTGTTGAACAATGAGACCACTTAGACACAGGGAGGGGAACATCACACACTGGGGTCTGTTGGGGGTGAGGAGCTAGGGGAGGGATAGCAGGGAGTGGGGAGATCGGGGAGGGATAATATTAGGAGAAATACTTAATGTAGGTGACAGGGTGGGGATGGAGGCAGAAAACTAACATGGCATGTGTATACCTATGTAACAATCCTGCAAGATCTGCACATGTACCCCAGAACTTAAAGTAAAATAAAAGAAAAAGAAAATATTGTACATATACACCATGGAATACTATGCAGCCATAAAAAAGAATGAGATCATGTCCTTTGCAGGGAGATGGATGGAACTGGAAGTCATTATCTTCAGCAAACTAACACAGGAACAGAAAACCAAACACCACATGTTCTCACTTAAAAGTGACAGCTGAACAATAAGAACACCTGGACATGGGGAAGGGAACACACTGGGGCCTGTCACGGGGGAAAGGGGAGGGAGTGCATTAGGAAAAATAGTGAATGCATGTGGGGCTTAATACCTACGTGATGGGTTGATAGGTGCAGCAAACCACCATGGTGCAAGTTTACCTATGTAACAAACCTGCACAACCTGCACATGTATCCTGGAACTTAAAATACAATTAAATTAAAAAGAAAGAATAGAAGTCAGTGTGTATGAGCAAGAGCCAGAAGCTGTGTCTTTCAGATCTACGACTGTACCAGAAGGATGTGTTCTCGCAAACAAAACGGACATGTTTCATACCTGAAGATGCATGACTTCCTGTAGATGGTAGGAGGATTTTTGTGGATTTCTGTTAGACCCAGCTGCCCTGTAACCATCATGTTGCGTAAAACATAGTCTGAATCCTTGAAAAGAGGAAGACATTTCATTAGAAAGGAGTAATTAGACCTCATATTTCCAAAAAATAGGAAAGCTTAGATGACCCCTGGTTTTAAGGACAGTGACATTTTACTTAGTATCATTAAAGAACAGGATAAATTTTTTTTAATGGACAAACATTTTACATAATTATGATAAAACTGTATGTTTATATTGTTTTCCTGATGTTAAAAGTGCATTGTAAAACATTTGCAAAATACAGCAAAACCCAAAGAAAGTAAATATGCCAAACACATTTTCTAAGGAGGTCTTTGTTCTCACTACTTCACCAAAACTCTTCTGGTCAAGGTTACCAGTGGCTCTCTCATTTCAAATCCATTGGTAAATCCCCAGTCCTCTTGGAAGCACTTGATTCAGTGAACAATTCCCTTCTTGCTTTACTTTCTTTTTTTCTTTTCTTTTTCCTTTTTTTTTTTTTTTTGAGATGGAGTTTCATCCTGTTGCCCAGGCAATGGCATGGTCTCGGCTCACTGCAACCCCTGCCTCCTGGGTTCAAGCAATTCTCTTGCCTCAGCCTCTCAAGTAGCTGGGATTACAGATGTGCACCACCACATCCAGCTAATTTTTCTTTGTTTTTTTTTCTTTTTTTTTTTTTGAGAAGGAATCTTGCTCTGTCGCCAGGCTGGAGCACAGTGGCACAATCTCGGCTCACTGTAACCTCCGCCTCCCAGGTTCAAGCAATTCTTCTGCCTCAGCCTCCCAAGTAGCTGGGACTACGGGCATGTGCCCACCACGCCTGGCTAATTTTTGTATTTTTAGTAGAGATGGGATTTCACCATGTTGGCCAGGATGGTCTTGATCTCTTGACCTCATGATCCGCCCGCCTCAGCCTCCCAAAAGTGCTGGGATTATAGGCGTGAGCCACCACAACCTGCCAATTTTTGTACTTTTAGTAGAAACGGGGTTTCACCATGTTGGCCAGGCTGGCCTTGAACTCCTGACCTCGTGATCTGCCCATCTCGGCCTCCCAAAGTGCTGGGATTACAAGTCTGAGCCACTGTGCCCGGATGATTTACTTTCTTCACTTTGCTACTGGGGACACTCTCTCCTGGTTCTCCTCCTACCTCACTAAACAATCCTCATTCTCCTTGCTTCTTTATCTCCCTTACTTCTAAGAAGTTTTCAAACTGTAGGTCAACCTGCAACTTACATGTGGGTTGTGAAAATATTTTAATGAGTCTTGATCAATATTATTTTCACAGAAACTGGTTTATTTATAAGAAAGTATGTTAACATAATCTGTAAGTATATGAATTTAGGAAACACAAATTCAATCAAGAGAAGTAAAGAGGGGTTTTTATGAATCATTCCTTTAAGAAAATAATTATTAGGGCATGCCTATAGTCTTAGCTACTTCAGAGGCTGAGGCAGGAGGATCGCTTGAGTCTAGGCATTCAAGGTTACAGTGAGCTCTGACAGTGTTACTGCACTTCGGCCTGGGCAAAAGAATGAGACCTGGTCTCTAAAAAATGAAAATAAAGATAAATAATGATTGGAATAAAGAGGAAATATGATAAGAGGATCCATAGGGGATTTGCATGCTGAATGGTGCTTGAAGAGGAACAGCTACTTTGTAATGTAAAACTTCCTTTTGCCTCTATACTCCATGACTTCCAGGATTCTTTCAAACTCTTTAGAAGGGAAACGTTGTCAACTTTATCCTTGGAAAATTGTTAAGATTATCCCACATTGACGACTGGGCTTCTAGCTTCTTTCTAAATGTATTTCTTTCATGGTTTGTTATTTAGTGTTACACACTATTAGACTGAAAATATATATTTTTTAAATCTTACCCTGTGTATCTAGGTTTAAATGTTCAGCGAAAAAACTTTACTGTTTTTTCGCCAAAATTGTATAAATTGACCACTCTTGCTGTTGGATCAGAAGCATAAAACAGAAAATAAGAGGCTTATAATAATATGCCTGAAAATAAGCTTATTTTTTATTTGATTTTAGTTTGAACCAAAAACCACAAAGTCAGCGATTCCCTCAGCAATTATTCAGTGGTGAGAAAAGCACTCCTAGTTAAAATTTTCCAGGAAACCTTTTGGGAAAAGGCTGCAATTACATTTTTCTCTCCTTTTCTTTCTTCTGGTTCTGGCTTGTTACTTTTTTTCCCTTTCCTTTCCAATATCTATGCATTCTCACTTTTCCCATTACACATTGTTTATGTCCTTTGCTTTAATATTTATCCTCTTTTGCTTTTTTCTTGTTTGACAAACACTTAAAAATGATATAAAAGAGAATATCAGAAAATATAACATGTAGGGCAAGTAGGTATTCTTTCGTGAAATTTCTGTTTCGTGTGTGTGCATGCATGATCATGTAAGGAGTCAGAATATAAAATGTTTTTGTACTATGAGTCACAGTCAATACAATTTTTTGAGCCACAGTGATTCTAAACACTTGGAGCACCTCAAGACTCAGTCCTTAGACTTTTTTTTTTTTTTTTTTTTCCTTTTCTCACTCATTCCTTTGGTCATCCCTTCTGGACACATGGTTTTGTGTTGTGTTTTGTTTATTGTGGTAAAATATACATAGCATATTTACCATTTTAACCATTTGTTTAAGTGTACAATTCAGTGGCATTGAATACCTTCATAGTGTTGTGTAACCCAGTCTCATGGCTTTAAATGCCATTTATTCATTAGCCTGAATATCTTCCCAAACACTGGGAGCCTATACCCAACTGCCTATTCAATATCTCCTCTAAGATGTCTAACAAATATTTCAAATTGTAGTTAAAAAATTTTTTTGGCCAGATGTAGTGGCTCACACCTGAAATCCCAACACTTTAGGAGGCTGAGGTGGGAAAACTGCTTGAGTCCAGGAGTTCCAGACCAGCCTGGACAACATAGGAAGACCCCCACCTCTAAAAAAAAAGTTTCAATTTACTAGGCAAAGAATTATCTTTTACTTAACTTTGTATTTATTTCATTGAGAATAATTGAATTTTTTTTACATGTTTATAAACCATTTGCATGACTTTTTTTTTTTCCCCAAGTATACTTGCCCTTTGCTTGTTTTTCTTTTGGATTTTTTAAAAAATCTCATTGATTTGTGTAAAATAGTATCAACCCTTTGCCAGATACGTGACAAATCCCCCAATTTGTCATATGAAATTTAATTTCCTTTATAACTTTGGTGCAAGAAAGGTTTGCATTTCTATCTGGTCAATGTATCAACCTCCCCTTAATTGTTCCAACCTTTGGTGTAAGTAGCAATCCTTCTCCAGACCAGGATTGCAAGTTTTCTCTCAACCTTCATATTCTTAGTTATCCCATGAAAATTAAAATCATTTGTCAAATTTTTAAAAAATCATGTTGAGATTTTTCTTGGAATTTTGTTAAATTTATAAATAATTCTTGGAATAAATTATATCAAAAACCCAAATTTTTATTAAAATTTGAGATGTTGCCCAGGCTGGAGTTCAATGGTGCAATCTCGGCTCACCGTAACCTCCACTTCCTGGGTCCAAGCGATTCTCCTCCCTTAGCCTCCTGAGTAGCTGCACCACCACGCCTGGCTAATTTTGTATTTTTAGTAGAGATGTGGGTTTCTTCATATTGGTCAGGCTGGTCTCGAACTCCCAACCTCAGGTGATCTACTCGTCTTGGCCTCCCAAAATGCTGGAATTACAGGCGTGAGCCACTGAGCCTGGCAGAAATTATGTCTTTAAAAAATGATCTTCTTGTGGGGAAAAAATAACAGCGTTCTACTTTATCAAAACAATTTATGTCCCTTGACTTAAATTATAATTTGTTTCATATAGGGCCTAAGGGTGATGGGATGAGGTGGGGAAAATGTTCCAGACAGAGTAACATTTTTGAAATCCCTGAGGTAAAAGAAAATTTGCTTTCTATTATGAATTGTGGAATGTGAAACATTAATTGTAGTATTACATTTTTCTCCTCCTGAGAATCTCTCTTCTCCTGAGAGTCCTTCCCTCTCATTCAGGCAGAAAGTCTATCTGTTCACTGCCTTAGAAAAGGAATGTGATGAAGTAGAAAGCAGAAATCACTGGCTAGTCTGATTTTCAAATTTTTCCAAAAGCCTACATTGCCATGCCTTAAGATAGCTAACCAGGCACATGTGTTAGCCACTTGTCTCTCTTGAGACCCCAGGGAAATAAAAGACTGAGAAACTGATTTCTTTGCTGGCTGTCAGCTGGGGGCTGCCCTTAGTGCCCTGGGTCTTTGTACATAGCCTTGTGTATCTCGGGACCTGCAGTGGGATGTCAAATCACCATCTTTCTGACTCTTTTTCCATCCTCCTGTCTCTCACAACCAGGAAGAGTTCTCTGTTTTTTTTTTTTTTTTTTTTTTTGAGACAGAATCTTGCTCTGTCATCAGGCTGGAGTGCAATGGTGCGATCTTGGCTCACTGCAACCTCCACCTCCCCGTTCAAGTGATTCTTCTGCCTCAGCCTCCCAAGTAGCTGAGACTACAGGCTGATAACACCACTCCCAGCTAATTTTTGTATTTTTAGTAGAGATGGGGTTTCACCATATTGGCCAGGCTGGTCTCAACCTCCTGACCTCGTGATTCATCCGCCTCAGCCTCCCAAAGTGCTGGGATTAGAGGTGTGAGCCACTGCATCCGGCCGGGTTCTCTGTTTTTAAGGACTCATATGATCCAGGGCCCGCCTGAACAATCCAAGATAATCTCCCCATTTCGAATTCCTTAATCTTAATCACACCTGCAAAATCCTTTCTGACATGTAAAGTGACATATTCACAGGTGTCAGGAATTTGGACATGGACATCTTGAGGGGCAGGCATTATTCTACTTGCCACAGTTACCTATTTAATAAATTCGGTACTCCAAAGAAATAGACAGAAGTGCTTTGGGGTGATAAACTAAACTAGCCTGAATTTCATACCTAAGAGAATTTGAATCTGTTTTTCCTCACCTATGGTTACTGTTAACAGAGCAGTAATTTTTTCCTCTATGACTCTGTACCTTGCAGGAACATGGGCATGAGGTAAGGGGGAGTATCTCAGAATTTATTTTATATTTCATAGCAGTCAGGGTATCACAAGGAAACAGATTGCCAGAACTGGGTAATTTAAGGGGAGTTTAATAAAAGGATTATTTATGAAGGCAGAGTTTAGAATCCTGACCTAGTAATAAGGAAGAGCTGTTAACACTCTCAGCCTGAAGAGGCTGGAAGATGGGGTGGAGGGGCATGGTGGAGCAATGACCAGAACCTACAAAGGACAGCTGTATGGAGAGGACTGCCTGATGAAAGGTGAAGTGGCCTTTAGGAGAGAAACACAGCCAACTCACAGCAACCTGGCAGAGAGGGAGACAGAAGCATCAACACCCCAGCTGCACTCTACTTCTGCCCTCCAGTGTTCTGTTGGGAGCTCTCATTGGACAAACTCAAGCAGAAGCCAAAGGGCCAAAGAGTCCATTTATACTGTTTATTTTTTGAGACATAGAGCAGGCTGGAGAAGAGAGAAAAGTGAATCTGGATGGGGCTGCAGAAGGGAAAGAGGAAGGCTTAGGAAGACATGATCATTGAGTGCTTGAAAAGAGCTTAGACAGGCTGTTCTGGTCTCTGTCCCACCACAGTCTCACTGACAACCTGGCTGCTGAGTGGTCCTTCTCTCCCCTCACCTTTGGCAGGATTTTCTTCACCACCATAAGATGGCCCAGGTCAGATGGGATGTGACCCTGGTGGCTTTGTCTGTGGACTCTAGATTCTGAACCTACAGCTGCTGAAGTCATGCTTCTTGCTGACTGCTTTGGGCTATTTTGGCCTTTTCCATGGTGCCCTATGTGTTGTTTGTCTTAAGGGCCTGACCATACTCTTGGGAATCTTCCCTGGGGTCCCATGTGCTTTGAAGGGCCACTGTAGCTGGGCCCCTTCAAACAGGGTGCTCTGCCCCAGTCCTAAGTGCCTTTGAAGGCTCCCATCCCCACCCTCAATAGCAGTGCCAATTACAAGGCATTCTCTGCCTCAATGGCCTGGCCCCCTACCAGAGAGCTCCATGATTCTGCCCTTATGACCAAGGCCTCATCAGATTGACCCAGCCACTGAGGGAGGGATGTAGGGACCTGGTGGGAAGAAAGGAAGGAATCAGCCTGGAGGGAAGTACAGACATACTTGCCTTGGGCCAGCCAAGGGACTAGGGGGAACCCAGGTGACACCATCTCCCCAGGTGACCAAGCACCTCCCAGAGTCATTCAGCCTTTCTGAAAGGAAAAACCTTTCTACCCACTTGAATCATACGCAAAATCCTAACACAAAGTATGAAGAAGCAAAGCAAACATTCAGCAAGAATTCATGACATTATAGATAGGAGGGCTTAAAAATATTGGTGTCATATAACTGAGTCCTTCCAAAACAGCAGCTCCTTGTCCCTTCCCACTCTACCCATATTATTGTGGTGAGTGTTGCCCATTACTGTAAACGCCCCAGTCCGGCCAGCAGGGACGTATCTCAGGATGAGTCAAAAAGAGTTTTCTGGCTGGGCAGGGTGGCTCAATTCCAGCACTTTGGGGGGCCGAGGCGAGCGGATCACCTGAGGTTGGGAGTTTGAGAACATCCTGACCAATATGGAGAAACCCCTTCTCTACTAAAAATACAAGATTATCCAGGCATAGTGGCTCATGTCTGTAATCTCAGCTACTGGAGAGGTTGAGGCAGGAGAATCGCTTGAACCCAGGGGGCAGAAGTTGCAGTGAACCAAGATCGTGCCATTGCACTCCAGCCTGGGCAACAAGAGTGAGACTCCATCTAAAAACAGAAAAAAAAAAAAGGAATTTTCTCTCTTGGGTTTTCCAAATTGGAACTTTTTACTGGATGCTTTCAGTAAGCATCGGACTTGCCCTGCGGAAAAAGCCCATCTTCAGCTGGAAGAACAAAGCCAATGTACAGAGGGAAACAAACATGAGAAGTGGAGAGATGAACACAGAGAGCCCTTCAAATCCCCGTGACCATCCTGAAAGACAGTTTGACTCCTGCCCTGTCTTCATTTTGGTCACATGAGTCAGTTAATTCTCCCTTTGGCCTAAGGCAATTTGAGATGGATTCTTGTCACTCACAACCAAGGGTCTTGTGTTGGGAAATCTGTCTTCAGTTAGACTAACAGCTGATTAATACGGTTCAAATATTAGCAAGAAATAATGTCTAGACACTCGGCTACCTTGGAGAGATCTATCACTACTGAGCCTGGCCTACCTGAGCTGGCCTAGGCTCTACAAAGTATGTAGTGATGGAGGTGATGCTGGATGTGACGTCATAGAGCCAGCCAATGCCAGTGATCACAATATGCAGAATGTGCTCGCGGCTGTGGACGTAGTGATAGGCAGTGCTAAAGACATTGGCAACACCCTGTAGAGACAGAATATTCAAGTAGCCTTTTCTTTTTAAAATAGCAAAATAATTAGTAAGATAGTAATTGGATTACTTTTACCAGTAATGTAATTACATCATGATAATCTACTTCCTACAAATTGTTCAGCAGTCCTCAAAGGGCAGTGTTCCAGATTCTACTATAAAAAAAGGATCTGGCATTTCTCCCCATGCTCTCTCTCCCCAACTCCCCACCCCCCGCAGTCCCTCCCCAATTTCTCCCCGACAGACCCCAGTGTGTGATGCTCCCCTCCCTGTGAGAAATGCCAGATATAGGTGATGGGGAGGAAGGCAGCAAATCACATTGCCATGTGTGTACCTATGCAACAATCTTGCATGTTCTTCACATGTACCCCAAAACCTAAAATGCAATAAAAAAATAAAAAAAAGTAAAAATAATTAAGAATACACACAAATAGAGAGTTATAAAGTTTTCATTCTTATTTATAACAGGAAGAAAATTGGAAACAAAATGTAAGGTTAATAATGGGGGTTGCTTAGTTAATAGAATGGAATACTTTGCCACCATTTATTTACATATAATGAGGTTTACAATATACTGTAATTTAAAATTAAAAAGTAGTTGCAAAATAATGTGATGATTATGTGATTCATTAACATGATGTGTATGTGGATAAATATAGGAAAAGGTCTAAAATAAATATCTTAAAATGAAAAAAAAAAGGATCATCAAGAAATCAAAGGTATAGGTCAGGTGTGGTGGCTCACACCTGTAATCCCAACGCTTTGGGAGGCCTAGGTAGGGTGGATCACTTGAGGTCAGGAGCTTGAGACCAGCCTGGCCAAGATGGTGAAACTCTGTCTCTACTAAAAATTTAAATATTAGCTGGGCATGGTGGTGCGTACCTGCAATCCCAGCTACTTGGGAGGCTGAGGCATGAGTATTACTTGAACTCAGGAGATGGAGATAGCAGTGAGCTGAGATTGCACCACTGCACTCCAGCCTGGGCAATAGAGCAAGTCTCAAAAAAAAAAAAAAATAGTCAAAGGTGTAAAGAGAAGAGAGATCCACATAAATTTTTATGCTTTTGATAATCATCCAGTGAAATCTGTGATATGTGCTATTAGAGAATAGTATCAAAGGAACAAGATAAACTTTGAAATGAGAAAAAAAAATGTTGAAAAGCCAAGAACGAATGCCAGCCCTGGGCAGATGGGTAGGAGCTGCCCTGATCTGATGCCGGTGTTAATGCCTGCATCTGTGCAGGGTTGGTCACTATCATCAGATCAGAAATATGGGGCATGTTTGGTTCCAAGACCCACAATGTGCTAGATTACATACTCCTCTTATAGGCATAAGGAGACCCTGTTCCACAGAGAAGGGATGGGAAATCCTTAGAACCCATACATGGGCTTGTTATCAAGAAACTCTAGGAACCACAGACTCTTCAAAATTACATGTCTTTTATATTAGGACTCAAGGCATCTAAGGGTAACCCAGGAGTCTTTAACTCTAAGGGCTAGAGTACCAATGTGTAATTCATTTTGAAACGCTCACTAACAAGACTATATATACTTCACCTACTGATAATTCCATACTCCTCCATTTTAATATCTTCACATCATTCTTGTGTCAGATGAGAATGAATTTTATTACTAAAAATATGTCCAGAGAAAGAGATTCTACCACTTTCCTCAGTTATCCACCCAATAAATGGGAAGAGAAAGTGGAAAATAATGGTAAAAAAAACATAAAGAACCAGAGGCTTACAGGGCAACAAATGATGAGGGCATAGCAAGTTCAAGTTCCTAACTTGCTGCTATACTCCACAGTTCATTGCCTCTATAAAGGCTTTTCATTTTCCTTTACTGCAAGTTCTATCTACAGATTAAGTAAAAATGCTTGTAGAAATGGTCTAGCTATTTCATGATCTTAAAAGTGCTATCATTTTGTGATTGAATTTAAAAACATGAATACTTAAGAAACATTTAGGCCTTTTTCTTTATTTTTCATCCTCAAAATTATAACACTGAAATTAAGACCTATGGGGATGCATATCAGTTAGTATAATTGTGGAAAGTACAAAGAATTTCTAGATAGATACCACTATTAGGAAACACAAGTATGTCCCTTCTAAAAGTTCATTCCCACTTTGTGGGTCTTAGTGGTCTAATGGTTGGATTTCTGTTCTGTAGCATAAAATTCTATTTCTGTGATTAATGCTATGGGACACATGAGGCTGAGGCATGGGTAAGGCTAAGAGTCCTTCCATAAGTAATGGGGAACTTCTCAAAAGACTGAAACATACATGCAGGAAACAGGAGCAAGTATGATGATGTTGTCTATATACACAGCTTTACTGTCATAGGATTTCAGGTTTCACTCTTTAAACAGTATAGGAGAGGCCATCCTACCATTGCTCTTGAAAACTTCTATGACTTACCTGATAGAATCTAATCTCATGAGGTAGAAAGATGTTTATTTCGTGGGGATCTCTAAGAGTGTCAACAGCCAAGACTCCAAAGATCCTCATATATGCATCTTGAAGTGGAAGAGCCAGGAATGACCCGTTATAATCATTCTTATTACGGGAATGGTTCCAGAAGAAGATGTTCCCATGGTACTGAACTTGGGGAACGTGGATTGGCTTTCCTTCATCCACTACTGTAAAGCTGAGGAAAAAAAGTATGAGGATGGAAGAAAGGCACAGGGAGAGATTTAGATCAAACCATGGAGGAAACTAGATCGATTTTCCATTCACAATCTGTGGCTTTTTATCACAGAACAGTGGACTCAGATAAGATGACCAGTTTGAAGGTCTGACTTAAAGATTTTTAAAAAACAAGCTTAGATGTGAACATAGGAAACAACTATAAACAGGACTCAGTAGACGTAACTTATGGAACAGGCAGAAATAATTGAGCTGATATTGTGAAGTAGAGTCCCTGTAGGGCGAATCATTGCCAAAGAGACAGCTCTAGAAATAATCAAGTGAAGTTATCCAGGACTGGAAGCCAGTGGTTCCTACTCCAGAAGCACTGGTGATTTGAGGCATTTCCCTTTGAGCAGCTAGCTGGGATCTTGATGCCAGTTTACTCAGAAAAGGAATTTTTTCTTACAAGGGTAAAACCAATCTCTTTAAGAAGTTCTTACCTGATTCCTTTCATGTCCCTGTAGAGCACTTTGTTCAGTACAAATGGTGCGTCATCTAAAGTGCAAGCCACATTCCTCAATAGAACATTCCCTTTCTCAGGCAGTAGCACGTTTTCTTCTAAGAGGGAAATGTGAGCACTGATCTTCTTATTTCCATGGGCTTCAGCATCCTACGGCAAAACATTTCTGACCATATGTTTGCCAACAACCAAAGAACTCCCCTAATCATGCTTTCTCTCACTAGTTAATTTATGCATCTGGCCCCAGTAATTTCATTTTTTTGAATAAAGAATGCTAATATTTCTATTCATGGACAGTGGGGAAAAGGTTGATACCACAGCTGTCCCCTAAATCTGAGTTTTAGTGAGTATAATGGATTTCCTCTATGCCAACTGGACTAGTTTACTGGAAAAGAAAAATAAAACCAAAAAACTTTCAAGTTTACTCAAATTTAGAGGTTTAAAACTTGGATTCCTTTGACCTATAGTCAAATTGTCTGCATTTCTATTAAAAGTGTTAATTTTAAAGAGATGGACCAAGAAGATGTCTTCACTTCACTAATATTTCTTGACCATCTACTGTGATGTGAATGTGGGAAAAAAATGCTCTCAAGGAACTCTTAACACACTTTGTATATTTGATCTATGTAATTTCAGGAAGGATTTTTGGGGGCCCAAGATTACAGACTTTCTGCAACTAATATTTCTGCAACTACAAATTCTTCGTACGTAAAATTATTATGTTATTAAAAATATTATGTGTCATCACATATATTAAATATATCCATAAATTGGGGACATGTGAGACACTGAGATTTTTTCTCATCTTTCTATATATTTGAGTTTGCTTTCCACGCCCTTTTCTTTCGCCTTTATTTCTTCTTTCCACATAGAAGATCTATGGAGTCATTAGCAAATATGTAGTGAGATTTCTCTTAGGGTACCACAGATCTCTGAAGTAAGTTAGAACAATGCTTCTTTTTCTTAAGTGGTCTTTTGGTCCTGGTGCCCCATTTCCAACGACACTGGAAAATACAGCCACTCAGGAGATGATTCCATTGAGCAAGTGTCGTTATTTAGCTGAGATGACTGGCACAGGTTCTCTGGATCAGTGGAGTCTATGATACATGTAGAACACAACTGTGCTGTTTCTGCCTATGAACAGCAGCAACCTGGGAGTCTCTGAGGAAGTGGCAAGGCTACAGGTAGTGGCCTCTCAGGGCCATGTGTTCTAAGTGGCACGATTCTGCAATAGTCTCAGCTTGCTTCTAGGCAATGCTGTGAAATATTGTGTCATATCAGACTCTATAATGAGTTTATGATTTAAATAGTTCCTTTTAAAACTGACTCCCAAAATACCATGCAAGGGAAATGGAGCTTGAACTGCTTGTACATCTCCTTACTGATATTTTTCATAATCTGTCTATTGTCCATTCTAGGCTTATTTGACTCTCCCCAGAAATGAAATTAGAAATCCCAAGACTTCTTTTCTGCATCTGTCTTTTCTACCTTTCTTCTCTGCTTCTATCTTGGCAACCAGCAGTCACTCCAGTTGCATCTCTCCTAGGCACTGGGTCATTTGTAATGTGCTGGAATGAATAAAACATCTATAGCAGCACCCAGTGATTTTTCAAGAGAATTCAGGTTCAGGATGCTCCTCTTTTGCAACCACTGAACATCGCCTACTTTGAGGAAATGTTTTCTCTTACATATCACTTTAGAAGACATACCTGGGTGAGGGCCTTAAAGGTCTCACTATACACTGGCTCCAAGGACACCCCACTTGTCTCTGCAGCATGTTGGATTTTGTGCAGCCACTTCCGCCTGGCACAATTCCTCAGATTCTCAATGTGGCTCCTCTCTAAAGTATTCATCAGAAATTCCACAACGCTTTCCAGAACTTGGTCTTCATTGCCCCTGAGTTCAGATACAATCAATTCTATGTAATTCTGAAATTGTTTTGAAGACAACCTCACTTCGTGACCAGGAGGTGGTTTTGGAAATTGGATGTGCAGTTTAGCTAAAAGACACAAACACAAAACCAAGAACTAACCAAAACTTCACTTATCGGTGGGGGAAATTTTCATTCTCCTCTTATGATGAACTGAAGCCCTTGATAATTGCTCTCCTGGAAAACCAAGTATATCAAAGGCATCTCTCAGCCCAGTGGAATATTTTAGAGTGAATTTCTATGCTGAACTCAATATGACTCCTGTGTCAACTTCTTTGTTTTTGTTTTGTTTTAATTTTACCACCTAGCCCGGTGAAACCTCAAGGTCTGATTTGACTCCTTCCCTACCTTTTGCCTTTCATATCCAATAAGCCATTAAATTCTATCCTGTTACTCTTTGGCCACTCTTCTCCTTTCATACTTTCCTAACCCCAAAGCCAGCTTTTATCACTTTGTAATTGACTTAACAATAGTAAATGCTCAATACATGTTTTTTTTTTTGAGACGGAGTTTCACTCTCATTACCCAGGCTGGAGTGCAATGGCGCGATCTCGGCTCATCGCAACCTCCGCCTCCTGGGTTCAGGCAATTCTCCTGCCTCAGCCTCCTCAGTAGCTGGGATTACAGGCACGCGCCACCATGCCCAGCTGATTTTTTGTATTTTTAGTAGAGACGGGGTTTCACCATGTTGACCAGGATGGTCTCGATCTCTTGACCTTGTGATCTACCCGCCTCGGCCTCCCAAAGTGCTGGGATTACAGGCGTGAGCCACCGCGCCCGGCCCTCAATACATGTTTGTAAAATTAAATTAAAACACAACTTACATTATGCACTTCCTGGTTCAGAGTCCTACCATATTTGGATACAGTCTATTTCCAATCACATCTGCCCCTAATACCATCCAGGAATTATTTGCTGCAGTGTTCCCATTCTACTCATGGTCCCTGACCATGTCTTGCACACTTCTGTATTCACAACTCTCTTTTATTTTTTTAGTTGTATAATCATGAACCTACTACCAAACTTGAACATTACCAGTAAGATATATTCTTCTATGATCTGCCCTATTCCGTTCACTGCCTCTCATACCTCTCATTGATACCCTGAATTTGGCTTTATCTTTACCTTCTTTTTAATTTTCCCAATGTTATTATAGCTACATAACAATATATGTGTTCTACACACACATGCACACACACTTCTAAACAATATGTAGTTTGGTTTTGCATGCTTTTCTTTTGTTTTTTGTTTTTGAGATGGAGTCTCACTTTGTCACCAGGCTGGAGTGTAGTGGCACAATCTTGGCTCACTGCAACATCCGCCTGCCAGATTCAAGCG
Organism: Sapajus apella; assembly: GCF_009761245.1. NCBI lineage: Eukaryota > Metazoa > Chordata > Mammalia > Primates > Cebidae > Sapajus > Sapajus apella. The sequence continues at coordinate 37,147,535 of NW_022436952.1, forward strand.
ATTCTCCTGCCTCAGCCTCCTGAGTAGCTGAGATTACAGGTGTGCACCACCATACTTGGCTAATTTTTACATTTTTAGTAGAGATGACGTTTCACCATGTTGGCCACGCTGGTCTTGAACTCCTGACCTCAGATAATCTACACACTTCAACGTCCCAAAGTGCTGAGATTACTGGTGTAGCCACTGCGCCCAGCAAGTTCTGCTCGTTTATAAACTTTAGAAAAAGATTATCAAACTATGTGTAGTTTTCTGTGACATGCTTTTTTATTCAACATTATCCTACATATCTTCCATGTTGTTTATATCTTTCCAACATATCTTTCCATGTTGTTACTGTAGCTGTGGATTCATTCATTTTCACCAGGGTATGTTACTATGTGAGTATATCATTACTGATTTATTCTCCTGTCAGTGGGTGTTTAGGTTATTCCCAATACTTTGCTCATATGAACAGTGGTATAAGCGTTTTGTAAATGTCTGCTGGTGCAAATGTGCAAGATTCTTGGACAGTTGTTAAAAATTAATATGTCACAGGGTATGTACCCTTCCCCTTTAAAGTATAGTTCAAAGTTCCTCCTCCCTCAAGAAGGCTTCTGTTCTTATTTCTCCTTCTCTTGAAAGACAATAGCGTCTATTCGACACCATTTATTTGGCAATTAACAAATACTAGCTGGCACTTGCAGACATCATATCATGCATGAGCTTCTCATTTCTGTAGTTGAACATTTATTAATTTTTTGCTCCTTAGCATCCACTCACCTTTCTCTTAGTAATTGTATCTCTAATTTTGCTTTGGAGAAGCCACTTCATTCCCATCTCTGGTCATGTGTTTGAGTGGGGTTCCACTCATAGTTCTAGAGATGGAACACGTACCTCAGGCTTAAGCCAGTCACAACATTCTAATCCTTTAGCAAGGGTGGTTGATTTAGTACAAACTAATGCCAGACTGTCTGATTGAATGACTAGGAAGAAGACACTTTCTTTTTTATTTCCACTGGACTTGAATGAAACTGTAAGCATGTGAAACTGGACCTGGCTACCATAAGGGTAGAGGTTGTATGATAGTGCAGCGAAAACAGAAGAGAGCAAGAGAAAGAGAAAAAACCAGACAGCTTCCTTAATGCCATCATTTAGACTCCCAAACCTAATTATGTTCTAAACTAGTACTGGACTTTTTCATCGTATAAACCAATAAATTCCTCTTATGTGTAACCACTTTAGGTTGGGTTCTCTATTACTTGAGCCAAAAGGATCTTAACTAGTACAATCCTCAATTCGTTTAAAAGTGCCTTGTGGGTTCTTCCATTTCTTCTTCTTTTTTCCCTTTCATTCTTTTGTCTCCTTGAACAATTTGATTCTAAAGCCATTAGGTGGGGCAGAGCAAGATAAGCATCTGTTCCTGGTCAGGTGAAGCCAATGTGGCACCGAGCAGGGTATCAGAGTCCAAATCTGTGCAGGGTTAGCTGGGCATGGGTTGTCTGAGCCTGAGCAGGGTGAGGAGGGTATCTATGTGGTAGGTCAACCTTCAGTCTATTTGGATAAAGAGGATGGCCTTACAGAGAGGTGGTTTAGCTTGAGTGTCAGATTCTAAGCAGGACGAACAGGATGTCCTTATGAGATGGATGCCCAACATGAGTGTTTAATCTTGAGCAGGGTGGGGAGGGCATCCAAATTGAGGGGTAGCCTGGCCTGGGAAGTCAGAACCTAAACAGGATGAGGAGGATGTCTATGTGGAAGGGTCATCCAGCATAGGGAAACAGAGCCAAGCAAGGTGAGGAGGACTTCAGGTTGGGGGTCAGTTCAGCATAAGGAGTCAGGGCCTGAGTGGATTAACGAGGGCATCCACATGAAAATGTGCCTTGGCATGGAGCATCAGAGCCTAAGGCGTATGTAAAGGGCATCCACTTGGAGGGGTGATCTGTTGTGGGATGTCAGAACCTAAGCAGAGTAAGAAGCATAGCCATATGGGAAGGGCAGATTAGTGCCAGATGCTAGAACTTAAATGTAGTAAGAAGGAAATCACTGTGGAAGAGAGGACAGCAATAGTGATGGAAGATTAGTTCCATGTAGAACGAATGGACTGATTGGGGGGTTGATCAAATAAATAAATAAAATTAGGATAACACAAGTCAGAGAAAAAGGAACTACAAAAGGGAATGGAAAAAAACTAGAATGAACCCTGTTGTGTTGAATTGGACTTGAAATTACTAGTATGAACTCATGGTTTTTAATATCAGTAGACAGAAAGGTATGTACAGATACAAATGTGTACACACGTGTACCCACACAGGTGTGCATGAGTGCACACACAAACACACACACAGTTTCTACATCTGTCCACTGAGAAATCTGAGAGAAGAGACTTATGAGCAATGAGCACATGTAGAACCCAGATGCTGGCTTTGGGAAATGGACGATTCCAGGGTGAAAGCAGGGAAAATATAAGATCAACCTGGAAGATCTCATTGTGCCAGAAAGCAAAGACATGCTCAAAGAATGAGGTATACATGTTAAAAGGATGCAGAAAATTGGCAGTTTTTTAATAAAGTTAAACATATATAGACCCTGTGGCCTAGAAATATCACTTCTAAGAATTTATTAATAAGAAGTAAAAACATATTCACAAGAAGATTTATATAAGATTATTCAGAGTAGCTTTGTTTATAATAGCCAAGAACTAGAAACAGTCCAAGTGTCCATAAATTGGAAAATGGATAAACAAACCACAGTATATTCATACAATAGAATACTACTTAGCAATAAAAAGAAGCAAATTGCTGATACATGTAGCAACATATTAAGACTCTCAAGAAAAATTGTGCTGAGTTGACTGGGCCCAGTGGCTTATGACTGTAATACAGAGATTTGGGAGGCTGAGGAGGGAGGATCACTTGAGGCCAGGAGTTAGTGCCCATCCTGGGCAACATGGTGAGATCTTGTCTCTACAAAAAGTTGTAAACTAGCCAGGCATGGTGGTGTGCACCTGTAGTCTCCCAGCTACTTGGGAGGCTGAGGTGGGAGGACTGCTTGAGCCTAGGAAGTTCAAGGCTGCAGTGAGTCATGATCACACGCCATTACACTCCAGCCTGGGCAACAGAATGAGACTCTGTCTCCCTAAAAGCATTAAAATTAAAAGAAATTATGCTGAGTGAAAGAAGGCTTACACAAAAGAGTACAGGGAGGTTAAACTCTGCAAAAAAAAAAAAAAGGGGCATAATCTTTAAATTTTCTTTTTTATAAAATTCCAAAATTTATAGTAGAAAACAACTAGAAAAGTGGTTGCTTTGGAGACTGAAGGGTGAGTGACTTGAATGGGAAAGGGGTGTGAGGACTATTTTTTGTTCTATATCTTTTTATTTTTATTTTTTTATTTTATGCGATGGGTTTTGCAATGTTACCCAGGCTGGTCTTGAACTCCTGGGCTCAAGCAATTTTCCTGCCTCTGCCTCTCGAGTAGCTGGGACTACAGGTGAGTGTCACTATGCTTTTTGCGCTATATCTTAATAGGAGTATGGGGTGCACAGGGCATGCATTTGCCATAAGTAAGCAAATATACACCTTCAATTTGTGCATCTCATTTTATGGAAATTTGGCCTCAAGAGGAAAAAATTTCCTTCTTTGCCTGTGTGCAAAAAGAAAGGAAAAAAAAAACTGTTAACAAATATTGAACTCTAATTAATGATATGTATGCTGAGGTATTTAGGGAGAAGTGTATTGATTTCTATAATTTACTTAAAATGCATAAAAATAAGAGAGATGGAAGGATAGAGGGATAGAGAGATTAATAGATTAAAAAGTGTGGTAAAATACTAATGGTAGAATTTGTGTGGTGAACATATAGGTACTCACTGTAAAATTCTTTCAGCTTTGCCATGTTTGACAGTTTTCATAATGAAATGCTGAGGTCAGGCACGGTGGCTCACACCTATAATCCCAGAACTTCAGGGGAATGAGGTGAGAGGATTGCTTGAGGTAAGGAGTTTGTGACCAACATGGACAACACAGAGAGACCCCATCCATACCAAAACTTAAAAAAATTAGCCAGGCATTGTGGTGCACACCTGTATGTAGTCCAAGTTGTGCAGGAGTCTGTGGTGGGATGATAGCTTGAGTCCAATTGCGCCACTGCACTCCAGTCTGGGCGACAGAGTGAGACCTGGTCTCAAAAAAAACAAAAGAAAGAAAAAAGAAAAAAAGTTGGGATTGGGGAGAGGAGGACACAGGAGCCAGAGTGAAAGAACTCCCATGGTCTAAAACTGGGACAATATGAGTATCAAAACAATCACTGATAATATTGGATTACAACGCACTGAATAAAAAAAGGAAACCATGAATACTTACTGCTATAAATATAAATGAAGAAATAAGGGCTGACAAAAAGGAGGAATGGTTTATATAGTTTCAACGAACACCCATGTAATATTTATTAATTACAAAGGGGGGAAAAGTAGCTTTAAAGTGGAGGGATCTGACAGATATCATCTTAATCAACTGGTCAAAGTTATTACTATAGGACTTCTGATCAGATATAATGAGAAGAACACAGCATTGCTTCTGTGATATATTTCTGACAAAGATGAATAGCCTGAATTTAATCATGGGGAAACAGTAGATATATCTAAATGAAGGACATACTGCAACCAACTTATAATCTGCAAAAGTGTCAAGGTTATGAAAATCAAAGAATGACGGAGGAGTTTCTTACAGATTCTTTATTCCAGAGTTCCAGAGCAAAGGAATAGCAACAGAAGTTTTATGCTAGCTACTTGTCCAGTTTTCAGTTTCTTTAAAAAACTCTTTGTGTGCTTTTCAATGAGACTTTTAAATAAATATGGTTCTTAATTTTCATGGTTTCTGTAACTTTAGTGACAAAAGTATTACCAAAATGTTTTTTCGTGTTGTTGTTTTAAAATAAATGTTTTATTATTTCCAGCTGTACTTTTGCTTTTATTATTTTTAATTGTTGAATAATTATACTTATTTATGGGGTACAGAGTGATATTTTAATACATGTTACACATAATGTAATAAACAAATCAGCATAATGAGCATAATCATCACCTCCAACATTTATCACTTCTTTGTATTCGGAACATTCAAAATGTGCTCTTCTAGCTGTTTGAAAATATACAACAAATTGCTGCTTATTATATTCACTCTGCAGTGCTATAGAATACTATAACTCATACCTCATATCTAGCTATACTTTTGTATCCATTAGTCAACCTTTGGATATCCCCTCTACCCTTAACCTTCCCTGTCTCTGGTAACCACTATTCTACTTTCCACTTAAATAAGTTCAACTTTTTTAGCTTCAACATATGAGTAAGAACATGTGATATTTCTTTTTGTGCCTGGCTTATTTCATTTAACAGAATGCCCTCCAAGCTCATCTATGTTGCTGGGAATGACAGAATTTTTTCCTTTTTGGTGGCTAAACAGTATTCCATTGTGTATACAGACCAAATTTTCTTTAGTCATTCACCTATTGATAGACACTTAGGCTGATCTCATATCTCAGCTATTGTGAGTAATGCAGCAATAAACATGGGAATGTAGAAATGTCTTTGACATACTCATTTCCTTTCTTTTGGATAGATACTTAGGGTGGGGTTACTAGATCATATGGTATTTCTGTTTTTAGTGTTTTGAGGGACCTCCATACAGTTTTCAGTAGTGGCTGTACTGCTTTACATCCAACTAACTATGTATAAAAGTTTCCCTTTGTCTGCATCCTCGCCAACATTTGTCATTTCTTCTTTTTAATAATAGCCATTCTAGCCAGGGTGAGATAATACCTCATTGCGGTTTTGATTTGTATTTCCCTGATTTGTGATGTTAAGCATTTTTTCATATAACTGCTGGCCATTTTTATTTTCTTTTGAGAGATATCTATTCAGCTCATTTATCCTGAGTAGCTGGGATTACAGGGGTGCACCACAACACCTGGCTAATTTTTTTGTATTTTTAGTAGAGACGGGGTTTCGCTATGTTGGCCAGGCTGGTCTTGAATGCCTAACCTTGTGATCCACCTTACTTGGCCTCCCAAAGTGCTGGGATTACAGGTGTGAGCCACCATGCCCAGCTAGTGTATTGGTTTTCTTTGGTGATAAGATTTGATTGTTTTCTTTCTCCTTTGTGTATATGCCCTACCAGTGATTTTCATACTTCTGCATGTTTTCATGATAGTGATTATCATCTTTTCACTTCCAGATGGGCTCCCTTGAGCATTTCTTGTAAGGCCAGTTTAATGGTGATAATTTTCCTCAGTTTTTGCTAATCTGTAAAAGACTTTATTGTTCTCTCATTTCTGAAGGGCAGTTTTTCTGGGTATACTATTCTTGGTTGGCAATTTTTTTTTCTTTCAACACTGAATATATCTTCCCATTCCCTTCTGGCTTATGAGATTTCTGGAACAAAATCTGTTGCTATTCTAATGGGGACTCCAATGTTAAAATGGTGATTCCCTTATATGTGACTTGACACTTCTCTCTGGCTGTTTTTAGAATTCTCTCTTTGTCTTTGACTTTTGACAATTTGACTTTTATTTGCCTTGGGGAGGAACTTTTGGGGCTGTATCTATTTGGGAAATTTTGAGCTTCCTGGATCTGGATGTTCATATGTCTCCCCAGACTTGGGAATTTTCCAGCTATTATTTTGTTAAATAGGTTTTCAATGTCTTTTCCCTTCTCTTCTCCTTCTGGAAGTCCCATAATACAAACATTTGTTTACTTAATAGTGATAATTGTAGGCTTTCTTCACTCTTTTTCATTCTTATTTTTTTTTTTTTTTATTTCTCTGACTGGGTAATTTCAAATGGCCTATCTTCAAGTTCAGAGGTTCATTCTTCTGCTTGATTAATAAGTCTGCTGGGTAAAGCTCTCTATTGTATTTTTTATTTCATCATTGAATTCTTCAGTTGCAGAGTTCCTGCTTGCTTCTTGTTTTTTTTTTTTTTTTTATGATTTCTATCTCTTTGCTGAATTTCTCATTCATATGGGGACTTGTTTTCCTGATTTCATTGAACTGTCAGTCTGAATTTGCTTATCTTATTGAGTTTCCTTAAGATCATTATTTTAAATTCCTTTCCTGGCAATTAATTAATTTCCTTTTCATCAGTGTCTGCTACTAGAGACACTGATATTCTTTTGGTAGTGCCATGTTTCCTTGATTTATCATGTTTCTTGTGTCCCTGCCTGTGTATTTGGTAGAACAACTGCCTCTTCCAAACTTTCTATAGTGGCTTTTATAGAGGACGATTTTCACCTGTAATTAAAATTTTGTGTGCTACTTGAGATGGACGTAGTGACATTGTTTCCAGATAGGTGAAGTGGTATAGTGTCTGTGCAGTTTCTTCAGCTGTGTTCAACATCAGCAATACCTGTGTGAACCTCAGTGGCCAAGGCTGTAGAAAGTTTGTGGCGGCAGCAGCAGCAGCAGCAGTGGAATATGTTATTAATGTCCTTGATGCTGAGGGCTTTTGGAATCCTCCTACTCTTGTTTTCCCCACAATAGGGAAACTTAGCTCAGGGGGATCCCTCTTGGTGTCAGGTCTGACATGGTTTATAAGCAGTAGCAATGGGACTGGGTTCCAGGTGCAGGTGCTCAGAGAAGCTGTGGGGTTAGAGTCCAAAGCATAGGATCTCCCAAACTTATTGTGGCTCCTGAGTCTTGGGTGCAAGTTTGCTTTCTGTGGCAGGGTTGAGTGTAGGTTGCCCATAGAGATAGGATCTGTGACTCTGAGGCACTCCCCATGAGCTTGAGCACAGGAGGCTGGGCTGTAGTTGTGATTCTCCCCCAGGGGAGCAGGGCACAGCACTGGCCTGACTCCAGAGAGGAAGCTTGCTCTGGAGGTTTGGGCCCAGGAGGAGGATATGGTTGCAGTATGGGAACCTAAGCAAATAAAACTGAAAGGCGACTCAGCTCCCAGGGCATGAAGCACTGTGTAGTAGTGACACAAGACCATGGAATGGTGGGGCTCAGCATTATCCTAGACACTGTAAGACCAGGTACAGTGGCAGCAAGTAACCCAGAAAGGCAGAACACAGCTGTTGTTTGGGCCATAGGTAGTACAAGGAAAAGAATAGCAGTAGCTCCACTTCCCGGGGAGAGGGGTATCTCAGCCACTCAGACTTTAGGGGTCTAGTCCAGTTCCAGAGAAGCCAGGTACTAGAGTTGTTTGGCCTGTAGGGCAGAATTCCTTAGCTCAGCCAACGCTCTGCTTCCTTGGGACACAGGTTACTACATCAACTCAGCACTGGGATATGTAGCAGCTCAGCTTGGTCAGGGTATCAATTCCCAGAGGGGAATGTGCTAAAGCCTCAGCTCAGAGCTGGGGATGTGACTGTTCTGAGTGGTCAAGGCACCATTTCTTGGGATGCAGGGAGCTTCTTCAACTTAGGCACTGAGGAGAAATGAGCATTCTGAGTAAGCAAGGAATTGTTTTTCTAGGAGGCAGAGTACTGCCTCACCTTTGGCCCAAGGGAATGAGGGGAGAGAGGTAGATAGAGTGACTCCACCTCCCCTTGGCCTCGTGTGGAAGAGTGCTTGTAGCTCCACTTGGGGATATTTGGCCACTGGCCTGGGGTGGTTCAGTGGTGGCTTAGCCCCAGGGACGAAGGGGCATCGTGACCACTCACCCCTGAGGAAGATAGAGTTCAGCCATAGTTCCAATCCCAAGATGGTGTAGTACAGTAGCCACATGGGCCACAAGTGTCAGGGCACTGTGTCAGGTTCTTCTCTGGGGAGAGCACAGGTTTATGGTCTACAGGCAGCTCCCTCAGCTGGGTTTAATGCCTGTGAGGACTGCAGGGGACCCTAGTAGTGAGGTGTGTAGGTGTTCAAGGTGTTGATGGGAGTTGTTGGGATCTCTTGCTTACTTCCACTTCATAGGTGGAAGTTCTTCCCAGTTTCCACCTGATCTTGGTTGGGGGATGGGGTAGTGGAGGCCTGGCATTGCCTTCTGTTCTCTATGTGGCCATCTGGAGTTTCTGTGCTTACCAGGATTTCTGCTACTCCTCTGATGCAAGATGGCACTCTTCCTCAGTTATTTTTCTTAAATGTAGTTGTTCTGGCTTGCCTTTGTGAGGGAAAGAGGCCCTAAGGGCTTCTAGGTGGCCATCTTGCTGATGTCACCAAAATAAATGTTTCCAAAATGTTTTTTTGTTGTTGTTTTCTGGAGACAGAGTTTTGCTCTTGCTGTCCAGGCTGAAGTGCAATGATGTGATCTTGACTCACTGCAACCTCTGTCTCCTGGGTTCAAGGGTTCAAGTGATTCTCCTGCCTCAGCCTCCCAAGTAGCTGAGATTACAGGCATGCGCCAGCACGCCTGGCTAATTTTTGTATTTTTAATAGAGACAGGGTTTCTCCATATTGGTCAGGCTAATCTCGAATTCCCAACCTCAGGTGATCCGCCCCTTGGCCTCCAAAAGTGCTGGAATTACAGGCGTGAACCACCGCACCCAACCCACCGATTTTTTTTTCTTTTATTTATTTTTTCTTTTTAATTTTATGTCCAACTCCCACTCAGATCCCAAAATGTTTTAATTATAAAAGTGTTAAATGTTCTACCAAAATAGAAATGAACACATTAGAGCAAATTTAGTCATTTAAATAGAAAATTAAAAGGCATAGCCAATAATACTAATAGTTATCCTATCAGAAATAATGAGGAAAAAATGACTTATTCCATTAAATTCTACAATGCAGACAGGTCACATGTTCTATAGCCTTTTATTTGTGATGTTTCTGCCCAAAAGATTAGGCTGTATTAAACAGGAATAAAAAGGGAAAATGAAGCTGAGTGCGGTGGCTCATGCCTATAGTCCCAGAACTTTGGAAGACTGAGGCAGGAGGATCACTTGAGCCCAGGAGTTCGAGACCAGCCTGTGCAACATAGTAAGACCCTGTCTCTAAAAACATAATAATAATAATAAAAATAAGAAAAAAAAATTAGCCAGGTATGGTGGCACATGATGCCTGTAGTCTTAGCTACTTGGGAGGCTGAGATGGGAGGATCATTTGAGCCTGTGATTAGAGGAGACAGAGGTTAGAGTGAGCCATGATTATGCCACTGCACTCCAGTCTTGGTAACAGAGTGAGATCTTGTCTCTAAAAAAAAAGGTGGGGGAGATGACAGACTAAAAGTTTCAAGTTTCCTCTTCCACATAGAAATCTTCCATTTTAAGGACACCAGCAGAAAGCTTTCTAAAAACTTTTAAGCCTATGATTTTATGCTATTTAAATCCCAATTTTAAATCTTGGGCACAAAAGCAATAAGAGTAGAGCTAAACAATAAGCCAAAAAACAAAAGAGCTGTTTGAAGATTTGCCAATCAGTTATTAGCAATGCTTGAAATTTAGAATATTCTCCCTTTTTAAAGAGGCTAAATCTGCTTTTCTTCTTCCATACTGCCATCAAATCAGCAATCATCTCCTCAGACCAGTGGCTACCAATATGTGTTTAATGAGAGTTATTTTGTATAATATAAGCCTGCTCTTGGAGAGAATAATTGTTCTTGTTTGCAGATATTTTTATCTGGCAGTAGATTCTGCTTCCTCATTGCTGTCCTTGTTCTCATTTGCTGGGCTTAATCCTTCACATTTTATGCTATCCATCTGTCCCTATTGCTGTACCTTACCCATATATGAGTCCATATAATTCCACATAATTAGATTCCATATCATCTAATATATGGGACTTCCTGATAACATTATCTTAGGTTCCTTAAATTCTAGGATTCATCATATTTAATGCTTTAATTTTGCAAACAAGGAGACCTGGGTCTATGGAGGTTAAGGAACTTGCCAAAGATCACATGATCATTTAGTGAAGATCCAGTATTGGAACCCAGCTGCTCTAACTATTGTCTAGTGTTTTCTGTAGGATGTGGCTCTGTGTTACAAATTTGCCCACATTGTAAGTGAAAATCACATCATTATGCCTTTTGGAATTTCATTAAGTAAATTATCTGGATGTATTCTAAGAAAAGCCAGGTAGTATAATGTAAAGTTTGCAGAAGACATAGTTACTGAAGAGATGACAATCGATAAACTTAGGTACATTTGAAGCTCAACCAATACAATAATTTTTTAGAGGGCTGAAGAACTTAACTAACCTTGACAACTCTTTCCCTTGTGCATTACATACTTTAAAAACTAAAAATCTGGTATACCAAAGTTAACCAGATAAATCTTTAAACCCAGTGACAAGAAAAACAATTTAAACTAAGATCTCTAAGATCTGATAAAGTGAAGAAAGGAATGTATTATACTGGAATGAGAATTTTAGTAGCTTTTGACTGGTAAATATTAATCATAAGAGAAAAATATAATACATAAAAAGTCACTAAGGAGAATAAGAAGTTAGTAAATTGAAGAGAAATTTGCAAGCCAGTGAAGACAAAGAGATAAAACAAGAAGAGAGAACAAGCAGAACTGTGGACTGGCTTGGATTCTTTTAACCTTAAAAGTGAAGGTAGCCAAGTATATAGAAGGAATCTATAGATTTAAGATTTTGGACAAAGCATTCTGCAACATATTCCACTTCTGATTGTGCTGACAAATGCACAAGTCTTCTAATATTTTCACATCCTTGCCAGCACTTGTTATTTTCCACTTAAAAGATTATAGCCAGAGTTGGGTACAGTAGCAGGTGCCTGTAGTCACAGCTGCTCAGGGGGCTGAGGCAGGAGGATCACTGGAGCCCAGGAATTAGAGTCCAGCCTGGGCAGCACAATGAGACCCCCATCTCTATTATCAAAAATTAAAAATAAGCCAGGCGCGGTGGCTCAAGCCTGTAATCCCAGCACTTTGGGAGGCTGAGGCGGGTGGATCACGAGGTCAAGAGATCGAGACCATCCTGGTCAACATGGTGAAACCCCGTCTCTACTAAAAAAATACAAAACATTAGCTGGGCATGGTGGCGCGTGCCTGTAATCCCAGCTACTCAGGAGGCTGAGGCAGGAGAATTGCCTGAACCCAGGAGGCGGAGGTTGCGGTGAGCCGAGATCGCGCCATTGCACTCCAGCCTGGGTAACGAGCAAAACTCCGTCCAAAAAAAAAAAAAAATTAAAAATAAATAACATAAATTTATAGCTATACTAGTAGACATGAAGGGTTATCTTGTGATTTTAGCATAACCAGCGTTTTAACTGTATATGTGTACTGGGACGCTTGAAGTCAAGTTATTACCACAGTTTAAATAAGAATATTATTATATTTTACCTTTCTTCATAGATTCTTTTTCCATTCCCTCCTTGTACGTGTACAAGAGTTCATCAACTTCCGTCAGATCCAGGAAGCCTGAGGCATCACTGTCCCACTTCTGAAAGATGGCATCTAGGAGAAGCCTCCGTCGAACTTGGAGAGCATTTTGTCTAAACTAGGGTACAAACAGGATAACAAAGCACAGAAGACACATGTTCATTGTGCTAGCTAGCATCCTGTGTTCATTCCAAAAAAGGTCCATCATCTTTTATTAGAACAGGTTTACTTTGGGGCTAAGCATGATATTAATGGAAAATGCAATGATTCAGCCGTGGCACATGCCTGTAAAGCCAGCCACTCAGGAGGCTGAGGCAGGAGTATCGCTTGAGGCCGGGAGTTGGAAACAAGCCTGGGCAACATACTGAGACTTTTGTCTTTAAAAAAAAAAAATTTAAATTTTTTTAGAAAAGAAAATACAGTGATTATTTTTAATCCCTTAAATAGCATTTCTGTTTTACATCTAAGCCAAACAAAACAAAACAAAACAGGCATTTTTGGTTATCAGAACTTATTAACATTAGTGTCGCTAAAGTTGGTAAACAACCTTCCACTGCTAAACTTGACTGGCTTTGATGAAAAAAAACAACAGGCTTCTCTGCATTAGTATTCCTTAAGAATCTTTTTTTTTTTTTTTTTTGGCAAATTTCTTCTACAAACCTTAAGAATCTTTGACCATTCTTTTCCACTCCTTCTCTAGTTGTTCAGGAATGTGATAAATACACAGAGTGCTCTGCCTGACTTCTTAGTGAGATTTTAAAATTATTATTATTTTTATTAAGTTTTGCTTAATAAAAGACAGTTTTGCTCTGTCACCCAGGATGGAAGAGTGGCATAATTACTGTTCACTGTAACTTTAAATTCCTGAGCCCAAGGGATTTTCCCTCGTTAGCCTCCCAAAGCCCTGGAATTACAAGCATGAGCCGCTGCACCCTGCCTCAAAGGATATGTTTTGGGTGAAGGGGGATGAATGACGGTATTTAAATAAGGAAAATGGCTGTGTTTTAAAAATTCCTTTTTTATGTTTAAGACTGACTAAATTTGACATTAATTTTATTTACCTTTTAGAGTTTTCGCTAGGTTAATTATATTAGTGAGATAGTAATTGAATTAATATCTAGATAGATTTAATTGCAAAAATAAAAGGAATATATACTGTTTAAGTAGGAGGAACTGCAATTGAGAAAGTAAAAGAGAATTGTCTAGAATTAGGTTGAGAAGACTCATAAAGCTGGTGATTACTGAATAAGCTTAGTGAAACTAACTTAAACATATTTCATATAAGAGAGAATATATTGTTTATATAAGCTAATGTGTATGTATTTACCTGTCAACCAAGTAAGTAGTAAGTTCTTAGGAAATATATACTACCTGGGTGCTTATGAGTCAAAATATATACTCAGGCCATAATCATACCTCAGGTATGGTCATACCATAAAGGCACTCACACACAGGCAAATAATGCACACACACACATCTTTGCACATATCCGTATCTGCTTCTCAACCTTCAGAGAAAGAAGAAAGCTGTAAAATAAGCCATATCCTGCCAGGAGCAATCATGTTATTATCAGGGGAATGAGTTCTCTGGAGTGTGATCTTAGAACATTTGATGATAAAATAGAATATTTAATGGCCAAGCTTGTTGAAATAAAGTGGTAAGTTTGGTTGCAAATTTTTTACATGAGTCACATCAGGAGCAACTGAGGTTGAGAGATTTACTTATATTACCCACCTTTTCTAAGGCATTCATTTTCTCGTGTTCTGTTTCAACATAGCCCCCCTTAAAAAAGGTGGCGAGAGTCTCACTGATACTCAAGGGGGCATCTTCACCAACAAATGTCTCCAGGAGTTGCACAAACTGGAGCAGATTGAATGAAACTCCATTGAAGGCAGTTCGGCCTTTTACCTCCTTGAAAGACTGAATATTTCTGATAATTGAGTGTAAATCTGTCAAGCAGGAAATATATACCAAGCAGAAAAGTGAACAATTCTTTCCATTAGGGAAAATAAATGAGTGCCTATTATAATGAATATCTACTATTTTTGTCTGTCAGGAATCCATGCTCCCTTCATGTGGACAACATCCTCCTTTTTTCTTTGGAAAAACATCTCTCCACTGTCAGTTCAGATGAGTCAGGTCATACTAAGCCCCCCTCCACTTTTGTGCATGGATGGTCATGCGATATAGGTCTGGCTAACAATTCACATATGATAGCAATGTAATCTACTATAGGCCAACAAGAATTAGCCTCAGAACTTTTGGAAGAACTATTAGGGATGAATCATTCTTTTTGTACTCTTATTGCTGAATTAATAGAACATAAGCTTAGAGATGCTTTCATGACCATTTTTGTCACAACGTGGAGAAAACTGTCTCAAGTTGAAAGTGACACAGAAAAACAGGGCTCAGAGGCAGACAGATAGTATCCTGCTGCTATTGCTGAGCCTTTGAATCTAGTTGTGCCTGAAAAAAGCTGTGCTCTGAACTTTCTAGTTAAATAAATTACTAAATACCACCACCACAACCCCTCCCTCCAAGAATCTTGACTAATATATTTACCATTTAGCTCAATATTATAATATGAAATATATTTCATAAAATGACAGCAAAGTGACTTCCATTTGATTTATTCATTGATTCAAACATTCATGCCTTTATACTTTCTATTTGAGATTTGATGTGACTTAAAAAACTGATTACTCAAACAATTTTTACGTACATTAGTAAAGCAAAATTGACATAAAGATGGCTAAGAAGATGAACATGAACTAGCAGGCCACAAGAGCTTGACCAATGCCATGCATTTTCACCACAAATTTTGAGGATAGAAAGTTTGTTATTTGAGGCTTAAATGAGAGAAAAATTTGCGGGTAGGAAGAAAATAATCTTGATCTAGTTAGTTCTACAACTTGATGTGAAAGGCAAAACAATATAATAGCTTTTTAGTGAAATATGGGTACTTTTTGGAACAATCATTGTTAAAGACATCGTTTGTCTGAAAGCCAAAAACCACTCCACTCTGTTGAATAGACCTTTCTTTGCAAGTCCTCAAAAACAAGATATATTATCATTTGTCTTAAATGCTTAGATGTGGCACTACCAGGGAAAGGAATAGCTGAAATGATTTCTACTGAGTTTTAGTATCTAATATCTGATTCCCTCTGTATGCTTAGATCATAGTTTTAAAGCAGGTGCAGGGCCATATCATGGTTAAAAACTGTGTACTAATTCCATAAGTTTTAAAGCAGAAGAGCATTCATCAATAGCACATGCCACCATCAATAGTACACCACCACCAAATACATCTATCTGGTATATATTTAGATTCATCAGCTCAAGGAAAAAATAATGCAAGGAACACCTTCCCATTCTGTCTTAGCTAAATTCTGTCTTTATCATTGAGTACCACAGTAAATTAAATCCATCTATTGGACTGCCTTCTATTCTTCGTACTTTCATTGTTAACATATACCTGTGAACCTGGAGTTACCATAGATTAAGTTTGCCTGTTCCTCATCTTCAAATTTTACATACTTCGTTTTCCAGTTACAAGTAAAAAATTCACCTGTAAAAACACAATCCATGGTATAGCCAATCAAACTTCACTTTTACGATATTTTTGTTCTAGGGTATAAATGAAAGGAAGATTAAATGAGGAGTTACCTGACCATGACTTTCCTTCTATGTTTTGGGACCTGGGTTCACAGGACTTGTCTTTCTGAACTTCCTTTTTTGTAGTTTCTAAAAGGTACAAATGAAAATGCTTATGAATTAGACATTACACATTCCATTAGCTATTCTAAGGTTAATAAGTGGTAGAAATGCCTGCATATAGAACACCAAAAACTGTAAGTACTTTCCCATATATGCTGTGTCATATCTACTACAGTGAAATCACTTAATAACTTGAATTGTTGAAAGCATCTCTGTAGCAAAAGCTATTTATTATATCCAATTTGGCCATACAAAATGAGGGCTACATTTCCCAGCCTCCCTCACAGCTAGTTATTACTATGCAGTAGTCTTCTTTTTATCCTTGGGAGGATATGTTCCAAGATCCCTAGCAAATGTCTGAAACTGCAGAGAGTTCCTATACTTTTGCAGTTTGAAGTGTGACAGAAAAACTAGCCATGAATTTCTTTTTCCTTCTGCACAATGTAATGAGTAAAAGATTTGTTCTTACTGTAAATCTTAACAACCTCAGCATACAATTTTCTTTCTTTCCTTACTAAGTTGAGAACTTTTATCTTTTATTCCCTCCCTCCCTCCCTCCTTTCCTTCCTTCCTTCCTTCCTTCCTTCCTTCCTTCCTTCCTTCCTTCCTTCCTTCCTAATAGGGTCTCACTTTTTTGATTAGGCTGAATGGAGTGCAGTGGTGTGATCACAGCTTATTGCAGGATCAACCTCCTGAGGTTCAGGTGACCCTCCTACTTCAGCCTCCTGGGTAGCTGAGACTACAGGTGCATGCCACCATGCCCAACTTTTTTTTTTTTTTGAGACAGCATTTCGCCATGTTCCCCAGGCTGGTTTTGAACTTCTGGGCACAAGCCATCCACCTGCCTCAGCCTCTCAAAGTGCTGGGATTACAGGCATGAGCCATTGTGTCCAGCCGAGAACGCTCACCTTTTCACTTCAAAGGTAGTACTTTACAGCTTCTCTTTGGCATATCCAAATTGTCAGCATTATTACTCTTGTGATTGGAGCCATTATTAGGTAGAATAAGGGTTACTTGAACAAGAGTACTGTAGTATCATGACAATCTATGTTACCTGCTCATTAGTCACTTAATCTAGCAGCTATTAAGTGACTAATGAGCAGGTAACATAGACAACATGGATATACTGAACAAAAGGTGCCAGATTTCATTACACTACTCAGAATGATGCACAATTAAAAATGTATAAATTGTTTATTTCCGGAATTTTCCACGTAATACTTTCTGACCATGGTTGATTGTGGTTAACTGAAACTGTGGAAAGCAAAACCATGGATGAGGGGGGACTACTGTATGCCTAAATTCTGGCCAAAGATGTGATAATAAATATTTGAAATGCAGGATGCATTCTGTCTTAAATATGACTTTCAGAGACTCCTCTAGAACATATATTTTATATTTAACTGAAAAAAGCAAGACCCATTTTACAGTTGAAATAAAAGAAAAATTTAAAAGTGGTTTCTTATATCACACACCATATTTAAAACAAAAGGTCTTCTACTACCTTTTCAGAAATCCAATTAAAACACTTCTTCTATAATCTAGTGTGATGGAAATTATACATAAATTGACAATAGAGACATTCTGGTTTGCATTTCACTGGTGAATGTAATTAACTTACTTGATTTCTGATCAAGGTCTAGACTCAAGTTGAGCAGCAAAATATGCCTGAGATTTGCATAACCTGATTGCCAGAAAAAAATTCTGACTTAAATGAGTATTTTCCAAAAAGACTTTAAAAACCATTCCACAAAACAGGGACCTGATGTAGAAGAACTGCATTACTACCTGAAAAGTGATCATTCCTACTTGATGTTGGAACTTCCTCTTGCAGTTCAGAACTCAGGAATATTTGCTCTTCATGTATTTGTTCCCAAGACCTCTTTTCCTTTAGAGGGACTTCAATGTGCTCAGAGGGTATGGGCTCCCCAGGTTTTGTACTTTTTAACATACTATCTTTTCTTGATTGTGAAGTTGAACCTATGTCTTCTTGCTCTTCTGAAATTATCTCTCCATACGGTCCTCGTTCTGATTTTTGGTATGGTTCTTCTATTATTGACTCTCTGAGTGATTCCTGTTCTGCAGTTGACATTCTGCGTGATCCCTGTTCTGCTACTGACCCTTTGCGTTGAACTTGTTCTGCAATAGACTCTCTGCGTGACCCCTGTTCTGCAACTGATCCTCTGCGTAACCCTTGTTCTGCAGTTGACTCTCTGCTTGGTCTTTGCTCTGAAACTGAAACTCTGTGTGGTCCTTGTCCTACTATTGAACCTTTGTGCTGTCCTTGTTCTGTAGATGGCACTCTGTGTGTTTCTTGTTCTATTATTAACTCTCTACTTGACCCTTGTTCTAGAGTTGACTCCGTGTGGGTTCCTGGTTGTGTTACTGATTCGATGTACGGTTCCTGTTCTGCAGTTGGCTTTTTGCCTTGTTCTTGTTCTTCAGTTGAAATTTTTTGTGGTCCTTGTTCTGCAGTTACTCCTTTCTGCTCTTCTGGCAGGTTTGCAGGTAGTGTTGATGTTCTCTGTTCATCGAGTTTAGGTTGATCTGGACTTTCTAATAATTTACTTTGGGTTTTGCTAGAATGTTTTGCAGAAAGTAATGTATTCGTCTCTAAGAGCACTTTGTCAAAGCCTTCATAAATGTGTTTCTGATTATCCATGTCTCCCCACAACTCAGATAAGTTCATCTCTTCAAATTCAATGAATGGCCCTAATACAGAAAACAAAACATTCACCTAAACTGTTGATCTTATAAGGCAGAATTAGAGCTATTAAATTAATGCAAAGAAAAGCATTGAGCACAGTGATTGTAATATAGGCCTATTGTTCTAAATAAATATGTTACCTTTAGTTGCAACACAATAAAAAGTAAAAAGGTACCTAAAAGAACATAAAAAATGTTTACTACTATAAGTTAGAAATCATCCCTTCCTAAAAGGTGTGATTTTGGAAATAAATAGGATCTCCTTTTGTTACTTGGGGTGTTGCTTAGACTATCAAGGCAAATAGAATTTGTCCTCTACCTTCGTGGTCCTCCCACAATAAGCATCACATAGGGATGGGAAAGGGGACACATCTTTAATCTCAAATACCTTTTCAATATCTCCAATATAAAAAGCAAGTCTTTATCCATGACAATCTTTCACTGAGGTTGTTTTTCCAACATTCATTTTTCCCCCTTTTCTCTTGCCCTCTTCTTTGTTTTTCATTTCTCAATTATTTTCCTCTACAACTTATGTGGACACCTGGAACAGAATACTAGGAAAAGACTGGATAGTATTCACAGAATCTCACTGTTAAACAACAACAGTAAAACCCTGGTGTCCGTACTATAAAGAGTGAAACTCACGCCACAAGACTGTCCCCATTTCCCCCAAAACAGTACTGGTAAGCTATAAAATTGTGATTTTCACAATTTTTAGAAATACTCCAAGTATATCACTCACAGATTTGTATGTATCCAAGTAATAAATCTTCACACAGTAATAAAGTATTGACATTCTTGGCCAGGTATGGTGGCTCACGCCTGTAATCTCAGCAGTTTGGGAGACCAACGTGGGCAAATCGCCTGAGGTCAGGAGTTTGAGACCAGGATGGCCAACATGGCGAAACCCCAGCTGTACTAAAAATACAAAAAATTAGCTGGGTGTAGTGGCAGGTGCCTGTAATCCCAGCTACTTGAGAGGCTGAGGCAGGGAGAATAGCTTGAACCTGGGAGGTGGAGGTTGCAGTGAGCTGAGATCGCACCATTGCACTCCAGCCTGGGCAAGGGTGAGATTCCATCTCAAAAAAAAAAAAAAAAAATTGACATTCTTTGGAAAACTCAGCCCGTAAAATACCTTCTCTTTAGAAAAATGAAAATTAAGCTAAGCACAGTGGCACGTGCCTGTAGTCCTGGCTTACTTGGGAGGCTGAGGAAGGAGGACTGCTGAATCCCAGGAGTTTGAAGCCAGCCTGGGCAACATAGCAAGACCCCATCTCTGAAAAAGTAAAATAAAATGAAAATAAACCCCCAAATTCTATTTGTTTTGGAAATAACATCAAAAGGATATTTTACTATATAAGTAAAGATGTACAAGTAAAATGCTTGGGAAAAGGAAATATTGTTCATATAAATCTTATAATTTTAAGTTGGGCATTAAAATGGAATTACCAGGCTGGGTGCAGTGGCTTAGACCTATAATCCCAGTACCGAGGCATTTGAGACTACCCTGGGCAACATGGTGAAACCCTCTCTCTATTAAAAAATACACAAAATTAGCTGGGCATGATGGTGCACACCTGTAGTCCCAGCTACTCAGGTGGCTGAGGTGGGAGAATCATCTCCTATCTGGGAGGTTGAGGCTACAGTGAGTCATAATCATGCTACTGCACTCCAGCCTGGGCAAGAAGAGTAAGACTCTTATCTCAAATAAAATTTTTTTAATAAATAAAATGGAATTACCATTACTAACTTAATTTCTAAAACATTCAGATTGTCACTAAAGCAATTGTTCATTTCAATGAATTTAAAATTGAGTTCTAGCTAAGTTCTGACATAAAAATTTTGAGTATTGCACTATGGGGAAAAATACATCTAGTTGCGATGAAGAGTGAATTTTGTGAGGGGAATAAACACCTAGATATCATTATCATGATTTAAGAGAGCTATTATGTGAAGAGATTCCATGGTGGTAGAATGGTCTTGTGTTATCATATCAGTACATATCAGTGTACTGAGACACTCCAGCTTGAATACACTCTGA
Organism: Sapajus apella; assembly: GCF_009761245.1. Classification (NCBI taxonomy): domain Eukaryota; kingdom Metazoa; phylum Chordata; class Mammalia; order Primates; family Cebidae; genus Sapajus; species Sapajus apella. The sequence goes on from NW_022436952.1 coordinate 37,168,262, forward strand.
ATGGCACTTACATTGTCGTGGGTTTCGAAGTAAACTCCTAAGCATTTGTGAACTATGGTCATAGAATGATTCCAGCAGGGCCAATGTTCTCTGCCGATCCAAAAACCCTACCTAAACAAAGGAGAAAGTTTGTGATTAGTTGTTACAGGAGATTTTTTTCCCTTTTTCCTTTTTTTAAATATATTTTATTGCGTTTTAGGTTTTGGGGTACATGTGAAGAACACGCAGGATTGTTGCATAGGTACATAAATGGCAATGTGCTTTGCTGCCTTCCTCTCCATGACCTATATCTGGCATTTCTCCCCATGTTATCCCTCCCCAACTCCCCACCCCACGCTGTCCCTTCCCTAGCTCGCCCCCACAGACCTCAGTGTGTGATGCTTCCCTCCCTGTGTCCATGTGTTCTCATTGCTCAACACCCTCCTATGAGTAAGAACATGTGGTGTTTGATTTTCTGTTCTTGTGTTAGTTTGCTGAGAATGATGGTTTCCAGGTTCATCCATGTCCCTGCAAAGGACACGAACTCATCACTTTTTATGGCTGCATAGTATTCCATGGTGTATATGTGCCACATTTTCCCTTTCCAGTCTATCATCGATGGGCATTTGGGTTGGTTCCAAGTCTTTGAAAAAGTTTTACAATCTACTCATCTGACAAAGGGCTAATATCCAGAATTTACAAAGAACTAAAACAGATTTACAAGAAAAAAACAAACAAACCCATTCAAAAGTGGGGGAAGGATATGAACAGACACTTTTCAAAATAAGACATATCATATATGAAGCCAACAAACATATGAAAAAAGGCTCGTCATCACTGGTCATTAGAAAAATGCAAATCAAAATTACATTGAGAAACCATCTCACGCCAGTTAGAATGGTGATCATTAAAAAATCTGGAGACAACAGATGCTGGAGAGGATGTGGAGAAATAGGAACACTTTCACACTGTTGGTGGAAGTATAAGTTAGTTCAACCGTTGTGGCAATTCCTCAAGGACTTAGAAATAGAAATTCTATTTGACCCAGCAATCCCATTACTGGGTATATATCATACTATTATATATACCTATAGGATTATAAATCGTACTATTATAAGGACCCATGCACACGAATGTTCATTGCAGCACTGTTACAGGAGATTTAAGATTTTTATGCAGTTGGAATGTGGCTTATTGAAGCTTTTGTCATTACTACCACCACAACAATCATTATTATGTAAATAAAAGCTGCAGCATCAAAATCAGGAAAGTTATATCTTGCCTTTAGGCTTATTCTCTACTTTCCCATCCTGTGACATGTCAAAATGACCTCTACTTAGTAAATGTTTAAGAAATATTTATGACTCACTTATTGATGGCTAAATCCAATGTATAATGTTCAGTTCTTATATTACCTGACCTGAGTATGTCACTTGAAACAATTAAATGCTCCCTACTTGTTCTTTTTCAACTGTTATTTTTGAAAAAAATTCTAATTATAGAAAAATAGAGAAAATGATAAAATTAACATTGTGTTCCCAATACCCAGAAATAATGATTGTTAACATTTTGCGTATGTGCTTTAAAAAGTCTGATATAGCAACACAGTGAGACCCCATTGCTTCAAAAAATAAAAAATTAGCCTGGCATGGTGGTGCACACCTGTAGTCCTAGCTACTCCAGAGGCTGGGGCCGGAGGATCACTTGATTTGCAGTGAGCTATGATCATGCCACTGCACTCCAGCCTGGCTGGCAGAGGAAGACCTTGTCTCAAAAACAAAAACAAAAATACCTGATATAGTACGTATGTCTTTCTTCAAATTGATTTTATTTACTCAAAATTGAGATTTAATTCATGTATGTAAAGAAATATATTTTATTCTTTTTAACTGCAATAAGGCATTCTGTAATATGAAAACACCATAATTAAAAAAAAACAACTCCTCTATTTATGGGCAGTTCGATTATTTTTAGCATTTTGATATCAACATAATGCTGCAATGGATATCCTTATGCACATCTCCTTGTGTACATGTGCAAACATTTCTCTAGGGTTAATAACTAGAAGTAGAATTACTGGATTATATAATGTATACATTTTCAACTTTATTAGTTATAGCCAAATTGTGTCACAAAATGTTCATACCAATTTACATTCTCGCCAGCATTGAATGAGAGTATTATTTCTCGATATCTACACCAATACTTGATATTGTTAGAGTTTATTATTTTTTCTAATCTGATAGATTAAAATGGTATCATTATTTTAATTTGCATTTCCCTGATTACTAGTGAGATTTAATATATTTTCATACACTTACATATTTGAGTTTTTCCTCTTCTACGAATGGGTTTTTCATATCCTTTTCCCATTTTTCAGTTGGGACCAGTTGTCTATTTATTTATTTATTTATTTATTTGAGATGGAGTCTTGGTCTGTCTTCCAGGCTGGAGTGCAGTAGCATGATCTTGGCTCACTGCAACCTCTGCCTCCCAGGTTCAAGCAATTTGCCTGCCTCAGCCTCCAAACTAGCTGGGACTACAGGTACCCGCCACCACGCCCAGCTAATTTTTTGTGTTTTTAGTAGAGACGGGGTTTCACCATGTTAGCTAGGATGGTCTCAATCTCCTGATCTCATGATCCACCTGCCTCAGCCTCCTAAAGTGCTGGGATTACAGGTGTGAGCCCCCACACTTGGCCCAGTTGTTTATTTCTTACAAATGTGTAAAATTTTGAGAATGACCATTCTTTTATTTACATAACAAATATTTTTCCCCAGTTTATCTCTTAATCTTTCAATTTAACTTCTGGTGAGTTTAGCCATATCAATGTTATCCATTAATTTTGAGGATATATATTAATTTTGAGGTAGTCAAATATATAAATCATTTCCTTTTGATATACAGTGACTAACCAATGAATGATACTGGAACAATTAATTTTTCATATTGGGAAAAACATAAAAGTAGATCCCACCCTCATAATGAGGAAAAGTGGATTCTATCTGATCAGAAACCTAGATGTGGAAAACAAAATTTAATATATTTTAGAAGCAGCCAGGTGTGAGTCACCATGCCTGTCTGCTTCTAAAACTTTTTTAGACAAGGTCTTACTAAGGAATACTCCTAAGGAATACTCCAGATAAGCACAAACTATTTTGAGTTCAAAATATATGCTCTAAATTGGCTTCTTATTTATTTTTTATTTTTTTAATTTTTGGAGACTGGGTCTCACTCTGTCACCCAAACTGGAGTGCAGTGGCATGATCATAGCTCATTGCGTCCTTGAATTCCTGGACTCAAGCCATCCTCCTGCCTCAGCCTCCTGAGTCACTGGGATTACAGGTATGAGCCACCACACCTGGCTGCTTCTAAAATTTTTTTAATTTTGTTTTCCACATCTAGATTTATAATGAGAACTCACTTTTCCTCATTAATGAGAGTGGAATCTACTTTTATAATTTTCCCAATATGGAAAACTAATTGTCCTAGTATAACTCATCGATTACCCCTTTTCCCAATGATTTATATTGCCACCTGTGTTATGTACTAAATTCTCACATGCTCTTGCATCTGATGCCAAATCTAATATTCTGTTCCACTGATTTGTCTATTCCAGTACCAAAGCCAAAGCTATTTTAATTAATATAACTTTATTTTAAAAATAAGCTCTTTGGGAGGCCGAGGCGGATGAATCACCTGAGGTCGGGAGTTCAAGCCCAGCCTGATCAACATGGTGAAACTCCTTCTTGAAATAATAATAATAAGCTCCCGCACAGCAAAATAAACCATCTCTCATTCTGTAGCTTGTCTGTTTACTCTGTTTACACCCAACCTGAATATACACTTTTCATAATAAAGACGTACAAGGCCAGGTACGGTGGCTCACACCTGTAATCACTGCACTTTGGGAGGCCTGGCAGATCGCTTGAACCCAAGAATTCCAGACTAGCTTGGACAACATGGTGAAACCCAATCTCTACAAAAATTATCTGGGCCTGGTGGCATGGCTTATAATCCCACCTATTTGGGAGGCTGAGATAAGAGGATCACTCAAACCCTCAAGAGGTTGAGGCTGCAATGAACTGTGATGTTGCTACTGCACTCCAGCCTGAATGACAGAGTGAGATCTATCTCAGAAAAAAAGGTAGAAGACATACGCGCAGCCAACAAACATATAGCAAAATGTTCAACATTGATAATCATTAGAGAAATGCAAATCAAAACCACAATGAGATACATCTCACACCAGTCAGAATGGCTATTATTAAAAAGTCAAAAAATAACAGATGCTGGCAAGGCTGCAGAGAAAAGGGAATGCTTATACACAGTTGGTAGAATGTAAATTAGTTCAGCCATTGTGAAAGCTGTTTGGTGATTTCTCAAAGAACCCAAAGCAGAATTACCATTTGGCCCAGCAATCCTATTATTATTGGGTATATAACCAAAGGAACAGAAATTGTTCTAACACAAAGGCACATGCACGCATATGTTTATTGCAGCACTATTCACAATAGCAAAGACATGGAACCAACCTAAATGTGAATCAATGGTAGACTGTATAAAGAAAATGTGGTACAAGCCAAGTATAGTGGTTCATGCCTGTAATCCCCACACTTTGGGAGGCTGAGGAGGGAGAATCACTTGAGCTCAAGAGTTCAAGAGCAGCCTGGGTAACGCAGTGAGTTACTGTCTCTACAAAAAAATAAAAAATTAGACCTGCCTGGTGGTATGTACCTGTAGTCCTAGCTACAGGTAGAAATCCCTTTTCTACTAAAAATACAAAAATTAGCCGGGGCAGTGCCTCACGCCTGTAACACCATTCACTCGGGAGGCTGAGGCAGGAGGATCGCTTGAACCTGGGAGGTAGAGGTTGCAGTGAGCTGAGACGGTGCCACTGCACTGCAACCTGGGTGACAGAGTGAGACTTGTCTCCAAAAAAAAAAAAAAGGCTACATGATATCTCAAGATATTGGTGTACTATTATTTTTAAAGCATTCCTCTATATAGTATTTCATTAACCTCTCTCTTTTTCTTCATTTATAAACAATGCAACAAGAATTTTCTTTGTATGTGTACTTTTAAATTTACTGGTGCTTTTATTTCTATGGAATAACAATTTTAGGAATGGCTTGCCTGGCTGAAGCATGTATGTATTTTTTATTTAAGCAGAAATATCCAGAATGCTTTGCAAAAATACAACTATTAAATTTTCATCAGGAATGTTTGTGAAACGTTTTTCCTCTATTTGTATCAGCAATAGGTATTATCATTAAAAACTATTTTTGGTCACCTATTGAATGATTATATAATGATTCCATGAATTGGGTATTCATATCTTTGCCCACATTTTGGGGAGTGGTGTTGCTTATATAGAGTCCTGCCGTCACAGAAAGGAAAGTCTAGCTCAGTGCCACAATACTTGTTGACTCTGACTGTGGTGTATATAGCTCATCTCATTGAGTTATCTGGAAGTTTTATTTTGGTATTTGCTTTTTATGTTCTTAATTCTCCTTATTCTAACCTAGGTGTCTTCCTGGGGTACTATCAGAACTTTCATAGACCTCATCTCCGCACATCCACTGTCCTTTACACACAGGTATTTAGAAATACTCATCACCTTTCTTCTGGCCACAGAAGTGAAAGGGAGTACCATCAGGTCCATCTACCTAGATCCTGCCTTCTATAGCTACTATTCTTCCTCTTCAGTGCCATGTAGGATTTAGGACTTCTCTATGAAGCTTGTAGTCTCTGAGCTATACCTAGAAAATGAAATGCAAGTTCCTGCTGTTCTTAAATTTCCTCTCAATCTACCTGGGATTTCAAGGGGTGTCAATAATGTTGCCCTCAATCTTCAACCATGATTGGAGCTCAGAAATGGGAGATCAGGTGCTAACCTTGACTTAGGGACCCAGACAACCTCTAAACTCTAGTCACATGCACTCCAACCTCCTTCTCTCATCAGCTGGTCACAATTTCCCATTGACAGAATAACTGCTTTGATGCCATATTTTGCATTCTTCCTTACTTTATGATTCTCCATTGTTTCTTAAGGGCCCAGCATTTTCAATCTAAAGTCTGGGCTTCTAGAACTTTTATTTCAGCTACTGGTTAAAAATATACAATCACGGCTAGATGTGGTGGCTCACGCTTGTAATCCCAGGGCTTTGGGAGGCCAAGGTGGGAAGATCTCTTGCACCAGGATTTCAAGAACAGCCTGAGCAACATAGTGAGACTCTGTTTCTACAAAAGTTTAAAAATTAGCCAGGCATGGTGGTATATGCTTGTAGTCCTAACTATTCGGGAGCCTGAGGTGGGAGGATCACTTGAACCCAGGAGGTAGAGGCTGTAGCGAGCTATAATCATGCTGCTTCATTCTAGCCTGGGTGATACAGCGAGGATCTCTCTCTCTCATAAATGTTATTATGTTATGCATTTTTGAGCTTTGTTCCCAGATATATATTCCATTCAGAAACACATCTAACTTCTTTTTTCCAGACTCTATCTTCCCTCTGAAGGGGTTAAAATATGCTATTCTGACATATTGACTATTTAAGTTAAAAACACTTGAAAAGCAACAGATATGAGAAAATCACTTCACCTTCGTGCTGTTTCTTCAAAGCAGAAGATGAAATTCCCGTGTGAAATTAACTCTCCCTATACTATAAGGAAAGGCATAATTGTTATCTTCAAGGATGAGAAGTTGAGACCAACAGAATACTGTACAGACCTTGTTAGAATAGCTCTTATCTTTTAAGACTCCCGACATAATTTAGTCACATTTTCACATTTTGGTATTCTTTGTCCAATCCAGTACATAAGTAACTGACTCTAACTGCCTCTTTGGGTCTTCATTCTCTTAAGAGGACTCCTGTGCCATATAAAACTTGTAACTAAATTTGTATGTTTTTCTCCTGTTATTTTATCTTATGTCAGATTAATGCTCAGACCCAGCAGGAATCCTATGAGGAAGGAGGTGTAGTTTTTCCACCCCTGCACTTTCAATATCAGCACATAACTATTGCTTGAATGATGGGAAGAAAAGCAAAGAATGAAAGCAAACCTTAGCTAATTTCTCTAAATATTATCTCACTATGTTTGTTACAGCACATGAATTGGTGTTAAATTGGCCAACAGAGAATAGTTGTCCTTCAGGCATTTTACCCAGGAGTAAAATTTTGACACCTATGTTACCCAGTGTTTACTAAAAGCTCTGTTAAAAGAAGCAATGTTCAATAAGGATTGGCTGAAAGACACACAGACATTTCAGATTTTACAAAATATATTCCTGACTTCATTCAAATTAGCATAGATCTGAGAACGTAGATTGCAACATACTGGTTCTTTTAAGAATTGCTTTTTCTGAATTGCAGTCCAGTGTGGCATTGTTTGCCTACATTTAAAATAGCTATAAGAAACTGCCCTAAAAAAGTTGTCACTGTTTAATCTATTACAAGCCCATCATAAAAGATTTTCACTTCAGCACAAAAGGGCCCCTTTAATAAAGAGACACTCCTAACTAATTTGAACCCCAAATTTCTGTACTTCTTAGCACTAGTTTGTAATTATCTTGTAAACATTGTTGATAACGTGTTTGGTCGTGTTTCCCTTTTCACATTAGATCCTACTAGGAAGCTTAGATCCAAACTTGTAAACAACCCACAACAAATATTTAGGTCATTATGCTATGTATTTTGGGGCTTTGTCCCAAGCTTCATTTACTAACCCCTCTCTTACATTTTTCTTCTTTCATCCTACTTTTAGTTTACATTTTGTTGTTGCATTTTATCTATTCTGTGAGCTTCCTTAAATCCTTTCTGGACATGGAGATACAAACAAGCAAGTATAAGTTTCATAAACAAATATATTTCAGTAAAGTTTGTATCTATTTTGTAGAGATGAGGTTTCACCATGTTGTCCAGGCTGGTCTCAAACTCCTGGGCTCAAGCAATCCACCAGCCTCAGCCTCCTAAAGTGCCGGGATTACAAGTGTGAGCCACAGCACCCAGCCAAGAAGCAATTCTTTAAATGTCTTAACCCACCTTCCCGTGGTCACAATGTAGGAAAAGTTCAGCGAACATCTGCCTCTGCATGTCAGCTTTTATGATCTTCCGGAATTCATCTGCAGAGTGGCAAAGGTGCTTAAGGAGTTCCTCAAACATTTCACTCTTCAAGTCTTTAATATGTGAAGAGATGTACTACAGAGAAAAAAGAGAGGGTAAATGATTGACTTAAAACCATGCTCTACTTGGATTTTCCCCAGGATTCAATGTGCATGAAATACATTGGCTGTAAAATATTTCCATATGATTTGCTTATCACTTAGATGAAGCATTTTCATGTTAGCTGCTCTAAAAGCTGTCATGCAGAGAGAGGTAACTAATGCAGTCCCCAATACCACACATCAGTGGGACTAGATATTTTTGGAGCAATTTCCCTCTATGTCACATCAACATTATATAGGGCAGACTTTCCTTACAGTATGAAACAGCAGCAGTCACCTATAAAATGCTACTTGCAAATTAAAAGTTCTAAAAATTGAATGGAGTTTTTCTATGGTATATGGTATATAAGAGCATATGTGTTGCAAGACTGGCTGCATTTAATTAATGGAGTGTAAGGGACAAGGATCATGGGTGGCTTTTTGTTTTTTGATAATGCAATAAGGTATCATTATTTGTCTATGATTTTCTTTTAAAAGTATAGGGACTGAAAACATCTATACTCCTTGGCCATTTCTCTTGATTCCTGTTGAGTAGATTCCAAGAAGTGGAATTTCTAGCTTAGAGGATTAATGCACCTGAATATTTTGTAGGTTTGACATGGGGCTTGTACCTTTGGCACTCCTGTCGCTAATGCATGAGTGACTATTTCTTCTCAGCCTCACCGTCAGTGTGTATTGGCATCTGGGTTTTTGCCAATTTGATAGGTCAGGAACAAATTACGTTCTTGATCTCTGCTTTACTGTAAGAGATAGAAGGTATCCTGTGATAGGGAGAAGTGATCAAGCACTGCAAGAGTTTGAATGGACTCCTTTCAAAGTGTGAGCTCAGCTCACAGCCAATGATTTCCTCCCCTGCCTCACGCACAGAAGTAGCCAGAATTATACTGGATGACCCCACTTCTGTAGCCATAAATGACTGAACCAGGGGAAACACTTAACTTCAGGCCATTCAGATTCTCTCCACTAGGAATTAGGGATTAGAACTGAATAACAGCCAGTTAATTTGAGTGGGCCTGAATTTGTGAATGTGTAGTGGAGGCAAAACTTTCCCTCTACTCTCTTAGGGTCTTTGGCTGGGCCTGAGAATTAAACTGACATAAGATAGGTTAGTAGGAGAAAGGCATAAAATTTTAATATAAATTTTATATGACATAGGAACTGTCATAAAGAAATGAAGACCCAAAGAAATGGCAAAAACTACACGTTTTATTAATATGTTGGGTTGAACAAAGAGAGGCAATTGTGGAAAAGTAACCTAAATTATGCTGGGAAGCTAAAAGGAAGATAATAATTCTTTTAACAAGGTCTATTTGTACAGAATTCTCTCAGCTAAGACTCCCAATTGAATAATGTTTCCTTTCTCCTGATACAGGGAGGACATCTTTCACATGGGAGATTTTAATTTTCTATTTTCAGGAAGAAAAAGGCAGATTAGAATGCCTTTCTTGTATCTGCTATTTTTCAAGTGCCTTTAGCTGAAAGTAGTCCTTATGCCAAAGTGGAATGTTTTAGGTGGCATATTTTGCCACCCTTCAAATGCAAATTTAAGAGTTTTGGGCTGGCCAGATTCCTCCATGTGAACTGAGACTCCAGGGAAAGTCTGTCTGTGGAAAGAAACAGATGAAATAGAAAGCAGAGAGAAACAGTCTTAACACTTTCCAAGTCCTTGTTCTAGTCTCTTCCTGAAGCCCTTGGATTGTGCACATTTCATATTCAGCTAGATAGCTAAGGTTGGTTTCTGGTTTTTGCAATTACCATGTAGTTAACACGGTTTGTAAAAATCACGCTTCACTTTAGTAATTTGTTTAAAATGGAACAAATGTTTTTGGCATATTTCAGTGACATATGATTTTTATTTTCTTGTTTTCAGAGACAGGGGCTCACTCTGTTGCTCAAGCTGGAGTGCAGTGGTGCAGTTGCACAATCAAGGCTCACTGCAACCTTGACCACCAGATTCAAGTGATCCTTCTACCTCAGCCTCATGAGTTGCTGGGAATACAGGTGTGAGCCACCACACCTGGTTAATTTAAAAAAATATTTTTGTGTGTATAGAGATAGGGTCTCAAACTCCTGGGCTCGGGTGATCTTCCTGCTTCAGCCTCCCAAAGTACTGAAATTATAGGCATGCCACTCTACCCAGTTTCATTGTCATTATTCTTGATGGATCAGTGCACACAGTTGAGTTTTTTTTTTTTTTTTTTTTAGGAGGGGGGTTTACACTTGTTACGCAGGCTGGAGTGCAATGGCGCGATCTCGGCTCACCGCAACCTCCGCCTCCTGGGTTCAGGCAATTCTCCTGCCTCAGCCTCCTGAGTAGCTGGGATTACAGGCACGCACCACCATGCCCAGCTAATTTTTTGTAGTTTTAGTAGAGACGGGGTTTCACCATGTTGACCAGGATGGTCTCGATCTCTTGACCTTGTGATCCACCCGCCTCGGCCTCCCAAAGTGCTGGGATTACAGGCTTGAGCTACCACGCCCGGCCGAACAGTTAAGTTCTTATCTGTTACCATGAGAAGCAAAGTAGTGGAAGTGGTTAAGAACTCACTCTGAAGTCTGTCTGGGTTCAACTCCCTATCCGCATGTTCCCTCATTTGTGAAATGGGTAACACAGTAGTAGTTACCTCACTGGGTCATGATATATACAATCTGGGTGTTTCATGTAGTAAGTTCTCTTCAGCCATTGTGCCTGTCTACTCTTGAGGTAGGTAAGAAATTGGCCAAGAACATCTTCTTCATTAGATAAACAGTCCTCTTAGCTGATAAACAACTTTGGAAGGAGAAAACCCAACAAGATCAGCGGTTCTCAAAGTGTGATTCCCTAGACCAACAGCATCAGCATCATTTGAGAACTTGTCAGAAATGCAAATTTTTGTGCCCTACCCCCAATTTGCTGAATCAGAAATTCTGGGAATAGGGCCCAACAATCTATAGTTTAACAAGCCCTCCCCTCCCCTGGTGATTCTGATGCTCATTAAAGTTTGAGAACCACTGAATTACATAATCTGGAGTATCTGGTCCTAATTAGACCCATATCCTAAGATCCTGTTGTTTGATCCTTAATGACTTTTTACTTGACTACTAGGTATTTTTCTATATTACTCATAAGTTAGAATTATTGAATAATTGATATTTTCTGGCAACATTGTAGCTCAGTCCTCTAATGCTGAAAAAAAATTGGTATTTGGAAGAATCATCTTGTTTTAAATTAAGTTTTTGGGAATTGACTTCAAAGCCATATGAGTTTTCTGGCTGTAGAAATGCTATTGAATTGGTAATTAGTTTTAAGAGGCTGAGGCAGGAGGCTCGCTTGAGGCCAAGAGCTTGAGGCCAGCCACAGCAATATAGCAAGACTTCATCTCTACAAAAAATTTAAAAATTTAGCCAAGCATGGCAATGCATGCTTGTAGTCCCACTCAGGAGGCTGAGGTGAGAGGATCACTTGAACCCAGTAGTTCAAGGTTTCAGTGAGCTATGATCACATCACTCCTGCCTGGGCGACAGAGCAGGACCCTGTTTCCAAAAAAAAAGGAAGAAGAATTAATTTAAAAAAAAAACCTTTCTCTGGGCCAGCCGCAGTGGTTCACACCTGTGATCTCAGCACTTTGGGAGGCAGAGGTGGGCAGATCACCCAGGTCAGGAGTTCAAGACCATCCTGGCCAACATGATGAAATCCCGTCTCTACAAAAATACAAAAATTAGCCAGACATAATGGCAGGTGCCTGTAATCCCAGCTACTGGGGAGGCTGAGGCAGGAGAATTACTTGAACCCAGGAGGCAGAGGTTACAGTGAGCCAAGACTATGCCATTGCACTCCAGCCTGGGCGACAGAGCAAGCAAGACTCCATCTCAAAACAAACAAACAAAACTTTTTCTGAGGGACACTTCTGGATTTTTCATCCCTGAAAGTTCTGAGGGAAAAAAAAAATCTGGAGCTATAGTCTGTTGGTTTTCTGAGTCAGTGTATTCTGATCGTTCTGTAAGTACGCGCTAGCTGGCATAAAGACTAACAGTTGCCAATGTCAACTACAAATCAAATTCCAAATATAAGATTATAGAAGTTTGCCCATGTCTCTTGTAAAAACAGGAAAAGGTGAAAATAGATGGGAGCCTCTGTGTTTTCATACCCTTCCAAGGAATGATTGCTTAATTTAAGAATATAATTACTGTTATCTTTCAGTTATATCTCTGTGAGCTGTTAAACATTCAAACTATACTTAGTCAAGTTATCTCTATGTGCTAAGTCCCAATGGAATGAATTCTGGGATTTTCCTTTCTGACTTAATGCTGAGAATGTGGCAAATGCCACATTTAATAGCTACTGTAAGATTCTATACTTCTGAGCCAATGGGATTCATACTTATTTAATTGTAGACATATTGAAGAGTTGATGAACTGGGTGATATAAGAACAATTGGAATAAAACTATGTTTGGAAACTATCTATCTTAGGTATTCCAAATGGTATTTGTAAGCCTTGGTAGTATAGAAGGAGTGCAAACAAGGAGTACAGAATATCAAAGTACACAGGTTATATTTGTTATCTATCATTGAAGAAATGGTGTCTTCAAACAGCCTGTGGGCAGAAAATTAGCTTTCCAGTTTTAGGGAGGAAACTTTAAGAAAAAAGCAATTGCTGGGCGTGGTGGCTCATGCCTGTAATCCCAGCTACTCAGGAGGCTGAGGCAGGAGAATCATTTGAACCTGGGAGGCGGCGGTTGCAGTGAGTCGAGATTGTGTCACTGCACTCCAGCCTGGGTGACAGAGCGAAATTCTGTCTCAAAATAATAATAATAATAATAATAATAATAATTATAGTTTGTATAATTTTAAAAAATTTATTCCAATGATGTTACTTTGGCAATTTATGAGTAAAATAAGACTCTAGAATAAATTTATTCCCAATTGAACAAGAATAAGAAGTCATACTAGCATTTATCTTTTCATTTCAGTCTGGCAGATTAAATTGCCTTTCTCAATAAATACAAAAAGATAATGGAGAGATGACAGCTTCATCAACAGCAGACAAAGTAAAAAGAGGCCACATGCAAGTAGGGTTTTCTTACCACTTCTAATTTCTACCCATTCCTTCCTCTAATAAATATTGAGATGACTGAAAAAATTCTACCTAATATTATGTATGCTATTTGCAGCTGAGTTTATTAAATGCAAAAAACAAACAAACAAAAAGACTGTTTTCCATCCTTCTGATTTTTTTCTTCTTATAGCAATAGGACAATAGGTAGTGTATTAAAATATACACATTCTTGAAAAAAATTCATGCTATACTTTTCTTTCTGTAAAAATTGAATTTACATGGGCACTAAAAAAATCTCTCATTCAACCGGGCACAGTAGCTCACACCTGTAATCCCAGCACTTTGGGAGGCACAGGTGGAAGGATCACTTGAATCCAGGAGTTTGAGATCAGCCCAGGCAACATAGGGAGACTCATGTCCACAAAAATAAACAAAATTAGCCAGGCAAAGTGACACATGGCTGCAGTCCCCCTCTACTTGGAGGCTGATGTGGGAGGATCACTTGAGCCCTGGAGGTTGAGGCTGCAGTGAGCCGAAATTGTGCCAATGCACTCCATCCTGAGTGACTCTGTCTCAAAAAAATAAAGATAAAATCTCAGTAATTCAAATTTTGTAAGATGTTCTACTTTTATTTTCCGTTGGAAAGAATGAAAGTAGTAATGTAGAAAAAATTTTATTTGGAAGATTAGCTACTTATAAATGAAAGGTTTGTTTAATAACCATAGTGATATGCTCTGCTAGCCATTTTAGGGAAAAAGAAAAAATAGGTGAATATTTAACTGATTTGGGGAAGAAGAGAAACTTCTAAGCATAGGAGCAATAAAAAAGACCTCCAGGCCGGGGGCAGTGGCTCACACGTGTAATCCCAGCAGTTTGGGAGGCACAGGCGGGCTGATCACCTGAGGTTGGGAGTTTGAGACCACTCTGACCAACATGGAGGGTTAGGATTAGGGTTAGGGTTAGGGTTAGGGTTAGAAACCCTAACCCCATCTCTACTAAAATACAAAAAATTAGCCAGGCATGGTGGCACATGCCTGTAATCCCAGCTACTTGGGAGGCTGAGAGAGGAGAATCACTTGAACCTGGGAGGCAGAGTTTGCGGTGAGCTGAGAATGTGCCATTAGCCTGGGCAACAAGAAAGAAACTCCAACTCAAAACAAAAAACACAAAACAAAACAAAGCAAAAACTCTGGAAATAATTCATAGATTTGTTTGCATAAAATCTTTAAAATTTTCTATAAATTAGAAACCACCAAAATTTTTAAACAATTGAGAAAAGTTGAAAAATATGTTAACAAAAAAAAACCACTCTATAAAATATTTTAAAGAAGTTTATTCTGAGATAATATGGGTGACCACTGTCTGAGGAAAACACAAACCCAAGAAGCCTTAAGTGGTCCTAAGGCAGTCAGATTAGTTTGGTTTTATTTATTTTAGGGAGGCAGAATTTACATGCAAAGACATAAATCAATACATGGAAGGTATACATTGGTTAGGCCTCAAAAGATCGGATATCTTGCAGCAGGGGTTTGCAGGTTATAGGTGGATTCAGAGATTATTTAATTTGCAATTGTTTAAAGGAGTAAGGCTCTGTCTAAAACTTGGAGTCAGCAGAAAGGAAAGTTTTAAGTTAAGGATGCTATGTGGCAAGACTGATGGCCTACAGGTTTGACTTAACTCTTACCTGGCATGACCTTAGGTCTTATTTATAACTTAGTATCTTATTGGCAAAGAGTCTGTTTTGTCAGTTTTAGGATCTGTATTTTAACTTTAACAATGGTCAGTTATTGTGCCTAAACTCCAAAGGGGAAGGGATATAATGAGGCATATCTGACCTCCCTTCCTGTCATGGCAGGGAATTCAGTTTTTTAAGGTTTTTCTAGGGTTCCCTTGGCTAAGACGGGGTCTGTTCAGTCATCAGAAGGCTTAGGATTTTATTTTTAGTTTAAAAATATATGCAATTTGTGATCATAAATGATAATGTCTTTAATATATAATGAACATTTACAACTCCATAAGAAAAAATAAACATCAGGTAAGATGACCAAAGGATCTGAATGGATGATTTACATTAGAAGAAATTTTTAAATAACCTTTAATCTCACCAGAAATCACAAAGATAAGAGTTAAAAAACAAAATGCCATCGAATTACTTTTTTTTTTTTTTGAGATGGGGTCTTGCTCTGTCAGCCAGGTTGGAGTACAGTGGTGTGATTATAGCTCACTGCAGCCTTGAACTCCTAGGCTCATGCAATCCTGCCTCGGCCTCACAACAGAGATTTCTTATACTCTGTTAAGTATAACCTACTGTTGGTGATAATACGGTGCTTTGAGAGCCGTCATGTGTTACTGAGGAGAATGTATCAGTAAAACCAAGAGCACAATTTGACAAATAGATGCTAAAACCTCAAATATTTATTCTTTGACATACTTCTTCCATTTCTGGGAATCTAAGGAAATTACTGAAACTGTGTCTTAGCTCAGGCTTAGGTATAACAAAATACCATAGACTGGGTGAGTTAAACAACAGAGATTTATTTTCTTACAGTTCTGCAGGCTGGAAAGTCCAAATCAAGGTGCCCACAGAGTTAGCCTCTGGTGTGGGCTGTTGAATAAAAATTATAGAAGGCAGTTGTTTTGGACTAAGCTCCTGAACCAGGCCCAACAGACCAGACTAAACATCAAAATGGAGTAACTCAGGCTGAGGTTCCATATCACTAAACTAAAACTAAGTTGTTATCTAACCTTCTGAGAAATTAGAAACTTTCATGTCCACTGAGCAGTAACAAGGCACCTTGCCCCTGCCTCCAAAGTGTCAAAGTAGATTGAACAGGGAACTTGGATCTTTATGCCCACCTGGCGGTAGAGAGGTGGCACTCCCCTTCTTGCACCAGCATGGTATCAGAGGAAGCTTTTTAAAGCAAGATGCAAATAAGATTCAAAGTCTCATAGTGATAGATGCAGGAGCAGATAAAGAAACCTTGCACAGAGTCTTGCCTGGGCATGCCTGCAACAGACTGGGGGCCCATATGCACATTGAAAGAATGAGGCAGAGCCACCAGGAATTCATGCCTTATGCAGAGGGAGGAGCTGGATCTCTTCAGCTCCTGTGTACTGACCTGGCATTCAGTCTGTGAGGTGAGAATCTGTTGATGGACCCTCTCTTTCTTTGCGGAGAGCTTTCTTTTCACCTAATAAATACATCTTCACCATTCAATGTGTCCGTGTGCCTAATTTTTCCCAGTTGTCAGGCAAGAACATGGTTTTTAGCTTAACTAAGGAGCAAAAAATCCTACATCAATAGCGTTATACCCAAAATGTCCAAGACAAAATAGAAGATCACATATTGTATGAGGAACTAGGAAAATCTCAACTTGAAAGAGAAAATTCAATCAGCAGATCAACACTGAAATGACGCAGCTGTTGGAATTATCTGAGAAGGATTTTAAAGCAGCCACTATAAAAATAATTCAACAAGCAATTATGAACATCCTTAAAACAAACTAAAAAGTTAAAAGTCGAGCAAAGACACAAAAGACATTAAAAAAATGAAAATTTTGAAAAATGCAATTCAGAAGGCTAAAGTGGGAGGATCATATCTCTCTCTCTTTTTTTTTTTTCTCCCCTCTCCAAGACACTATTTCTTAAAAAACAACAGGGCTGGGCATAGTGGTTCATGCCTGTAATCCTAGCACTTTGGAAGGCTGAGGTGGGAGAATCTCTTGAGTTGGCTATCCTGGGCAACACAGAGAGAACCTGTTTCTACAAAAACAAAATTTATCCCCATATGGTGGTACATGACTGTGGTCCCAGCTTCTTGGGAGGCTAAAGTGGGAGGATGGCTTGGGCCTGGGAGGTTGAAGCTGCAGTGAGCTGTGATCATGCCATTGCACTCCAGCCTGGGTAACAGAGTAAGACCCTGTTTCAGAAAGAACCACAACAAAAACTACTGAAATTAAAAGCTCAATGTATGGGCTTAGCATCAGAGTGGAGGAGACAGAGGAAGGAATCAATGGACTTGAAGACAGAACAGTAGAATTTACCCAGTCTGAACAACAGAGGAAAAAACAGACTGAAAAAAAAGAAGAAAAAAAAATAACAGTCAGAGTCTTAGCAATCTGTAGGACTATAATAAAAGATCTAACATTCATGTCTTTCAGAGTTCAGAACACTTAATACAATCCAACAAGAGAAAAACACCACCTTATCTATTGAGGAAAATTAATTTGAATGAAGTAAATTTTTTATCATCAATCATGGAGGTCAGAAGGAAGTGAAAGAACATTTTCAAGAGCTAAAATAAAAAAACCTTTTAATCAAGAATTCTATATCCAGTGAAATTATCATTCAGGAATAAAGGGAAAATAAAGATATTCTCAACAATGTAAAACTGATAGAATTTGTCATCTCTATATCTGCTCTAAAAGAATGGCTAGAGGAAATTCTCTAAATAGAATGCATAAAAGAAGGAATCTTGAAATATCAGGAAGGAAGGACAATGAAAAAGGCAAAAAACACAGGTTAATACAACAGACTTTTCTTCTCGTCTTGAGTTTTCTAAATTATGTTTAACAGTTGAAGTTAAATTATGTTTAACAGTACCTGATGTGATGTATGTATGGGAAATATTTCAGACAATGATGTTGTAAGTGGCAAAATGGAAAACAACTTAAAGGATATAGGTTTCTACATTTCCCCGGAACTGGCAAAATGTCATTACCAGTAGACCTAGTAGACTTTTGTGGTACTGAAATAGTTTTTTATCTTAACTTTGGTGGTGGTAACAGAAATCTACATGTGCTAAAATAACATAATACTATACACATACATTATATCAATGTTAATTTTCTGATTTTAATCTTATGCTATAGTCATGCAAAATATAACCTTTAGGGAAACTGGATAAAGGGCATGTGGGACCTCTCTGTACTATCTTTGCAACTTCTTGTAAATCTATAATTATTTCAAAATGAAATAATTTTAGAACATGTTTTAAAGAATACTTATTGACATAGAGAAATGATCAAGGATGATATTAAGTGAAAAAAGTAGGATATACAATATATTAGGCATAACCAAAAATCTATATGAAAAAACCCACAAAATTAAAACTAAAACCTTACATGTCTTACTATAAATGTAATAGACACTATCAAGCACAAGGGTCAAGACCATGATAAGCTTTGAAGTCAGGGTGACCTGGGTCTAGTCTTGCTTTGTCACATATGTGCTGCATGATCTCAAGGAAAGTGTTCACATTTTTAGGTCTCATTTGCAGAATGAAGATAATAATAACTGAGTTGTTGTGAGGATTACACAAGAAAGTACATCTAATAAACTTAGTACACAATATGTCACATAAAAAGTGGTAAAAAGCATTAGCTATTATTATTATACAAAGAAAAATATAGTGCTAACAGTGGCTTTTATTGGTGATAAATTGTGGATTTTAAATTTTTTTACTTCTTTACATTTTTATGTCCTTAAATGTCTATAATGAACCTATATTACTTTTTATGGCACCATAATTCACATATCATAAAATTAATATATTTTATAATTGTTTTCAGAGATGAGGGTCTCACTATTTTGCCCAGTTTGGTGCCAAACTCCTGGCCTCATGCAATCCTCTTGTCTCAGCCTCCCTAGTCGTTGGCATGAGCCACTGCATCTGGCCTACTTTTATAATTTAAAAAAAATAGGAAAATGTTCTAACTTGTCCACTTTAAGGGAAACTAATATAAGACAACTAGGCAAGTGCACTGAACATCAGTGCCTTGCAAAGAAATGTAAGTTAGGTTTATTACTATATTAAAGAGGTAAAGCTTTGACTTTTCATGAACCATTTTAATACTATCATTTTTTCCTCTATGTATTTTTCTTCCAGTAGCTTGTCTCACTTGTATCTGTGGAATTTTAATTTTAATTTATGATAACATGGAGTGGCTAATGCTGCTGAAAGAAGATTTTTGTTACCTAAGACTTCCAAGTGAAGGAAGCATGCCACACCATGCAGGGCCACAGGGGAAGCACCAGGTTTGGGTCAGGAGGCAGAACTGAAAGGAGCAAAGAGATAGCCTAAGACAGAATCCTTCCTGGGATTTCCACAGGAAAATGCAAGCCAGGACAGGTTAAACAGTTAAGGATTGGCTGGTTTGAATAATTCTGGCAGACCCTGAGGCACAAGGGCTATTTCTGGTTGTCTGGTACTGGTCCTGGGTTGATTTAGAGCAGTAGAAATATTAGCTCAGTGTGTGAGAATTAGTAAGGAGGTGCTTCATACTATGGGTTGTCAATCACAGGGGAGATATAAACAACTCTGGCCACTAGTTTGGCCTTGTGAGTAATGCATGACAAATAGAAAAACAAACAATCTAAGAAAACAGAGTTAGAATATAACTGAGGTAGAATTTGTTAAATTCTTATCTATACAATAATCATTTTGAAAAGAATTCCAGAAATCCTTCATATGGAACTTTGAAACTGTATATAGTGCATAATCGCCTTCAATGGTGCAAAGGTGTATGAAAAAGAAACAGAAAATTATCTTGACTCTGGAACTCATTAGAGAAAAACAAGGGGAAATGGAGAAACATGAAAAAATATAAAAGCAGGCTATGGAAGACTTAGGACTCTGGTACCATTAAACTGCTTATTTTACTTATTCTATTATAATAGAAGCATAATTTTTCATATGCAATATTATGTAGACTTTGAAACCAACTGACTGAGTATAAATTTCCCTGGGTTTACTAATTGTGAAACAGTGAGCAAGTTATTTCACCTTTCTACATCTTGGTGTCTCCATCTGTAAAAGTCGAGGAACTGAGAGGGTTACCCAAGTTCATATGTGATGCCTGGCCCATAGGAAAGTTGTTGTAAGTTTTAGATCTCATTATTGTTTGAATAACCAGATTTCACTGAATATAAGAGGCTGTTTTTTCTTGATCTTACCAGAAGGTGTCAGTGGAAGTTTTTTATACTTTCACATCATGAGTGATACTGATTGAAAGAAATTGTAAGATGTAATCTAATTTCAGAGGAGATGAAATATTTTGAAGTATATATTTTAGAATGTCTAAAATAAGTTTTGCGCTCTCATTTAATACTAATTTAATGATGTGTGACAGTCACCAACAGATAATTTAAACTGGCAAAATAATTCATTTCAAATACTAAATAATATAACTTCTTACTTCTGTAAATTCCATTTTGTTCAATCTTGGTTCTGTTGAGTCAGTAATATCCAATTGTTTGCAGTATGATTCTATTTATGGAATGAAGATTATTTGCTAGTTAGTTTGGTTGTAATACATATTTGATATTTATACTATAGTGCTTTAAAAGAATATAAAATTATAAGCTAATGTCTACTCATAATTACAATAAAGTGAATGACATATAGTTGGGTAACATACCAAATACTACAAAATTATTACTTTTCCTGGCTTAGCACGCAAACCAAATACTAAAAAACGAGCCTATAATTTCAATGTCTAGATTGGAATAAAGCAGAGATAAATATGCACATCAATAGTATAAAAGACTACAAAAACATCTGTTTTGGTTTATACCAGCATTTATGCTAGCAAGTCTGAAAACATTTCTGCAAACTTTCTTTTTAAAAACTTTATTTTGTCTTTAATGTTTCTTAACTACTACATAAAAATGTTCTTTTAGTTAACTAATTCAAATATACAAAAATATAGGCAAAAAACCATGAATATCTTCTTTTTTCTCTACCTCTCATTAGCACTCTCATTCCTCTCTGCCCCAGATGAAACCACTGTCAACAGTTTGTCATCCTTCTAGCAACCTTTCTATGCATTTCCATATGTGTATATAAATGTGTATATATACACGTACCTTTTGTTTTTCTATATGTAAATATGATCATTTTGATGTACAACTTACTTTTTCATTTGCCACTCATAGTAGCTTTTTTTCAAATAGGACCTGGGGCTCAGGGAAATTTTGTAATGTGTATATAGACCGGGAGTCATCAACTGCAGTCATGAACTTGAATAAGAATGTTCATAGTATGTATAGTGATAAGAAAGCTTAAAAGGAAACTCTGGAAAACAAAATTTAAGGTGTAAGCAAAAGAAGAGTAAAGAAACAAAAACACTAAAAGGTGATCAAAAATAGAAGAAAAAAATAGAATGATATCACAAAAACCAAGAAAAAAGAGTTTTATAAATTAGAGTGATCAATAATGATGAATGTGATAATTAGTTAAAGACTTTTAAACCTTCATTTGATACACAATTTATGTAATCCTTACAGATCTTGCCAAGAGAAAAATACATGAAAGCTCATGATGAAAGAAGTACACACTGGTTTCCTCTCCTACTTCTAATAGTAACTCTTCCTGTCCATCATTGGCTGGCACAGGAGCATAGAAAAGACTTTTCAATCACTCTTGAATTTTGTAAGTGCTAATTATGAGATATCAGTTATTGCGGCCATAGGAGGACTATATAAATTTTCATATAAGTTTACGCATTAGATGCTGACATTTCCATCCCAGACCTTCCCCCAAACTTCAGATGATCATGCAAACCAGACTGGTTTCTAGCAGTAACAGTTGCTATTAAATATATGTGTCTGTCTCTGACTGGAGTTTGAGCAACTTAAGGGCAGGAAACATGTCTTGTCAGTCCTCTTTGCATTCTCTACCTCATTACAGTATCTTCAACTAAGTGAGGGCTCAATGATTGTTGACCAAATAAATGAATGGTACAAAAAATAAATACTGTAGTATAGGTGAGAGAAGAAACAGTCACTGTCAATTGGAACACTCTGTAATTTCTGTAATTTTATCGGGATCCTAAACTGAGTTCTCTTAACTCACTCCTTCTGTACCTTCATTTGAAAATATAAGAAGTTATTTCAATGATTTTTTGAAACAAGAGTGAAGGACAAGCTGACTGAAGACTTGCAGGCTTTGGATAATGTGAGACCAAGTAGAAAGAGAAAATGTTGTCAGTAAGGCCCAAATCATGTTTGGAGATCAGTGATCAGGAAGATGGGAAGGGTATTTTATTTTTAAAAGTGACAACAGATTTCAGACCATGTATCATTGTCAATGCAACAAAAGTATTCAAAAAATTAAATGGAAAAAAAAATCTGTTGGATATAAATTATGTAAATCTCAGGACCCAAACTCTAGCTCCTATGCAAAAAGAGAGTTGTTTTTTTTTTTTTTTTTTTTTTTTTAACCTAATTTCATATAGGGAAATCTTTCTGAAAACAAAAGCATCAAAATCTGCGAATCTCCATAGGAGTGGTACTGTCCTCCTTTCCTCCCAGAGAGCATGATGGAAATTTGTGGGTGAGTTTTTATTACCACAATGATGAGGAATAGGAGCAGAGGCAGAACTCCTGTAATTCCTGCACAATAAAGACTTCCCCCCTCCTGCAGGACATTCAAGTAGATGAAAAACCTGCTTATAATAATTTTGAACCTAGAACTCAACTCTAGTTTACATATAAATGCAGAATATAATTTTGCTGTGGAATTTTCCAAGAATGTAACTTCCATGAAAATTTGAGAGGGAATTATACTTTGTTTAATTCTACAACTTTATCAAGAGTTGTTCACCATTTCAGAAATTGTGTAGTAGGAAGTAATATAAATTGTATCTGAATTCTAATACAACACACCTGTGTCAGTCTGCATTTCTTGAAATTCTATGTATATATATTCATTTTGCCCTCTTCCCTAATGTCAAATACAAATAAAATAGTCGATTGTATACAGTTTTACTTTTCTGAAATCTAAAAGTTCATTTTAATTAGGTAGAAATGTCTGACTACTCCATTATGTCTTCTAGTAAAGTTGTAGCAAAGCATTTATATATTGAAATACAGTGCATGTAATTTATTTTTTAGAGGGAATCTCCCTCTGTCACCAGGCTGGAGTGCAGTGGCATGATCTTGGCTCACTGCAACCTCCGCCTCCTGGGTTCAAGCAATTCTCCTGCCTCAGCCTCCAGAGTAGCTGGAGGTGCCTGCCACCATCCCGGCTAATTTTTGGATTATAGTAGAGTCTGGGCTTTCACTGTGTTGGCCAGGCTGGTCTCAAACTCCTAATCTTAAATGATCTGCCTACTTCCCAAAGTGCTGGGATTACAGGCATGAGCCACTACACCAGACCTCTGAAGAAGTCTTAAGCCTAATATCTATAGTAACAGAACTGGATGAGATTCCCCAGGGAAATTTATGTAGCAAGAAAAGAGAACTCAAGGAACAACATTTGAGAAACAAAGAATGACCCCAGGAGGGTTATAACTAAGGTGTAGGTTATAAGAGTGGGTAGAGTCAAGGAAATTCAAACTAAGGAATTTAGGGAGGCAGTGTTCAACTCTGGTGAATCTTAGCATGAGTCACTGTGCCTGACCAGTGCCTATCATTTTCTTATTCCTTTCCTTATATTTCTCCTTTCTATCACAGTTATGACATCATATTTTTCTTTTAAAATTTTGTGTATGTAAGAAATATTTTCTAGGAATGTCATAGTATAATAAGAGAGTATTGGAGAATATGGTAATAAAATGGACACCAGACTAAAAGGATTGAGAATCACAGATTGCTTTTCTCCTTTTATACATTATCTGGAAAGCATGGAAGAGCCTAATTGCATTGACTCTTCATCTGAATTCAGTGTCCCCCACCCAAAAAAGAGATAAAAATAAAAATATCAGAGTAATAGGCAGACTTACCAAGCTTGAAATCTGGATTTTGAAAGAATTCATGAAGAGCATTCTGAATCTGCAAATCAAAAGAGAAAAAAAAAAATAAAGAAACCATATGCTACTCCTCAGTTACCACATATTTGTTACTTTAGACTAAAAGCCATCTATAGTCTTTCTATTTTAGTATTGGGTGATCTTTCCAACTCAAGGACAGAAATAGCAATAAGTCACATGTAATTTCTACAAGGGGTCTTCAAAAGTTCATGGAAAATGTGTATTATAAAAAACTATGCATGGATTTCAAAATTTTGCACAAAAATAAACTTGTAATAACTTGTTATGTCTAAACAAGATCTAGCTTGAGTAACTAAAAAGGATAAGACATCAGTTTGAAGAAAGCCCCTATCAGAGCAACACAAATTCTGCTTAAATTGAAGCAAAAACATTAAATTTATGGTGAAGCTTGGCTGAAAGGATTGTGAAATCACTGGTGTTTTATAAAGTGTTTAGGGGGACAATGCTCCAAAGAAATCAGCAGTTTACAAATGGATAATTCATGTTAGGAAAGGATGAAATGATGTTGAAGATAAAGCCCATGGCGCAGACCATCCACACCAGTTTTCAAGGAAATAAAATCATCTTGCTCATGTCCTTATTGAAGAGGACTAAAAATTAACAGCAGAAGCAATAGGCAACACATAGACATCTCAACTGGCTCTGCTTACACAATTCTGACTGAAAAATTAAAGTTGAAAAAATTTCTAGTCAATGGGTGCCAAAACCATTGCACCCAGATCAGGTGCAGATAAGAGCAGAACTTCAAACGGAATTTTTAAACAAGTGGGATCAAGATCCTGAAGCATTTCTTCAAAGAATTGTAACAGGAGATGAAA
Organism: Sapajus apella; assembly: GCF_009761245.1. NCBI lineage: Eukaryota > Metazoa > Chordata > Mammalia > Primates > Cebidae > Sapajus > Sapajus apella. Next base: position 37,193,092 of record NW_022436952.1, read on the forward strand.
CATGGCTTTACCCATGTGATCCTAAAGACAAAGCACAATCAAAGCAATGATTGGTTACCAAGAGGTGGAAGTGGTCCTCTTAAAAGCAGACTGATCAAGAGAAGGTCAAAGCAACAGTTTTGGGGATGCTTAAGGCATTTTGCTTGTTAACTTTCTGGAAGACCAAAGAACAATAACATCTGTTTACTATGAGAATGTTCTGAGAAACACTAGCTAAAGCTTTAGCAAAAAAAAAAATGTCTGGGAAAGCTTCACCAGAGAGTCCTCCTTCACCACAATAATGCTGTTGCTCATTCGTCTCATCAAACAGGGCAAGCTGTGCACACTGGCACACACCTGTAATCCCAGCTACTCAGGAGGCTGAGGCAGAAGAACTATGAGCTTGTGCGAACCTGGACAAAATGGAAACACCTGTCTCCACTAACAAAACAAGAACAATTTTGTGAGAGTTTCAATGAGAAATCATTAGGAATCCACCTTACAGTCCTGATTTAGCCCCTTCTGACTCTTTATTTTCTAATCTTAAAAAAATCATTAAAGGACTCCTATTTTTCTTCAGTTAATAATGCAAAAAAAGACTGCATTGAAATGGTTAAACTCCCAGGACCCTCTGTTCTTTAGGGAATGGACGAAATGGCTGGTATTATCACTTACAAGTGTCTTGAACTTGATGGAGACCCTTTTTATTTATTTATTTGCCATTTAAAAAGTAATGGCAAAAACCACAATTACTTTTGCACCAACCTAATATTTGAGATGGGGTTTTGCCACGTTGGCCAGGCTGGTCTCGCACTCCTGGGCAAAAGTGATCCTCCTGCCTCAGCCTCCTAAAGTGCTGGGATTACAGGCCTGAGCCATGGCACCCAGCCTGATGGAGCTTATGTTGACATATAAAGTTTATATTTTTAATTATATTTTAATTCAATTTACCCACACAGTTTTTGAAGTCTCCCCTTAAGGGTATAAAAAGTTATTTTACATATATATTCTCAATGATTCCCAACCTTTTTGTGTGATTAGGACTGAGATGCTGACAGTGACCCCATTTTGCCTCCTACAGGGGATATTTCTAGCAACTCTCAGACCTGGCATGATGGAGCTAAGGCACATTTGGCAAGCACTTTGGCCATCCAAAGAATCCTCTGTACTTCTTCATTCTTCAATTACTAAAGATAAAACTTCAGAGTTCTTCTTGGTCCATTTTTGAAACCATTTTATTTTTTAGAGAAGTTTTAAGTGCACAGGAAAACTGGGCAGAAATTACAAAGAGCTCACACACACACACTCTATACACATACACAGCCGTATACTATTATTAATATCCTGCACCAGAGTCAATAAATCTACACTGACATGTCATTATCACCCAAACTCTGTAGTTTATATTAGAGGTCTCTGCACTGTAGCTTTGACCTCCTGGACTTGAGTAATCCTCCCACCTCAGCCACCCGAGAAGCTGGAACCACAGCCTGGCTAATTTTTAAATTTTTTTGTAAAAACAGGGTCTCCCTATGTTCCTTAGGCTGGTCTTGAATTCCTGGCCTCAAGCAATCTTCCTACCTTGGCCTCCAAAAGTACTGGGATTATAGGTGTGAGCCACCACACCCAAAGAGATATGTCTTCTGTGAATATTTTCTCCCAGTCTGTGGCTTGTCTTCCCTGGTCTCTTTTTAATCATTCACTTTAAACTGAAAATATGCTTAGCATTGTATCTAATGAAAAAGTATTTCCAAATCCATATATACCTAAGAAAACCATTTAACTCTTAGAGTACAGTTGTTCTCTAGAGCTAAGTGACAGTCTCATGGGTCTCACAGAAGTAGACACACACACACACACACACCCCAAACACACAAATGAAATATATGTCTGTTTATAATGATGGGTTTGGGAACCTTAGCTAGAGTCAAGATTTTAGAAATCTAGCTAGAATTTCTTTTTTTTTTTTTTTAAATGCTCAAGAGAAATTGAAGGAATCAACTCTTATGGACCAGACAAGTCAAGGCTTACCTTAGCAGTACTGAAAATTTCAAGGGAGGCTTCTAGTATGCTACTCAATATTCTAGCAACTGTCCTCTTACCACTTACCCCACCTACCTTTCACATATACCCCCCATTTTCTTACCACTGACACAGGAATCATTCCTTTAGGGTCTAGAATCCACTCATCGAATTGCTCCTGCAGAGCCTGTTTCCGTGTGTTGGCCACCTTGACTTTGATTTTGCCTATGCTTTCTCTTTGTTTTCTATTCTGTTTAACATTCTCTTTCATCCTGGATACTCTGTAGGATGTAGATATAGAAAACATGTTGAGTTGATACCCTTGGATTTAGTTCAGATTAGAATACAGGAATTCAGAATCTCTTTCAAACTGCTTACCTGTTTTTTTCTCCATGAAATCTTTGTTTCAAGTCTGTAGTGAACCCTTCTTTCCCCAAGCACTTAATGAATTTGGCATTAATCATAGGGTACTTTCTACTCTTTGACTTTTTATAGAGGTAGGCCTTATTTTACCCAACTAAATACTAGACTTAAGAAGTATTGATAGGATTGTAAATTAGTACAAACATTATGGAAAATGGTAGGGACATTCCTCAAAAAACTAAAAACAGAATTACTGTATGATCCAGCAATCTTATTTCTGGGTATTTACCCAAAAGATCTGAAATCAGTTTGTCAAAGAGAGGGCTGCACGTCCATGTTCACTGCAGCACTATTTACAATAGCCAAGTTATAGAACCAACATAAATGTCCACCAACAGACAAATGGATAGAGGGAATGTGGTTTATAAATACAATGGAATACTACACAGCCTTTAAAAAAGAAGGAAATTCTGTCATTTCTGATAGCAGGAATGAATTGGAGAACATTATGCTAAGTGAAAAAAGTCAGACACAGGAAGACAAATACCACAAGTTCTCACTTATTTGTGCAATATAAAACAAACAAACACATAGAAACAGAGAGTAGAATGGTGGTTACAGAAGCTGGGAATGGGGGAAATGGAGAGAGGATGGTCAAAGGGTACAAAATCTCAGACAAGATGAAGAAGTTTTTTTTTGAGATCTATTGTATTGTACATTTCACAATTGCTGAGAGTAAATTTCTAATGTTTTCATCACAAAAAAATAATATGTATTTGGGTGATAGATATACTAATTTGTTTGATTTCATTATTTCACATTGTATTCAAAAATTAGAACATCACTTTGACCTCACAAATGTATATAAGTTGTTAATTTACAACTTAAAAAACAGGTAGTAAAAATAGCTCTAGAAGATGCTATATGTACTGAAAAGGCAAGATTGGATGCAGTAAGGCCTTAGGGTACTGAGATTCTCTCTTCCCTGGACACAGATATCATCTGAAAAGGTTGATTTCAGGTCTAGGGTGGAAGCCTAGAAGATGCATTTATACAAGCATCCCAGGTCATTCTGATGCCTTGGGTGAAACTTTTGAGAAATCTGTCTAGCAGTATATCTTGGCTAATTGCCTTTATCTAGCCAAAGTCACATGCTTTGCCAGTCACTGCTGATGTCCTGAGCATAAAAGTTATCCTTGCAGCTACAACCGTACCACTCAGGTTAAGAATGGGGGAAAAACTGTGCCTATGTGCATCACTCCTATTAGGACTCCAAAAGCCCCAAACTGGCTTTGATCAAGATCAAAGAAATTGGCTCAGAATAATAAAAATAGTCGCTGGTTTCAAGTGCAATTTTTTCCCAACAATATTTCAGGCAAGTCTTCATCTTTCATAGAAGAAAGACTAAGGCGATCTGACATATTTTAAAATGCAAAAATATTTTCAGTGGGAACTGGTCAATTGGATACCTCTGATAACACAAAGACTACTAAAAATCTAAGTCATTACCTTATGTCCATATAAGGTCTTCAAAATTCTCTAGAAATACAAGCATTCAAAAATGAACTTTGAAGTTTGAAAATTAAAGCAGACAGGCAGTTTAATAGTACAGAAGGGGCTGTGTCTGAACTGCTGGAGGATTAGTAAGTATTTTTTAAATTTTTATTTATTTTTAGTTTTTTTGAACGGAGTTTCACTCTTGTTGCCCAGGCTAGAGTGCAGTGGCGTGATCTTGCCTCACTGCAACCTCTGCCTTCCAGTTTCAAGTGATTCTCCTGCCTCAGTCTCCCCAGGAGGTGGGACTACAGACACCTGCCACCACGCCTGGCTAATTTTTTGTATTTTTAGTAGAGAAGGGCTTTGACCATGTTGGCCAGGCTGGTCCCGAAGTCCTGACCTCATGATCTGCCCACCCTGACCTTCCAAAGTGTTGGGATTACAGGCGTGAGCCACCGCACCTAGCCTTAACAAGTATTTTAAAGGAGTGCTAAATTTCTCTGATGCAGTTGCTAACCAGCCAGATCTCTGATTACCACTTAGCTCTCAGAGCTCCCAGTCTCTTCTGCTTGTCTCCCCTTCTGCTATTTATCTGTTTCATCCTCTGCTGCTTTTTTCTCTCTCCGTCATCTCTAGCTAGGATTCTTCTCAATTTCTGTCTTCATTCCTCTGTAGCTCTCTCTTCTGTATCTGTGTTTTCACCCAGCTATTTTGCATTATTCATTCATGCACTCACTCACTAAGCCAATCACTCACTCATTTGTTACATAAATATTTATTCAGCACCTACTATGGATTCTGCCATTATAAAGCTTAGGGTCCAATGGCAGAACAGAGAGGTAAACGATATTTTATAGTAAGTACTGAGTGCCTCCAGATTCCCATGTGACATAAAAATGAATTCACAAAATTGGTTTTCTATCATTTTCCCATCTGCTTGAAATATCTTTCTCCCTCTCTTTGCCTGCCTAGGTCCTCCACAGGCTTTAGGTCTCAACTCAGACATCATTTCCTCCCATTTATTGATGTCCATATTTAGAAACAAAATCTAGTTTTGTGCTTCTGGGCCATTGTACACGAGACTCAAAATATAATCCAAATGGATTTTAAATTGATTGTGTCACTCATTCAGGGAATGAATAAAATTTGTCTTCTATAGCCTGCATTATCTCATGAAGATGTTTACATTAATTCAGAGAATTCTAAAGCATCCAAAACTCTTAATTTGGGCAGTACAGGGTAGACGTAGCCTATAAGCAGATTCATTCTAAGTATAAGGGGACTGGAAGGGAAGAAAAACCACAGTATGGAAAATTGCAAAAATAGTTATAAATTCTTCCCATTCCTTTTTGAATGTCTGTATGTATGCAACATAACTTTGTAGCTCCTCCCATGAAGAGGTGGAGTCTATTCCTGTACTCCTTGTATCTGCCTCTGGCCATGTGACCTGCTTTGGTCAATGGACATCAGAAAACCAAATGTAAGCAGAAAGTTGAAAAGTGCTTGAACACTGGGGCTTGCCCTCTTTTACTGAACTTGGGAGTCCTTCCACTATAATACCACCTTGGAAATGAGCATAGGTTCGCCTGCTGGATGATGATCCAGTTACCTACATTGCTTTTGCAAAGAGTCTGACAACCGCTACAAAAGTAATTAAGACCATCACTTTTGGTTGTTATTCTGAGAGTAAAGGGGGTATCGTTGAAAGGTTTCATCTTACTGCATTGCATGAGTGAGTCCAATTGATACCATGTGGAACAGAGATGAGCCATGACCCCAGCCCAAAGTTACCAATCTACAAAATCATGAACAAATGAATGCTATTGCTTTAATCCATGAAGTTTTGGAGTATTTTGCTATGCAGCAAAAGCTAACTAATAAAACAGTTTTCCTATATAAATGAGTGTTTTGAAATCTTTTAAAGAAAAGCATAGTATAAATCTGATTAAAGAGTAGAAGCAAAAATGCTTCCCCACTCTGGTTGTGACAATCCAAATTCTATCCATCAATTCAAGCTGCATAAGGAATATCTTCTATTTACAGAAACATTTGCCTATAGATCATATCAAAAGTGAATGTTGATTTTGTCAAAACTGGTTCTAATCCGCTTAAGTGGATAATTGACCATGAACTTTGAGTGACCTCAGTATATCAGACTATTGCTACACTTAACTGAAGACACTTTCCTGACCACTAAAAACTGGGACTTGTTTGAATCAATCATGTACAGACCTATGGACTCACTCTGTCCTATACAATGTGATCAATTTTTAATTCTTATAAGTATAGCTATTATAAAACAATTAAAAGCCCCTTCCACAGATCATTCAGTGGAGTCTTCACTGGTGTACTGGCAAGTTAATAAGCTCAGTGTTTGTTTGTTTTTAAGCTTTTGTGGTCTTAGTTTCACAAAGCTAAACTGAATTTCTTGCCATTCCTGGAGTATGTCCATATTATTCCTGTGATGAGTATTCCTATTAAAAATCCATATATGACATGTGTGCCTACTTATTATACTAACTTCTGATTTTCTCTTTGTTTATTCAATATATATATTATTACATAAATGAAGATCCTGATATAATGTAATGACTTAAGAAAAATCTAAATAATTTGTTAATCAATGATGTTTAAGCAGATGAATAATTAGGCCTCTTCATAATTTTCTAAAATGATAAAGAACATTTATTATAGCATCCTCATTAACTGTTGATCATTAATTCCAGGTATTTCAAAGTTAAACATTCAATTACTCTAAATTAAGGGATGTGTGAAAATGAGGTGATGCTCTCATAGTTATTGAGCATTAAGACTATCTCATAATAATCTTACGTATTTAAAAACAAAAAAGCAGGCCGGGCGCGGTGGCTCACGCCTGTAATCCCAGCACTTTGGGAGGCCGAGGCGGGTGGATCACGAGGTCAAGAGATTGAGACCATCCTGGTCAAAATGGTGAAACCCCGTCTCTACTAAAAATACAAAACATTAGCTGGACATGGTGGCGCGTGCCTGTAATCCCAGCTACTCAGGAGGCTGAGGCAGGAGAATTGCCTGAACCCAGGAGGCGGAAGTTGCGGTGAGCCGAGATTGCGCCATTGCACTCCAGCCTGGGTAACAAGAGTGAAACTCTGACTCAAAAAAAAAAAAAAAAAAAAGCAAAAATAAAATAAAAACAAAAGAAAACTTTCATCATTAAGGCAGACTGTAATAGGTTAATTAATTAACAAACATTATTGAGCATTACTCATAAGACACAGTGTTAGATGTTGAGAATTCAATGGTGACTAAGACAGACATAGTTCCTGCTTATATTACAGCAGAGGAAACCACCATCACAATTACGATAAGAGCAATGAAGGAGTAACACAGGAAGCTATGAGCACTCATAAGGGAAGACCCCAATCCAATTTCATGATGAAGTGGTATCTGAGCCTGAACTGTAAAGGACTGGTAGGATTAGGTAAAGAGGAAGAAAAGTGGTATAGGCAGAGGGAATGGCATATGTGAAGACCCTGAGGTAGGGAGAAGCACAGAATGTTTAAGAAGGAAAGAAATACTGAGTGCCTGGAGTATACCGTGGGGAGAGAGGCAGGAGGCAGGGCTGGAAAGGAAGACAAGGACAAGGTCATCCAAGGAAGGTCTCATAGGCTTAGTTAAGAATTTTGTTCTTGGCCAGGCACTGTGGCTTACGCCGTATTGCCAGCACTTTGGGAGGCTGAGGTGGGTGGATCACGAGGTCAAGAGATCGAGACCATCCTGGCCAACATGGTGAAACCCCATCTCTACTAAAAATAAAAAAATTGGCTGGGCTTGGTGGTGTGCACCTGTAGTTCCAGCTACTCGGGAGGCTGAGGCAGGAGAATCTCTTGAACTTGGGAGGGGGAGGTTGTAGTGAGCTGAGATTGCGCCACTGCACTCCAGCCTGGGTGACAGAGTGAGACTCCATCTCAGAAAAAAAAAATTGTTATTTATTCAGAGAGTAAAAGGTTTCACCTTGGGGAGCAACATGGTAAGATTAGCCTTTAAAAAATCACTTCAGTTATGGATGAAGAATAGATTGGAAGAGGGCAATTGGATGTAAACATACCAATTAGGAAACTATTGCAATAGTGGAGGTGAGAGATAATGGTAGCTCAGACTAGGATGAAAGCAGTGGGGGATGGTCAGAAATGAACGAATTTGAGAAAAGAAGGTAAAATCACCAGGACTTAATGACTTACTAGAAATGAACAGGGAGAGAGCATTAGAAGGTGTCCAGGTTGATTCCCTACTTTTTGGCTTGAGGACAAAGACTTCTTGAAATTCAGTTGCTTATAAAACATACAAGGGCAGACATTGAATAAATAGTTAGATGTAATGGGATAGAGCTCAAAGGTGTTTGAACCAAAGATATAGATCTAAAAGTCATGAACGTATAGATGGTAACTTAAGTCGTGTTGGAATGAGAGCACTCAGGGATGGATTATAGAGTGACAGGTTAAAGGACTTTAATATTTGAAGATCAAGTAGCAGAGAATGAGCCAGAAAAGGACACTGAGAAAGACAGAGAAATAGAAGGAAAGCTAGAAAAGTATGATATCATGGAAGAGAAGGGAAAATGTATTTCAAGATGAAAATTATGCTAAGAGGTCAAATAAGATTAAAATGGCAAACTTTCTACTGGGTCTAGAAGCACGGAGAATATTGTGATCTTGGCAAGTGCCATTTATTAGAGAGAGCCTGGCACAAGAGCCAGAAGTAACAGGCTAAAAAATGTGTGGGAAGTGGGGAGAGTATATAGGACAACTGCTTTTGATAAATTTGGTTGTTTTAGTTATATTTCCTCAAATAGACTGTTTAAGTTCTTCATGACAAAAATCAAATTTTGTATTTTTTCCCTATAAGTTACAGCTCACTGCTGAGCACTCAGTAGTTAAGCAATAAATACTAATTGAGTAAAGGTTCCTTAGTAAGTTTAAGTTGCTAATTCATTCATCTAACATTTATTGAGCCCCAGCTTATGCCAAGCATTGTGCTTAGTGTTCAAATATAGGTATGATAGAAGATAGCCCTTATCTTCAAAGAGACTATGGGAAGGTAAATAACAATTACATTATAGTGTGCTAAGGGGGCCAACATGAGCCTACAGTTGTTTCAGAAATGTAAGAAATATATAGAAAAAGTACTTAATCCAGACCAACTGTGACAAAAGTGGTGCTGGAGCTGACTATTGAAGGACAAGGAGAACTTAGCCAGCTAAAGAAACATGGGGAAGGATGTTTTAGACAGAGAAAGCTGACACTCTGGATTCCAAAACAGGACACCTGGCTGGTGGTTTTGATTAGTTAATATGTATGGTAGTAAAAGTGATATGCATAAATAGTGCAACCTATCTGGCCAGGATGGACTAAGTCACGGCTTAGTGGTCATTGTCACTATGTGCTGGGTGTCTCCGATATAGTGCCTCCAAGTTTTAAAACTGGCCTCGATGATGAAGATTTCCTATTTCTTTTTTCCTTTTTTTCTGAGACAGAGTCTCACTCTGTCACCCAGGCTAGAGTGCAATGGCCTGGTCTCGGCTCACTGCAACCTTTGCCTCCCAGGTTCTAGCGATTCTCCTACCTCAGCCTCCTGAGTAGCTGGGACTACAGGCACCTGCCACCACACCCTACTAATTTTTGTATTTTTAGTAGAGACAGGGTTTCACTATGTTGGCCAGGCTGGTCTCAAACTCCTGACCTTGTGATCGTCCCATCTCTGCCTCCCAAAGTGTTGGGGTTACAGGCGTGAGCCACCAGCCCAGCCAGGATTTTTTATTTCTAAATTAGGTGAGTTGAGTTCCAATTGAGCTACCTTCTTGGAAAAGTAAGAGTAGGGCAGAGGACCACAGTAAGCATATTCCGCCCCCGCTCACCACCCCTCCGGGAAGCTGGGAAGCATCTGTTTCGATAATGAAAGATTGAGTGAGGACAAAGGATGCAAAAACCAAGGCAATTGCATATAAGGTCTTCAGCCATTAGAAGGCCAGAACCTCCTCTATGAACAGACAAATTATCTCTTTTGACGCTCTCTGTCACTGGATAGTTTTAAATGAATCAATGGAATTGATTCATTTTTATGAAAAATCCTAAAAATTTCTGGATACCCTGGATATTTTAGATGTTTCTACTTCATGACCACTACACCTTGTCAGGCATTGTACCAGATACCCAGACCTAGCCGGAAAGAACTTGACTCAGGGCCTCTACCTCAGTCTCTAACATTAGGAATATTCTATGTCATTGAAGCAAACCAAAGACTCATCTAACATTAAGTTGGAGAGTAGGGTATAGAATACAAGGATATCGTCCAGGGAGACCATGATCTTGCAGTCCATAAGCAGTTGAATTTCTAAGTATTTAATAATGGGCTATATACCTACACAACAGAGTATGGTTTAGAGATGGACATGAAACTAGTCAGTGTACATAAATTATCATTATGCTTCAGGTTGAACAAAAGTAGAACCTATCTGGATAAAATCCTACCACCATTCCATTGGCTATAACAGTCATTTGAATACTATAAAAACTATTTCCCTTGTTCATTCACTAACATGATTCATAATCTGTTTTACTGGATTGATAAGATTTGACATTCAGTACAAATCGAAGATGATTAATATTACTAATATCACCTGTGCAGAAGCACCTGTGGGATTTCCTAGCACAATATAAACACAAAGGTTTGGCTCAGTAAAGGGGTGGCAGCTGGTGTAGAGTATAAGTAAACAGCTGTCTAGGAAGCCACTGTCTCCTGGCAACTGAGGAAAACCCATATCAAGGATGAAACATTCCCTCTGTCTTGCCAAGTCCTAGTGTTGGCATTTCGTAAGGATGAGTAAGACATTTTGAAGCTTTTTTTTTTTTTTTAAATACAGAAGGTACTTTGAAGTAGATGTTATTACTCTTTGCAGATAACATGTTCCAATAGAAACATACACAATAGATTTTTGTCACATAGATTACATGAATCCCTTGAACACTACATGAGTTAATCTGTAAGAAATGAATAAAATAAAGGCCTGTATCTCTCACTCTTTGAAATTTTACTTGGTTGGTGTATCCTTAAGTCTTGAGTATATATACCAGTTTGTTCTCTTCTATGTAGCTGTGGTAGACAAAGAAATTCCTTGAAACACCTCTGCGTTTTTCTCTCTCTTTATGGATTAAATGTTCAATTATTGGCTGGGCGTGGTGGCTCATGCCTGTAATTTCAGCACTTTGGGAGGCTGAAGCAGGCGGATCACAAGGTCAAGAGATTGACACCATCCTGGCCAACATGGTGAAACCCCATTTCTACTAAAAATATAAAAATTAGCTGGACGTGGTGATGCATGCCTGTAGTCCCAGCTACTCAGGAGGCTGAGGCAGGAGACTAGCTTGAACCTGGGAGGCAGAGGTTGCAGTGAGCCGAGATGGTGCCACTGCACTTCAGCCTGGGGACAGAGCAAGACTCTGTCAAAAAAAAAAAAAAAAAAGTTCCATTATTAATGCATAAGGCTAATAAAAAGGAGTCACAGAAAAAATGCCCAAAAGATATCTCAAAGTACAACACAGACCCCATAGTGAATATGCAATTATCAGAGATCACTACCAAGACAGAACTGGGTATGCATTATACAGGAAAAGATGCAAGCTTCTGTTTTGGGTCTCTTAGATCTACTTTCTGGTTCATTTGAACTCATTCTAAGATATTATGTACCAAGACTAGTGGAGAAAAGAGAGCCAATTTGTAGTATAATAGAATAGTCTGAAATTCTAACATTAACAGTTTTCATATTTTTTACTGCTTAAAAGTTTTACATTAAAAAATCATATAGTAAAATTTACCTTTTTTGTCACATAGTTTTATGAATTTTAGCATATATGAATATGTGTAACCACCATCATAATTAGGCTATTAAAAATTTGTAATCCTATTTTAGGAGCAAATATTTTTAATTATCAATTCATAATAAGGTGGTATTAACTTTCAAATATGTAATCCTAAACATTGGAGGAATCAAGAGTCAGAGGAAAAAGATACTTTTAAAAAAGGATAATAAAAGAAAAGAACATATGAAGAAAAACAAATGATACAAACCTAACCTACTTTACAGTTGTCCAAAATTACATGTAAGAATTAAAGTCTACTTAATTTTATATTTATGTCTTTCAAGAACCCCAATGAAAAGTAGTAAATTACGTTGCACATATAAAACCTACAAATAGCAGTGATACTGTATTTTTCAGATGTAGTGACTACCACTATAAAAATTATTCCAAATAAGTAAGGAGTGCCTTCTCCATCTGTTGTTTTTAGACACCTAAGAGAGATGAATCCATTTTGTCCTAGAAAGTAGGCATCAAAAGCTTTTTGGATCAAGCTGAAGCAAATAAACACTTGAACATTATCACAAGAAGATAAAGTCTCAATAAACCAAATAAATTTTCCTTGACTTTTTTCTTGGCTCTAAGTAAGGAAAATGTTCATTTCTAAAGTGAATGGACTTTTCCAAAGCTTTGTGATGGATTGAAGGCAACGCAAACAATGATATAGTTCTGAGAATTTCAAAGCAGGACTGTTTTTACTAAGATTGCTGGGTATATAAGCTTTAAGTCAATAGCATTGGGAACAGAACACAGTGTTGTAAAACATCCTTAGGATTTCTGAATATTCTGCAAATGCCAGACACCATCATCTGCTGACATACAGATTTTGGTTTTTTGCCAGAAAAAAATAAAGCCCTGATCCTAACAATCTAGTCATAAAGCATCGTTGATTAGCTATTTCATGAAATTCCTGCAACAGTGTTGCTTCCATAGAGCATCTATTAACTAAAATTTTACTAAGCCTCAAATGACCCTAAGAAGTCAAACTCCCAGTTTAAGAAGCATCAGTGAAACAACCTAATTCTCCTGTGTCATGGCATTGGTTGGCAATGGAACCAAAGCCCTATTGTGTTCATTACTATCTTATTATAGACATTGATAAATGTCTAGGGTTTTATGTACCCACTGAGATTTACATATTTGTAACAAGAGGAAGGATTTGTCAATATATCCATTTACAGACTTGACATCAGTTCACAGATTGTAAGTATTTTTAATGGAAATAGATCTAAATACAGTCTAATTTATTGCACTGCAAGAACAGATGGTGAGTGGAAATGTTCCTTAAGCTATTTATTAAATTTAATGAAAGTGCTTCCTGAATGCTATTGGAAGTTTTCACTAGTACTAAAACTCTCTTAATTTGGTTTCTCTTTAATTTGGTCTTGAATCTTTAGTGTGCAAATAATAACCTCTTATGGAACTTGTTTTAAATGCATTCCTAAAGTTTCTGATTCAGAATATCTGAGGAAGGATCTAGGAATCTTCACTTTTAACCAAGCACCCCAGGTGATTCTGGTGTCATTGATAGACAACCATGATCTTAGCCTGTTTCAACTGAAAATAAAAATTTCATAACCACACATAAAACAAGAGTTCTGCACATATCTCTTACTTTATTCCAGAGGGATATCTGCCTAATTCCAAAAGAACTACATTCTAAAGCTCTAATTCGTTATTTACCCTATAGAAAGGACACTAAAACAAGTCAAAAAGAATTGTAAATTTTAGTGTAGGTCTGTATGTCAGAAAATATTTAGGTCTGTATGTCAGAAAATATTAAAAAGAAAAGATGGAGATTTGGGAAGATGTTCAGAAATTCAAAGGTATTGTTTTTGTTTTAGACCTGGAAGAGACCTAATAGATATCATTTAGAAAAAAGTTTAGCAAACTACAACCTGGGGGCCAAATCTGACCCACTGATTGGTTTTGTAGGGCTCAAAAGCTGAGTGGTTGTTATATTTTTAAATAGCTTATTTTTTGTTTTTAAAATTTTATTTTATTTATTTATTTTTAGAGATAGGGTCTCACTGTGTTCCTCAGGGTGGTCTCAAACTTATGAGCTCAAGTAATCCTCCCGTCCTCACCTTCTAAAAATGCTGGGGTTACAGGTGTGAGCCACTGTATTCAGCCTAATTTTTTTAAATCAAAAGAGGAATAATATTTTGTGGCATGTGAAGATTATATGAAATTCAAATTTCAGTATCCACGAATAAAGTTTCATTGGAACACTGCCATGCTCACTCACTTACATATTTACTCTGGCTGCTTTTGTACTACAACAGGAGAACTGAGAAGTTGTGACTCAATTTACCAGGCAAAAAGCTTTTAATTTCTATGTAATTAAATTTTTCAAAATTCTCATGATCTTGAGTCATAGTTAAAAAGTATTTTCTCCAGCATAAAGGGATTTAACCCCTGGTTTTTTTCTAGTTTTTTGCATGGCTCTATTTTTTACATATATATAGTTAGTGAGACTTTTTTTTTGAGACAGGGTCTTGCTCTGTCACCCAGGTAGAGTGCAGTGGCATGACCCCGCTCACTACAGTCTTGATCTCCCAGTCTCAAGTAATCCTTCCATCTCAGCCTCTGGAGTAGCTGGGAGTAGTAGGCGTGTGCCACCATGCCAAGCTAATTATTTTGTATTATTTGTAGAAACAAGGTCTTGCTATGTTCCCCAGGCTGGTCTCAAACTCCTGGACTCAAGAGATCTTTCCATCTTGGTCTCCCAAAGTGCTGGAATTACAGGCATGAGCCACTGCACCTGGAAGGGATATAGTCTAAGGACAAAAAAACTGCAAATAAATGTAAAGCCTTATGTAATATTTTTATTAGTAGTAAGCTTGTTGGTATAATTATTTTGAAGCTTTTTTTTTTTTTTTTGAGATAGAGTCTCACTCTGTCACCCAGGCTGGAGTGCAGTGGTGCAATTTTGGCTTGTTGCAACCTCTGCCTTCTGGATTCAAGCAATTCTCTTGCCTCAGCCTCCTGAGTATCTGGGATTACAGGTGCATGCCACCCCGCCCAGGTAATTTTTGTCTTTTTAGTAAGAGGGGGTTTCACTATGTTGGCCAGGCTGATCTCGAACTCCTCACCTCAGGTGATCCACCCACCTCAGCCTCCCAAAGTGTTGGGATTACAGGCATGAGCCACCGCACTGGGCCATTTTGAAGCTTTTATGTAAACTTTAGGATAAAACAAATCAGTAGTTACGTCAATGTCATTAGGAACCAAGATTTTCTATATAAGAAAAAAGGAAATACAGGTTGGGTGTGGTGGCTGAGGCCTGTAATCCCAGCACTTTGAGAGGCCAAGGCAGGCGGATCATGAGGTCAGGAGATCGAGACCATCCTGGCCAACATGGTGAAACCCTGTCTCTACTAAAAAAAAAAAAAAAAAATTAGCTGGGCGTGGTGTCGCACACCTGTAGTCTCAGCTACTCAAGAGGCTTAGGTAGGAGAATTGCTTGAACCCAGGAGGCAGAGATTGCAGTGAGCCAAGATCGCACCACTGCACTACAGCCTGGGCGACAGTGCGAGACTCAGTCTCAAAAAAAAGAAAAAGGAAATACAAATATCAAAGAAATTAGGTTAAAACCCTGACACATTATATTTAATATGCAACTGTCAATATTAACTCATTTTTAAAATTATATATTTCTTTTCTCAGCACAGTGAATTTTAATGTCTCCCTTTTGCGGGAGGAGAGGTCTCACTACCCACTTTTGAAGACGCCCCAAAGGTTGTCTGGTAGTTTGGTGCAGAAAGGATTTGGTCCAATCTTGCGCTGGCTAGGATACAGAAAGGCACATAAAGTTTGTGGCTCAAAGTCCTCCGGGCTGGGGTGGGGCAGAATGTGCACAGGAAAGTCGTTTGGGGAAAGACTTGTAGGAGTGTGGGCTTCCTGTGACTGAGGTAGTTGGTCTTGGTGGACCAAAGCTGGGGTGGCCCAGGGCAGCCTGAATCCTCAGGCTGGGAAGACGCTTCTGTGGTGGCCTCTGTCTAGGGGAGCTAGTTCGCCAGCTCACTGCTTTCAAACCACAGCTGGATCTCTCTCTGGCCCCGATATCCTGAATAGCTGGTGTGGACGTTCCTGCTGATGTGGATGTTGCTGAAGTCTCCCCACATGGTCACAGAGTCAGCCTCAGCTCTGTCGGTGTATCTTATCATGGTCCTTGAGGTGTCGACCACATTGTACCCTTTCCAGACCATGGCCATCAACAGGCCTTGAGCTCATGTAGCTAAGAAGGACTGGGTAGAAGGGCTTCCTCGGTAGGTCCTGGTAGTGTTCAGCAAGGACATTCTCTGGCCAACTGCAGGATCTTCATCCCCACCAGCGTGAAGCCCTGCCTCCAAAGCACTGGATCACATGTCTACCAGGCCGCCGCAAGACCCCATCTGGCTTCAATGAGACCAGGGTCCCCTCCTGGATCAAGAAGGGTCCTCCTGAACTGGGGTCCAGAGCCCACAGGTCGTACAGGAGCCCTGCCAGCCACTGCAGCCAAGAGGCTGCAGGTGATGTCTGGCCACAGGCCATTGGCTCTAAAAATTATATGTTTTAGTCCTGAAGGGCCTAGAAACAATGACTATACAATATTTATGAGCACTCCTAGCTCACAGATGAGTGATCCACATTAAAAGGAGCCAGGAATCCATTTTAAAAATGCATGAAGTTTTCAAAGACTAAAGGGGTAATGTCAGAACATAGAAGCCAAAGCTGGTGCAATTTGAACATCTAAAATACAAAAAAAATGACTACAATTGATTAAAATATATTGAATATATATTAAAATCCATGCATCCATGATCATACTGAAAAAGGAACCCTTTCCCAAAAGGGGAAAACAGTTTTCATTTGCTGCCATTGGAGGTGACTACTGATAGGTAGATAGATAAAATATATATAGAATTCTGAAAATCTGTAATTAAAAGGAAAGAAATATTTATTCTGTCTTACTAGTAGGAAGCAAATTTCAGTGTACTGAAATACATAGCAACGAAGCAGGATTTATTTAAGAAATTCTAAGATAGTTAAATATTAGGAAACCTATTAATAAAATTCATCATTAAGGGATCTAAGGTGAAAATCAAATTATCACTCCCATAGGTGTTGAAAAAGCATTTGATAAAATCGTCTTAATTTTTAAAAATCACTCTGAAAGGTAGAGATTAGATACATTTTCCCACTGAGATAAAATGTTTTTCATATCCAAATGGAATAGAACTGATAATATAAAAACTGCCCATAGGCTGGGTAATCCCAGCACTTTGGGAGGCCGAGGTGGGTGGATCACGAGGTCAGGCAGTCGAGAACAGCCTGGCCAACATGGTGAAACCCCGTCTCTACTAAAAATACAAAAATTAGCCGGGCATAGTGGCAGACACCTATAATCCCAGCTACTCAGGAGGCTGAGACAAGAGAATCGCTTGAACCTGGGAGACAGAGGTCGCAATGAGCTGAGATCGTATCATCACGCTCCAGCCTGGGCAAGAGCGAGACTGTCTCAAAAAAACAAAAACAAAACCCTGCCCATAATGAAGCAGTAACAGAAGCAGCATTTCTACTACAGTTGTAAAAATACAAGGATGCCTATATCACCACTATTATTTAATATTGTATTGGAGGTAGTAGGAAGATGTTAGTATAAAAATTGAAAAGGAAGAAAGAAAACTACTATTATTTGCAGACAATGGTTATCTCCCTAGAAAACCCAAGAAATCAACTAAAGTTTTACTGTAAGAAAACTCAGTAAGGTAGCAGGGCACAAAAGTATACAGAAATTAGTAGGTTTAATGTCTTCAGACTATATGCAGATAGAAAATGTAAGAAGAGATGAAATTCCTGCTTAAAATAGCAACAAAAAATGATAAAAAGAAGTAGTAATGAATCTAATAAGAGAGATACAAAACCTATGCAAAATAAAAAAACAACTTTTTTTTCAAGACAGAGTCTCACTCTGTTACCCAGGCTGGAGTGCAGTGGTACATCTCAGCTCACTTCAGCCTCCGCCTCCCAGGTTTAAGCTATTCTCCCACCTCAGCCTCCCAAGTAGCTGGGATTACAGGCGTGCACCACCATGCTGGGCTAATTTTTGTGTTTTTAGTAGAGACAGGGTTTTGCCATGTTGGCCAGGCTGGTCTCAAACTTCTGACCTCAGGTGATCCACCTGCCTTGGCCTCCCAAAGTGCTGGGATTATAGGCATGAGCCACCATGCCCAGCCATGAAAAAACTTTAAGACAACACTAATTCATACAAAATAAGATGAGCAAATTGAAAGACACTGGAAACACTCATCATTATTAAAGATGTTGGTTTTCTGTTGCGTGTGTGTGTGTATGACTGCTTTTTAATTTATTTATTATTTTTTTTATTTTTGAGATTGGGTCTTGCTCTGGTGCCCAGGCTGGAGTGCAGTGGTGTAATCTTGGCTAATTGCAGCCTTGAAGATGTTTGTTTTCTAAGAGTATTAATACATGTAATCAAATTTCAATAAAAACTCCTGTAAGGGTTTTTTTTGGTTTTCTCACCCCATTTTTTTTTTTCAAGTAGAGAAGTTACTCCCGTAATTCATGTCAAAAAAAGTAAACAAACAAGATAGCTAGGAGATGTCAGAAAGGAAGAGCAAACAGTGGGGACCAGCACTGTCAGATCTGTGGAATATATTTAAAAGTTTCACTTATTAAAGCAGTGTGGTACTAATGCATGAAAGGAAGACTGACCAATGGAATAGGATAGAAAAATCCAGAAATATACTAAAAAATATATATGAATTTATTAATAAAGGCTCAATCCTAAACTAGTGGGGTAAAGATAGATACTTAACTTTTATTGGGACCACTAAGTAGACTTTTGAAAAAGGATAAAGTTGAATCCTTACATGTTACACTAGGATAAATTCCAAATGAGTCAATATTTAAAATGAAAATTAAAATCATAATAATTCTGGAAGAGAACATGGAAGAATTATTTTAATATTTTGAAATGTAACAGTGCCTCAAAATCCTGATGTCATAAAAGTTAAATTTGACTATATAGAATTCAAAAATCTTCTATATGACAAAAGATAAATGCAAGGTAAAAATGGGTATTTATAACTCATATCACATGCTTTTGTGTAAAAGACGGAAAATCAAGAATCCATGTTTTCATTTCCTTATGTATGTATACAGAATTCTGTAAGGATCTATAGAAAATTAATAATAGTAGTTATTTATGGTGGAGGTGGAGTACTGGGTAGATAGAAGATAAGAATGGGAGGGAAGCTTTTCACTGTATAACTTTTTTATACATATTGGCCTTTAAATCAGGTGAATATATTGCCTATATGGAAAGTTAAATTTTTTAAAAGTCCCAACTTTCATATAGCTTACTTTCCAGTGCAGGGAGATTTAAAAAAATCAATATACACTTGGAGTCATAGTGAGATAATTAAATCTATGAATACAAGAAACTTATTTATTTTGTTAGTATTCACAGTGCCTCAAAAGGAGTGAAGCACATACTAGTAGCTCAATAAACACTTTTTGAATAACTGTAAAATCACTTGTTTTAAGTCCTGTCTGTATGATTATGTTATTTTTCTACTAGTTTTTCAGTGTAAGGAGACATATCATGAACTGAAACTATAACAGATTGTACCTGTTGCAGATAGTGTCAGGAACATATATCTTCAGGTCTTCTGTGACCTCTTTCATCACCCTCTGGTAACCAGACATTCCTGGGTCTTTGATATAATAAGGATTGTTTCTCATTAAATATTCCCCCAAATAATTAATTGGGTCAAACTTGCTTGGAGTATCAACTTCTGTCAAAACCTTCTTCTTTTCTACCTGAGTTAACATGCTTTCTATTCCAGGAATTAAGGTGGGTAGAAGTTTGTCAAGCAAATATACACGATTATTCAGTGTCATGCTTTCAGTATTAAACCACTCTTTGGCCAAATTATCCCTAGGGAGTTTTTTTTCAGCCTTTTTTTCTAGTTCCTTCTTCAGATTTTCCTTATCTATTATTTTCTGCTGCATTGCTTGGGCTCTTGCCTCCATCCTTTCAAAGAGATTTTTCTTCCATGGTTGCTCTAGCTTTGATTCCAGGTCAGTTTCATCTAAAGTAAAAATCACTTTTGCAGGTTTTCTAACTGCAATATTACCTGAGGCTTCAGTTTTAGAGTCCTTTATTGAATCAGGTGAAATTGTTTGCTGCCCCTCCAGGTTTAATTCTGAGGGAGAAAAAAAAAAAGTGAAATGTAAGAAATGTTAGAAGTAAATTTTAATCTACATGACTTTAGAATAATATTTGAAAATTTTTTCATATGTATTTACACAGTGGATTGGAACAATGTCAGCTGAAAGTAACAGAAAATCAGACAAAGTGACTTTAACCATAAAGATAGTTATTGTTGACTGTCATTCAGCAGCTCAGTAATTTCATTAAGTACCTAGGCCGTTTCTGTTAATTTTTTTTTTTCTTTTTTTTTTTTTCTTTTTTTTTTTGAGACGGAGTCCCTCTCTGTCACCCAGGCTGGAGTGCAGTGGTGCAATCTTGGCTCACTGCAAACTCCGCCTCCTGGGTTCAAGCAATTCTCCTGCCTCAGCCTCCTGAGTAGCTGGGATTACAGGCATGTGCCACCACACCCAGCTAATTTTTGTATTTGTAGTTGAGGTGGGGTTTCAGCATGTTTGTCAGGCTGGTCTTGAACTCCTGACCTCATGATCCGCCTGCCTCGGCCTCCCAAAGTGCTGGGATTACAGGTGTGAGCTACCTTGCTTGGCTGTTTTTATTGATTTTTGTTCATTTTTTGTGCTTGTACCTCATGATCACATGATGACCATTACAGCTCTAGCCATAACTTCCTCACAACAAAAAAAATCCCTTTGAAGATAAAGGATTTTTCTCCTCTTGAGGCTCTGTTTTATTATCCGAGAGAAGATCCCAGACTCCCCACTCTAAGACTTCTCTTTACATTTCTTCGGCCTTAACTAGGATACATGCCCAGACCAATCACTAGTAAAGGGAAATGGGATTACTATGAATAGTATAGACCAATTATCATTTATTTCTTGATGTCAGGGTTTGCATCAGGTTCTCTGATATCAAGTGATTTTCATTTGCTACAACATTGAGGTTCAGTTGGCAGGCAAAAAGGTAAGGAAAGCTGGGTGCAGTGGCTCACATTTGTAATCCCAACATTTTGGGAGGCTGAGGTGGGAGGACTGCTTAAGCCTAGGAGTTCAAGGTCAGCCTAGGCAACGTTAGGAAAATCCTGTCTCTACAAACAATAAAAAAATTATCCAGGCATGGTGGTGCACACCTGTGGTCCCAGCTACTCAGGGGGCTGAGGTGGAAGGATCATTTGAGCCCTGGAGATTGAGGCTGCAGTGAGCCATGATCACACCACTGCACTCCAGTGAGACTTTGTCTCAAAAAAAACAGATGAGGAAATGTGTGCTGAGGAAGCAAAGAGTCTAACGCACTTGTATATGTAAATACATTTCTCTTCATCATTTTATTTCCAGCTTCCTTTATATGTTCATTTTTTAAATGAAAGATGGAGATATTAGACCAAGATGGTGGACTGAGAACAGGCACCTACATCCCCTCCCTACCAAAATCTCTAGCAATGACAGGAAAAGTTGTATGTATGTTTTTAAAATAAAAAATTGCATAAGAATACTGCAATCATGAAGGGGGCCTTCAGGAGTCAGGAATTTCGAAGATCTCTGAAAAATGTTAGGCAGGGGAATTCAGCTAATTGAAGAAACTATAGGACTAAAAAGATATGGTGGAGACCACTGTAAAATTTGGGAGCAGATTTGAGGCACCCCAAGTTTAGAGGGTGTAGATATGGACCATAGGGGAAAGACTGACCTTTTTGTATATCTTCATCCCCATTTGAGCTAATCGTCAGGCACTAGAGGTATTTTCCCCTGCACTGAGTTTAGGTGTATAGATGTTTAGGCTAGAGAAGCAGGATTTCCATCCACAGAGAAAATGAAGTATTAACAGATTTCACTATCTGCACATCTTGTCCTTCCCCCACAATCACTGGCATCAAACTATAGAAAACAGTAACTCTATAGGAAAGCAGATAGAGAATCTCAAATTAAAATGTAAGCACACATTCACAGAATGTTTAAGAAAAATCACCCTCATAACTAAATTCAACAAACAGAATAACAAATACCACCCAAGGAAATATCATTAAATAAAACAAATGTAAGCAGTCCTTAAAAGAATGAATACCCTCAAAGCAGAGAAATTAGAAGAAATTAAAAGCTATTAAAAAGAACACTTATGAGAATATAGAACATCTGGTGCTACATCTTGGTTTCTAATATCACTCTCCAATTAAAAAAAAATCAGAGATATAGCTGATTATAGGACTGGGCTCATCTTGTATATAGGAGGTATATACAAAAGTATCTTGTAGTGTCTGGAGTATCTTGTAGTATCAGAAAGTAAGGAAGTGTTAAAAAAAAAACTATAACTATAGTATAAATAAGTAAAAAGACAAATTTCCTGTGCAGAAATATTCCAAATAATTTATGTAGATACTCCACGCTCAAGGCTGTAGAGCATAACTCCCTCTCCTTAAGTGTGGACTGCATACAGTGACTTCCTCTCAAAGAGTACGATATGGAAATGAGAGGGGGAAAGTAACTTTACAGTAGAGAAACATGAAAAATACTATCTCAGCCTAATGACCGATATTAACGTCAATAGTTATACGTCATGTTGATAGCGTATACCCTTATGTATATGTATATGAGTATATGACAGCATATACTCAGCCTCCCGAGTAGCTGGGACTATAGGTGCACATGACCATGCCTGGCTAATTTTTGTACTTTTTTCTTTTTTTGGTAAAGACGAAGTCTTGCTATATTGCTCAGGCTGATCTCAAATTTCTGGATTCAAGTGTTCTACCCACCTTGGCCTCCCAAAGTGCTAACATTACAGACATGAACCACTATGCCCAGCCAATCCAGAACATTTAATATTAATCTTATAAAAGTGTCAGAAGGGGTAAGCCAAGAGTTAGACATAATGAAATATTCAAATAAATAATGTAAGAAATCTCTCAGAAGTCTTCAACTTTGAAATGCTTACCAAATGGAGTTTCCACTTGTAATGATAAAAACATTCTGGAACTAGACAGTGGTAACAGTTGCATAGCATTGTGAATTTACTTAATGGCTCTGAATTGTATACTTTAACATAGTTTAAATGGTAAATTTTATGGTATATGTATTTGCCACAAATTTTTTATAAGCCTACCAAATAAACACAGGATAGACGATTAAAATATAAAAGTAAATTGATTTCCTAGGAACTACCTATCAATAGCTAATTTTAAATATTTTATATTTTTGGTTATCAATGAAAATACAATTTTATAAAGCTTCATGTCATTATAGCAACAAAAAATTTAAAATATCTAGAAATAAGCCAAACAGAAATGTGTCAGACTAATATGAAGAAAGCCATAAAACTTTACTGAAGTAGTATAGCCATAAGGATTGACATATAGATCAATGGAATAAAATTGAGAGTCCAGAAATAAACCCATACATCTATGACCAATTGATTATTTTTTAAAGTCCCTCTTCTACTCTGAAACCAATTGATTTTTGACAACGGTGCCAAGACAATTTCATGGAAAAAGCAGTCTCCTCAACAAATGGTACCATGACAACTGATATCTACATGTAAAGGGATGAATCTGGATGCCTACTTTATACCACATGTGAAAATTACAATTAGTCCTAACAGTCATATATACAACAGTCTACCCAGTATAACAGCAGAATACATATTTTTCTCAAGTGCACATGGCACGTTGTCTGGGATAGAACATATGGTAAGCCACAAAACAAGTCCCAATAGATTTTTTAAAATAGATACCATGTAAAGTATCTGTCTGTTCTTTTAATGAAGAATGCAAAACTTTATGAAGTTAGAAATCAATAAAGGAAAATTAGAAAATGTACAAAGCTACAGAAAATAAACAATTCATTCTTTTTTTTTTTCTTTTTTGAGATGGAGTTTCACTCTTGTTGCCCAGACTGGAGTACAATGGTGCAATCTTGGCTCACTGCAACCTCTGTCTCCCGAGTTCAAGCAATTCTCCCGTCTCAGCCTCCTGAGTAGCTGGGATTACAGGCACCCACCACTACACCCAGCTAATTTTTGGTATTTTTACTGGAGACAGGGTTGCACCATGTTGGCCAAGCTGGTCTTGAATTCCTGATCTCAGGTGATCCGCCCATCTTGGCCTCCCAAAGCGCTGGGATTACAGGCATGAGCCACCACGCCTGGCCTTAAACAACTCATTCTTAAACAACTAATGGGTCAAAAAAAATCACAAGGGATATTAGAAAATAATAAGAGACAAATGAAAATGAATACACAACATACCAAAATTCATAGGATGCAGTGAGAAAAAGGGCTTAGAGGGAAAATCATAGCTGTAAGTGTTTACATTAAAAAAAATGTCGGCCGGGTGCAGTGTCTCATGCCTGTAATCCCAGTACTTTGTGAGGCTGAGGCAAGCAGATCACAATATCAAGAGATTGAGACCATCCTGGCCAACATGGTGAAACCTTGTCTCTACTAAAACACAAAAATTAGCCGGGTGTGGTGGCACGTACCTGTAGTCCCAGCTACTCGGAAGGCTGAGGCAGGAGAATTGCTTGAACCTGGGAGGCAGAGGTTGCAGTGAGCCAAGATTGTGCCACTGAATTCCAGCCTGGTGACAGAGCAAGACTCCGTCTCAAAAAAAAAAAAAAAATACCAAAAAGAAAATCAAATCAATAACCTAACTTTACACCTTAAGAAACCAGAAAAAGTCGTGCAAACTAAACCCAAAACCAACAAAAGAAAGAAAATAATAAAGATTAGAGATAAACAAAAGAGAGAATAGAAAAATAGCAGAGAAAAACACTCTAACCAAAAATTGGTTCTTTGAAAAGATCCACAGAATGAATATACCTTGAGGTAGACTGACAAAAACATTAGCAAAGATACATAAATAACCAAAATCAGAAATGAAAGTGAGGACATTACCACCAATCTTGCAGAGATTTTTTTTTTTTTTTTTTTGGGGTGGAGTTTCGCTCTTGTTACCCAGGCTGGAGTGCAATGGCGCGATCTCGGCTCACCGCAACCTCCGCCTCCTGGGTTCAGGCAATTCTCCTGCCTCAGCCTCCTGAGTAGCTGGGATTACAGGCACGTGCCACCATGCCCAGCTAATTTTTTGTAGTTTTAGTAGAGACGGGGTTTCACCGTGTTGACCAGGATGGTCTCGATCTCTTGACCTCGTGATCCACCCGCCTCGGCCTCCCAAAGTGCTGGGATTACAGGCTTGAGCCACCGCGCCCGGCCCTCTTGCAGAGATTTTAAAAAACAATTATAAGAGAATACTATGAGCAATTGTATGCCAGCATATTGGATAACCTAGAAGAAATGAACCAATTCCTTGAAATTACCTAAACTGACTCAAGAAGAAATAGAAAGTCTCAACAGATCCTGTGTTAGTTAGTTTATTTTGCATTGCTATAAAGGAATACCTGAAGGAAAAAAAAAAGAAATCCTTGAGACTGGGTAATTTACAAAGAAAAGGGGTTTATTTAGCTCATGGTTCTGCAGGCTGTATGTGAAACAGTGCCAGCATCTGTTCCCAGTGAGGCCTCAAGAAGCTTATAATCATGGTGGAAGGCAGAGGGGAGCTGGCATATCACATGGTGAAAGACGGAAAAAGAGAGAGAGGGAAGGGGTATCAGGCTCTTTTAAACAACCAGATCTCACATGAACTGATAGAAAGAGAACTCACTCATGACTGCAAGAACAGCAACAAACCATTCATGAGAGATCCACCCATAACCCAAAAACCTCCCACTAGCCCCACTACCAACATCAGAGGTCACATTTAAACATGAGATTTGGCAGGGACACACATTGAAACCATATTAGATCTCTAACAAATAAAGAGATCAAATCAGTGATCAGAAACTTCCCAACAAAGAAAAGTCTTGGATCAGATGGCTTCACTAGTGAATTCTATCAAATATTTAAAGAAGAATTAAAATGAATTCTTACCAAATACTTCCAAAAAATTAAAGAGGAGGGAACACTTCCTCATTCATTCTATGATGATAGAATTACTCTGATACTAAAGCTAGATAGACATCACAAGAAAATTATAGACCAATATTCCTTATGAATATAGATGCAAAAATCCTCAACAAAATATTAACAAATCAAATCCAAGACCATAATAAAAGCCTTTTCAACATGAAATCTTTCTAGATTTATCTCAGGAATGCAAAGGTGGCTCAACATAAGAAAATCAAGAAATGTAACCCATCACATTCAAAAAATGAAGGGGGAAAAGCCACATAATTATCTCAATGCATATGGAGATAACATTCCTCAAAATAATAAAGGGTAGTTATTTAAAAATCCACAATTGGCCAGGTGTGGTGGCTCATGCCTGTAATCCCAGCCCTTTAGGAGGCTGAGGTGGGAGGACTGCTTGAGTCCAGGAGTCTGAGACCAATCTGAGTAACATACTGAGGCCCTGTCTCTACAAAAAATTTAAAAATTAGCTGCATATGGTGGTAGCACATGCCTATAGTCCCAGCTACTTGGGGGGCTAAGGTGGAAGGATCATTTGAACCCTGGAGTCTGAGGCTTCAGTGAGCCATGATCATGCCACTCAGTCCAGTCTTGGTGACAGAGAGTGACCCTGTCTCAAAAAAAAAAAAAAAAAAAAAAAAAAATCTACAGTTAACATTATACTCAGTAATGGAACACGAAAAGCTTTCTCCCTAAAATCAGGAATAAGAAAAGAATGCCTACTTCCACCATTGCTGTTCAACAACATACCAGAAATTCTAGCCAGAGCTATGACAAGACAAACAAAAGGCATCCAAATTGGAAAGAAAGAGGTAAAACTGTCTCTATTCACAGATCCTATATATGGAAAGAATCCACAAAAAAACTACTAGACCTATTGATCAAATTCAATAGTGAAACATACTGAGACTCTGTCTGTTAAAAAAAAAAAAAAAAAGCCAGGTATGGTGGCACATATCTATAGTCCCAGCTATTGGTAGGCTGAGGTGGGAGAACTGCTTGAGCCTAGAAGTTCAAGGGTGCAGTGAGCTATGATTATATCACTGCACTCCAGTCTGGGCAACAGAGGGAGACCCTGTCTCTAAAAAAATAACAGGGAGAAAAAAGAAAAGCAATTCCATTTATAGAAGCAGCTAAAAGAATAAAATACTTAGAAATAAATCTAACCAAGGAAGTGAAAGATATATGCTGAAAACTATAAAACATTGCTGAAAGAAATTAAAGAAGACAGAAATAAATGGAAAGAGGTCCCTATTCATAGATAGGAATACTTCACATTAAGATATCAATTCTACCCCAAAGAGATCTACAGATTCAATGTAATCAAAAGTCCAACAGTCTTTTTCACAGAAATAGAAAAAGTGATCCTCAGATTAATATGAAACTGCAGAGGCCCGTGAATAGCCAAAATAAATCTTGGAAACAAGGAATAAACTTGAAGGATTTGCACTACCCAACTTTGAGACTTACTACAAAGCTACAGCAAATAAAACAGTACTGTCATAAGGACAGACATATAGATCAATAAAATAGGATAGAGAGGCCAGAAATAAAGTCTCATATACATATCGTCAATTGATTTCTGACTAGGGTTTCAAGACCATTCAATAGGGAAAGAATAATCTTTTCAACAAATGGTGCTGAGACAACCTGACATATCATGTAAAAGAATTAAGTTGGTCCTTTACCTTATATCATATACAAAAATGAACTCAAAACTAATCAAAGATGTAAACTTAAGAGAGAGAACTATACAACTCTCCCAGCTTGGGCAACATAGTGAGACCCTGTCTCTACAAAAAATTAAAAAAACAAATTAGCCAGGCGTGGTGATGCACACCTATAGTCTCAGCTACTCGGGAGGCTAAGGTGGGAGGATCACTTGAGCCCAGGAGGTCAAGGCTGCAGTGAGCCATGATTATGCCACTGCACTCCACCTTGGGCAACAGAGTGAGACCCTGTCTCTAAAAACAAACAAACAAGCAAACAAAACCATACAACTCTTAGATGGAAAATGAAAACTTGTGGAACATCTTCATGACAATGGCTTTAACAATGACTTCATAGATATAATACCAAGAGCACAGAAAACAAATAAAAAAAGATAAACTTCAAAATTAAAAACTTTTGTACATCAAAGAATTATGTAAAAATTGAAAAGATGATGTAGTAAATGAGAGAAAATGTTTATAAAGCATATAACTGATAAGGAATTAATAATTTAGAATACATAAATAACTTCTAAAACTCAATAACAATAAAACAACCTAATTCAAAAATGGGCAAAGGATTTGAACAGACATTTCTCCTAAGAAAAGATACAAATAGCCAATAAGCACATGAAAAGATGTTCAACATTATGAGTTATTAGGAAATGCAAATTATAACTACAATGAGATACCACTTCACACTTACTAAGATGGTTATAAGAAAACCAAAACAAACAAACAAAAACTCAGAAAATAACAAGTATTGGTAAGAATGTACAGAAATTGGAACTCTTGTGCATTGCTAGTGGGAATGCAAAGTGGTGCAGCCATTGTGGAAAATTGTTGTGAATTCTCAAAACATTAAACATAGAGCTGGAAACAGTGGCATGTGCCTGTAGTCCCAGATACTTGGCAGGCTGAGGTGAGAGGATTGCTTAAGCCCAGGAGTTCAATTACAGCCTAGGTAGCATACCAAGATCCTGTCTCTTAAAAAAATCAATAATAATGATCAATAATAGTAATATAGTTTAATTTTTTAAGGTAAACCTAGAACTACATATGACCCAGCAATCCCACTCCTATGTATATATCCAAAAAAGTTGAAAGCAGGGACTCAGATAACTTGCACATCAATGTTCATAGCAGCACTATATGCAATCAGTAAAAGGTGGAAACAACTCAAGCATCCATCCACAGATGAATGGATAAACAAAACGAAGTATATACGTACAATGAAATATCATTCACCCATTGAAAAAATGAAATTTTGGGGGTGGAGGAAGGAGAACACCAGGATAAATAGCTAATGCATATGGGGCTTAATACCTAGGTGATGGGTTGATAGGTGCAGCAAACCACCATGGCACATGCTTACCTATGTAACCTGCACATTCTGCACATGTATCCCAAAACTTAAAATAAAATAAAATATTTTAAAAAAATGAAATTTTGAGAGAGGCAGAGCAAGATGGCCTAACAGAACCCTCCAGTGATCATCTTCCGCACAGGAACACCACATTGAACAACTATCCACACAAGAAAGCATCTTCATAAGAACCAAAAATCAGGTTAATGATCACAATATCTGCTTTTAATATCATATCAAGGAAAGAGGCACTGAAGAGAATAGGAAAGACAGTCTTGAATTGTCTATACCACCCTTCCTCCATCTCCTAGTAGTGGCCTCTTAGTACAGAGAGAGAATATGATGCTTGGGGCAGGGAGAGCATAGTGACTATGGGACTTTGCATTGTAACGCAGTGCTGTCCTGTCACAGTGGAAAGCAACATGGGGCAGAATTCAGCTGGTGCCCACAGAGAAAGCATTTAGATCAGCCCTGGCCAGAGGGGAATTGTCCATCCCAGCAGTCAGAACCTGAGAGTTCCAGCTAGCCCACCACTGATACCTAAAGTGCTCTGGGGTTCTAAATAAACTTGAAAGGCAATTTAGGCTACAAGGACTGTAATTCCTGGGCAAGTCCTGGTGCTGGTACTGGGCTCAAAGCCAGTGGACTTGGAGTGTACATGGCCTAGTGAGACACCAGCTGGGGCAGCTAAGGGAGTGGTTGTGTCACCCCTCCCCCAACTCCAGACAGTACTTTGGCAGAGACTCCTTCCAATTAAGGAAAGGAGAAGAGGAGAGTAAAGAGGGCTTTGTCTTGCAATTTGGATACCAGCTCAGCTACAGTAAAATGAAGCACCAAGCAGAGTCCTGGAGTCCCCATGCTAGGCCCTACCTCCCAGAAAACAATTTTAAACACATCCTGGGCCAGAAGGGAATCTACTGTCTTGAGGGGAAGAACCCAGTCCTGGTAGGATTCTTCACCTGATGACTAAAGAGCCCCTGGGGCTTGAATGAACATCAGTGGTAGCCAGGCAGTATTCACTGCCTTGGGTGAGACCCAGTGCCATGCAGGATTCAGGTGTGACCCAGTGCATTTCCAGCTGTGGTGGTCATGGGAAAGACTCCATCTGATTGAAGAAGAAAGAGGTAAGAGTAAAAAGGATGTTGTCTTGCAACTTGGGTGCCTGCTAAGCCACAGTAAAATGAAACATCAAGTAGATTTCTAAAGTTACCAACTCTAGGCTCTAGTTACCAGACAGCATTTCTAGAACCACCCTGGGCTAGAAGAGAACTTGTTGCCCTGAAGGAAAAGAAACAAGCCAGGCTGGATCCTCTACCTGCTTACTAAAGAGCCCTTGGGTCTTGAATAAACATCAGCAGTAGCCAGATAATAGTTGCCAGAGGCCTTGGGTGAGACCCAGTACTGTGCTGGCTTCATGTTGCACCTGGCACAGTCCCAGTGGTGGTGGCCATGGTAGGGCTTATGTCACTCCTTCCACAAGTCTAGGCAGCTCAGCACACAGAGAGACTCAGGGATTGGGGGAGATGTAAGGGAAGAGGACAAGGATATCTGCCTGGTAATCCCAAGAATTCTCCTGGATCTTACCCAAGACAACTAAGGCAGTATCTCTACAAAGCTTCAAGAGTCACAGTGTTAGTGGGTTTGGGGTGCCCTCTAATGCAGATATGGCTGCAGTGACTGAAGACTTAGATTACAACACTCAATTCCCTTTGAATACTTAGAAAGCATTCCCAAGAAGAATGGGTACAAACAAGCCCAGACTGTGAAGACTATAGTAATTACCTAACTCTTCAATGCCCAGACATCAATGAACATCCACAGACATCATGACCTTACCAAAAAAAGTAAGGGAATACAGTGACAAATCCCAGAGTCACAGAGACATTTGATCTTTCAGATGGAGAATTCAAAACAGCTGTTTTGAGGAAGCTAATGAAATTCAAGATAACACAGAGAAGGAATTCAGAATCTTACCAGATAAATTTAACAAAGAAATTAAAATATTTTTTAAAAAATCAAGCAAAAATTCTGGAGCTGAAAAATTCAATTGACATATGGAAGAATGCATCATGGTCCCTCAATTGCAGTACTGATCAAGCAGAAGAAAGAATTAGTGAGTTTGAAGACAGGCTATTTGAAAATACAGCCAGAGGAGACAAAACTGTAAAAAAGAATGAAGCATGCCTGTAGTATCTAGAAAATAGCCTTAAAAGGACAAAGTTAAGAGTTAATGACCTTAAAGAGAAGGTAGAAAGAGAGATTTGGGTAGAAAATTTATTTAAAAGGATAAAAACAGAAAGCTTTCCAAACCCAGAAAAAGATAACAATATTCAGCTACAATATGATTTTTCTCAATAAAAGAAAATTATAGGCCAATATTTCTGATGAACATTGAAGCAAAATCCTCCACAAAATACTAGCAAGCCAAATTCAACAACACATCAAAAAGATAATTCATTGGCAATTATTTAAAAAGTAAAGACACAACAAATGCTGCAAGGAAGGCTTTGGAGAAATAGGAATGCTTTTACAACATTGGTAGGAATGTAAATTAATTCAACCATTGTGGAAGACAGTGTGGTGATTCCTCAAAGACCTAGAATCAGAAATACCATTTGACCCAGCAATCCCATTAACGGGTATACACCCCCAAAAATATAAATCATTCTACTATAAAGATGCATGCACATGTATATTCATTGTAGCACTATTTACAATAGCAAAGACATGAAGTCAACCCAAATACCCATCAATTATAGAATGGATAAAGAAAATGTGGTACATATACACCATCAAATATTATGCAACCATAAAAAAGAATGAAACCATGTCCTTTGCAGGGACATGGATGAAGATGTAAGTCATTATCTTCAGCAAACTAACACAGGAACAAAAAAAAACCAAACACCACATGTTTTCACTTATAAGTGGGAGCTGAACAAAGAGAATGCATGGACACAGGGAGGGAAACATCACATATTGGGGCCTGTTGGAGAGGTGTGGGGTGAGGTAGAGCATCAGCTATAAATAGCTAACACATGTGGGGCTTAATACCTAGGTGATGGGTTGATAGGTGCAGCAAACAACCATGGCACATGTTTAACTATGTGACAAACCTGTACATCCTGCACGTGTATCCTGGAACTTAAAATAAACTAACAATTTTTATAAATCCTTCATTCATTGAGATTCATCCCAGGGATGCAAGGATGGTTCAACATATGTAAATTAATCACTGTGACACACCATATCAACAGAATGAAGGACAAACACCATATGATCACTTCAACTGATGTTGAAAAAGCATTTGATGAAATTCAACAGCTCTTCATAATAAAATCCCTCAAAAAACTGAGTATAGAATGAATATACCTCAACAGAATAAAAGCCATATATGACAGACTCACAGCTAGTATCATACTGAATGGGAAAAAACTGACAGCCTTTCTTCTAAGATCTGGAACAAGATAATGGTGCCCATTTTTTACTGCTGTTATTCAACATAGCACTGGAGGTCCTAGCTAGAGTAATCAGACAAGAGAAAGAAATAAAAGGCATCCAAAATGGAAAGAAAGAATTCAAATTATCCTTATTTGCAGATTATATTACCTCATATTTGAAAAATCCTAAAGACTGCATCAGAATAATATTAAAACTAATAAATTCATTAAAGTAGCAGGATACAAAAATCAACATATGAAACCAGTAGCATTTCTAGATGCCAACAGCAAATAATCTGAAAAAGAAATCAAGAAGGTAATACCATTTGTAATAGCTACACATAAAATTAAAAATTTAGAAGTTAACCAAAGAAGTGAAAGATCTCTACAATGAAAACTATAAAACACTGATGAAAGAAATTGATTGAAGAGAGCACACACAAAATGGAAAGATATCCCATATTCATGGATTGAAAGAATAAATATTATTAAAATATCCCTACTATCCAAAGCAATCTACAGATTCAGTGAAATCTCTATTAAAATACCGATGACATTCTTCACTGAAATAGAAAAAATAATCCTAAAATTTATATGGAATCATAAAAACCTAGAATAGCCAAAGCCACCCTGAGTAAAAAGAACAAAACTGGAGGAATGTGACTCACATTACCTGACTTCAAATTATACTACAGAGCTATAGTAACCAAAACAGCATGGTACTGGCATAAAAGCAGTACTATGACATATAGACCAATAGGATAGAATATAGCAGACATATAGACCAATGGGATAGCATACAGAACCCAGAAATAAGTGCATACATCTACAGTGAACTCATTTTTAACAAAGGTACTAAGAACAAACATTGGGGGAAGGACAGTCTCTTCAATAAATAGGAAAACTGTATATTCATATGCAGAAGAATACTACTAGAACCTATCTCTCAACATATACACAAACCAAATGAAGATGGATTAAAAGCTTAAATCTATGACCTTAAACTATGAAACTACTGAAAGAAAACATTGGGGAAACTCTCCAGGACATTGGACTGAGCAAATATTTCTTGAGCAAAAGCACGGGCAACCAAAGCAAAAGTGAACAAATGGGATCACATCAAGTTAAATAGCTTCTGCACAGCAAAGGAAAAATCAACAAGATGAAGAGACAATCCACAGAATGGGAGAAAATGTTTGCAAATTGTCCATCTGGCATGGGATTAATAACTGGAATATATAAGGAGCTCACAACTAAATAGGAAAAAAATATAACAATCTGATTTAAAATGGACAAAAGATCTGAATAGATATTTCTCAAAAGAAGACATACAAAAGTGCAAATAGGTATTATGAAAAGGTGCTTAACATCATTGATCATCAGATAAATCCAAATCAAAAGTACAATGAGGTATCATCTTACCCCAGTTAAAATGGCTTTTATCCAAAAGACAGACAATAATGAATGCTGGCAAGGATGTGGAGAAAGGAGAACGTTAATATACTCTTGGTGGGAATGTAAATTAGTACAACCACTATGAAGAATGGTACGGGGGTTCCATAAAAAAACTAAAAATAGAGCTATTATATGATCCAGCAATCCCACTGCTAGGTACATAACCCAAATAAAGGAAATCAGTATATCACGAGATAGCTGCACTCCGATGTTTACTGCAGCACAATTCACAATAACCAAGATTTGGAAACAACCTAACTGTCCAACAAATGAATGGATAAAGAAAATGTGGCACATGTACACAGTGGAATAGTACTTATTCCATGATGATTCCAGCCATAAAAAAGAATAAGATCCTTTCATCTGCAACAACATGGATGGAGCTAGAGGATGTTATGTTAGGTGAAATAAGCCAGACTCAGAAGGAAAAATATTGCAAATGATTAAAATAATAAATGTCATATATATTCTTCCACAGAAAATATAAAGATCATCTTTAGGGTCTGGAATCCCTTCTTGTCATCTCTCCAGTCACAACCTCTCTCCAAAAGTAACACTATCTTTTTTCCCCTTCCCTCCCTCCCTCCTTCCCTCCTTCCCTTCCTTCCTTTCTTCTCCATCTTTTTTCTTTCTTTTCCTCTCTTCCTCCCTCTCTCCCTCCTTTCTTCTTCCTCTTCTCCTCCCCCGACCCTCTTATCTCTTATTCTCTCTCCCTTGCCTTCTTCCTTCTTTCTCTTTTTCTCTCTTCCCAGCCCATCTCTCTCTCTCTTTCTCTTTCTCCCTCCCTCTCCCCTTTCTTTCTTTCAGTCACTCCCTTGACTTCTAACACTACAGATTAATTTAGCTTGCTTTTGATCTTTATATTAACGGAATTGGAATATGTGCTCTTTTGTATCTGTTGTAACTCAACAATATAATCACTTAGGGTCGTGTTGCATGGTATTAGTTGTGTTAAATCAAGTTTGGTCCAAAGCTGCCTCCAAATTTTCAGTTGGGCTAAAGGTTTCTCCATACATAGTAAACTGTAACCAAACTTGATGTGTAAAAAGACCATAACCTACTGTTGTAAAAAGTAGCTGAGTGTGAGCCAATCACAGTCGCCAAACTTCAGTCAACCACAGTCAGCTGTTCAAACCAATTTCAAATAAGGCAAGTGCCCAGCTGTAACCAATCCATTTGTTTCTGCACCTCACTTCTGTTTTCTGTATATCACTTTCCTTTTTCTGTCCATAAATGATATCGAATCCTGTCGCAGCCCTGGAGTTGCTCTGATCCTGTTCTGGTTCTGGAGGCTGCCTGATTCCTGAATGGTTTTTTGTTCAATTAAACTCTGTTTAATTTGTTTAAAGTTTTTCTTTTAACAGCTGTTATTCATTCCTACATAGTATATTATTGTATAACTATATTAAAATTTATTCATTTAGTCTACCATTGATGGACAATTTAATAGTTTCCAGATTTGGTTATTACCCCAAAAAACTGCCATAAACATTTCTCTACATGTCTTTGGTAGACATATAGGTTCATTTCTCTTTGCATGTATCCAGGAGTATAAATGCTGTGTCATAGAGTTCAGCTTTATTAAATAGTGTCAAGCCATTTTCCAAAGTGGTTGTACCAACTGACATTCCCACCAGCAATGTATCAGAATTCCTGTATTCCACTATAGGTATGAGTTGACAGATGTATAAAGAAAAAAGAAACAAGAAATAAATAGAATTCCTGTATTCCACATCCTTGCCAACATTTGGTATTATCTGGTTTTGTTGTTGTTTTTAGTTATTTTAATGGGTAAGTGGTGGTGTCTCATTGTGATTTTAATTTGCATTTTCCATTGATAACTTGAACACATTTTTTTCTCTGTTTATGAGCTATCTGAATATTCTCTTTGATAGAGTATCTGCTCAAGTCTTGTCCATTTTTCTACTGGTTTGTCTGTCTTTTCTTATTGATTTGTAGGCATTCTCTGTATAGTAAGATAAAAGCCTTTGATGAACATAAGCATTATAAATATCTTTTCTCATACCTTGCTTGCCTTTTCTGTCACCCAGGCTGGAACACAGTGACACGATCATGGCTCAGTGCAGCCTCAAACTTCTCAGCTCAAGCAATCCTCCTACCTAAATCTCCTGAGTAACTGGGACTACAGGTGTACACCATACTGGTTGGCTAATTAAAAAAAATTTTTTTTTGTAGAAATGAGGTCTTTTTATGTTACTCTGGTGGATCTCAAACTCCTAAACTCAAACAATCTGTCCACTTCTCCCTCCCAAAGTGTTGAGATTACAGGCCTAAGCCACCACACCTGGCCCCTTTTCATTCTTTTAGAGGTGTTTTCTGGTGAACAGATGTTCTTAATTTTGTCCACTTCTCAACATGTTTTCTTTTATGGTTGGCACTTTTTATGTTTTAAGAGATCTTTTCCTACCCCCAAATCAGGATATTCTGTTTTCTTCTAAAGGTTCTCATGCCTCAGCCTCCCAAGTAGCTGGGATTACAGGTGCCTGCCACCATGCCCAGCTAATTTTTGTACTTTTTAGAAGAGTCAGGGTTTCACCATGTTGGCCAGGGTGGTCTTGAACTCCTGACCTCAGGTGATCTGCCAGCCTCAGTCTCCCAAAGTACTGGGATTACAGGCATGAGCTACCATGCCAGGCCTCAGTGTGGGTCTTTCAACCAGACTATTCTGTTTCATTGCTTTATTTATCCTTATGACAATATCATAGTGTCCTAATTTCTGTAACTTTGCTATAGTGTTATAATTCGTGATATCTGGAAGTGTAAGTCTTCTAGCTTTTTTCTTGTTCTTCAACAATTTTTTGGCTTTTCTAGGTCATTTGCATTTCTATATACATTTTAGAATCAACTTGCTAATTTTTTTTTGCTAATCTTCTCTGTATCATTACAATTTTAGTATATGTGCTGCTGCAGTGAGCACATCAACTTGCTAATTTCTATAGACACACAACTCTGCTGAAATTTTTATTAGAATTATGTTGAATCTAGAGGTGAACTGAGGGACAATTACTATGTTAACAATATTAAGTCTTCTAATTCATTAGTCAGGTATATCCCTTTCCTTCATTTATATAGGTTTTCTTTAATTTATTTCAACAATGATTTATATTTTCAGCGTGGAGATTTTGTTCTTTAGATTTGTTTCTAGATATTTAATGTTTTGATACTATTAAAATTGTATTTTAAAATTTCATTTTTGAATTATTTTTGCTACTATATAGGAATATAATTGGTTTTTGTATATTGACTTTATGTCTAGAAAGCTTGATACATTTATATCAATTGTTATGTTCATAATCATGTCATCTGCAAAAAATGACAATTTTTCTTTCTCCTTTATAATATTTATAAACTGTATTTGCTTTATTGCTGTGGCTAAAACAATGCATTGCTTTTTAGGATGAATAATCTGTCTTCCACCCATCTTTAGAAAGTAAGACACATTAACATGGGGACTTTTGTCTGCCTTGGTTACTACTGAATTCTCCGTGGTTGAAAGAGTATCAGCAATATAGTAGGCACTCAAATACTTGATGAGTGAATAAATGCTGTATTTAAACATATTATGGGCACTGACATCAGAGATAGCATGGTTCAAATTCCAGCTCTAAAACTTACTAGCTATGTTACTTAGAGCAACTTGCTTAACTTCCCAAATTCAGTTTCTCCTTCTATAAAGTATAAAAAATAATTATACCTTGTAGGATAGTCATAATGAGAAAATTATATACCTAAATCTATCTAGATACTAAAAATGTGAAGTTATGATTATTACAGGGTGAACTTAGAGAGAGTGAGAAGAGGATGAAGAAACAAATCTCATGGAATATCTTTAAGAAATAGGCAGAAAAAGGATACTTACACAAGAGTCTGAGAGTGATTGGGAGTTGGGAGAAAAATAGGATAAATGGTCACAAAAACCACAAGAAGAGTTTCAAGAAGGATGTATTATTAAAGATCGCTCAGTTTTGGGCAATATAATTTCATCTCACATAGCTTAACTAAAAAAATGGAATGTATTAGCTCAGGTAGCTAGAAAGTCTAGGGATATATGGTTTTTAGGCACAGCTGAAATGTACCTTAGTCTCTGCTTTGTTCCACTGAATTTTTAGGCAGGTTGTCTTTACATGTTGATAAAAATGGTCATCAATAGCTTTAGATTTATATAATCCTCGTAACATTGACATTTTAAAAAGATTTGCTATTAAATTCCAGTTTTTAAAATCTGGGAAAGGTTTTAATTGGCTTGGCATAAGTTATATGCCTATTTCTGATCCATCCACTGTGTTGAAGATTGATGAGTATTCTGATTGGTCAGGTTTGTATCACAACCTATCTGGAGAGGTGGGGTCAGCCCCATCTGTACCAAATGGATTAAGGAGAGAAGAGTGATTCCCCAAAGAAATGTTGAGCAGACAAATATGTATATATATGAAACTACAAAAGAAGTGATCAGCAGTGTCAAATACTGCAGAGAAGTCAAATGGTATAAGAATTAGAAAGTATGCAAAAAAAAAAAAAAAAAAAAAGGAAAGAAGAAAGTATGCATGGATTTAGCATCCAGTTGCTCTTTCTGTGATTTAGAATGGAACCTGGACTACAGTAGATTGACGAGGAATTTGGAGATAAAGTCCAGGGGTCAATGGAGTGGACAATGATTACAAGGCATGTGACTATAAAAGGAAGAATTTTATCTTTTTTTTTTTAAGTGGTGAATAATTTTTCTTCAAAGGTGGGATAGGCTTGATTATATTTAGAGATTGAGTGGCAGGAGCTGAAGTAGAGAGAAAAATACAAGATATAGCAGAGAGATTAGATGATGGTCCTCAGGGTCTGAGGTAATATAAAGGAGTAAGATCAAAAATATATATTTAATAATAGCCTTAGACAAAAGAAGATATTTCTTACACTAAACTGTGAGGGCACAGTAAATTGAGGGCATTCCTCTAACAGCCTTTATGTTTTGTGGAATAAAATAAATATTGCTAAAACCCAAGAAAGGTGGGATCATGGGCTTTGCTTGATATGAATGATAAATATTTGAAAGAACTGTTAAGGGGATGGAGAGGAGCAGATTACAAATGAGTAGATTTCCAAGCAATATTGAAGGTCTTGGCATCAGCACATAGAATTGTATGGCTTTTTTCTAGCGGAATTGGTTAACTTGGACCTGGGTTCCCAGGACATGGTTAGTTCAATAAAGCTATCAGATTTTTTATTTTCATGACCATAAGTGCTGAGGGGATTGGAATGGAAGAAATAATGAGAATATGAAGGCTTTTTCCTCACATGGCCATGGAGATGAAGTCGTTTGAGGTCTTTTCAAATATTATTCACTGAAAAAAATAATCAGTGCCCAGTTCAACTCCAATAGGATCAGCTGTGTGTTGTTAAAAGCTTTTGCTTCGTTTACTTTGTGGATACAGGCCAAAAAAGGAAATATATCTGAAAATTATTTCTAAACTCATTTTTTCTCAACAAATGTTAACTATTATTACTGCTGTTATTTTCTTAACTTTTAAGTTCAGAGTACCTGTGCAGGATTGTTATATAGGTAAACTTGTGTCATGGGGGTTTGTTGTACAGATTATTTTGTTACCCAGGTACTAAGCCTAGTACCCATTAACTATTTTCCTTGATCCTCTCCCTCTTCCCAGCCTCCATTTTCTGATAGGCCCCAGTGTGTGTTGTTCCCTCTATGTATTCATTCATTTTTATCATTTAGCTCACACTTGTAAGTGAGAACATGTGGCATTTGGTTTTCTGTTCCTGTGTTAGTCTGGTAAGGATAATACCCTCCAGCTCCACCCATATTCCTGCAAAGGACATGATATCATTCTTTTTTATGGCTGCACAGTATTCCATGATGTATATTTACTACATTTTCTTTATCCAGTCTACCACTGATGGACATTTAGGTTGATTCCATGTCCTTGCTATTGTGAATAGTGCTGCAGTAAACATATGTGTGCATATCTTTAGTAAAAAAATTTATATTCCTTTAGGTATATAGCCAGTAATGGGATTGCTGGGTTGAGTGGTATTTCTGTTTTTAGGTCTTTGAAGAATTGCCATCCTGTCTTCCACAATGGTTAAACTAATTTACACTCCTATCAACAGTGTAAAAGCATCCCTTTTTCTCCACAACCTCAGCAGTGTTTTTTGACTTTTTATTAATAGCCATTCTGTCTGGATAAAATGGTATCTCATTGTGGTTTTGATTTGCATTTTTTGAATGATCATGATGTTGACCTTTTTTTTCACGTGATTGTTGGCCCCATGTATTCTTCTTATGAAAAGTGTTTGTTTATGTCCATTGCCCACTTTTTAATGGGGTTGTTTTTTTCTTGGAAATTTGTTTAAGTTCCTTATAGATGCTGGATATTAAACCTTTGTCAGATGCATAGTTTGCATAAATTTTCTCCCATTCTGTAGGTTGTCTGTTCACCCTGTTGATAGTTTCTTTTGCTGTGTAGAAATTCTTCAGTTTAATTAGATTCCATTTGCCAATTTTTTCTTTTGTTGCAATTGCTTTTGGCATTTTTGTCATGAAATCTTTGCCTGTTCCTATGTCCAGAATGGTATTGCCTAAGTTACCTTCCAGGGCTTTTATAGTTTTGGGTTTTACATTTAAGTCTTCAATCCATCTTGAGTTAATTTGTGTATACAGTGTAAGGAAGGGGTCCAGTTTCAAACTTTTGTATATGGCTAGCCAGTTATCCCAGCACCATTTATTGAATAGGAAGCTTTGTCCCCATTGCTTGTTTTTGTCAGCTTTGTCAAAGATCAGATAGTTGTAGATGTGTGGCATTATTTCTGGGTTCTTTATTCTGTTCCATTGGTCTATGTGTCTGTTTTTGTACAGTACCATGTTGCTTGGATTATTGTAGCCCCATAGTATAGTTTGAAGTTGGGTAGCACGATGCCTTCAAGTTTGTTATTTTTGCTTAGGATTGCTTAGCTACTTGGGCTCTTTTTTGGTTTCATATGAATTTTGGAATAGTTTTCTTTTCTAGTTCTGTGAATAATGTCATTGGTAGTTTAATAGGAATATTGTTGAATCTATAAATTGCTTTGGGTAGTATGGCCATTTTAACAATATTAATTCTTCCTATCCATAAGCATGAAATGTTTTTCCATTTGTGTCATCTCTGATTTCTTTGAGCAGTGTTTTGTTGTTCTCATTGTAGAGATCTTTCACTTTTTTTGATGTATTCGTCTGTTCTCATGCTGCTAATAAAGGCATACCCCAGACTGGGTAATTTATAAAGAAAAAAAGTTTAAGGGATTCACAGTTCCATGTGGCTGGGGAGGTCTTACAATCATGGTGGAAGGCAAAGGAGAAGCAAAGTCACATCTTACATGGTGGCAGGCAAGAGAGAAAGCATGCACAGGGGAACTTCCCTTTATAAAACCATCAGATCTTGTGAGATTTATTCACTATCATGAGAATAGCATGGAGAAGATCCACTCCCGTCATTCAATTAACACCCACTAGGTCCCTTCCATGACACGTGGGAATTATGGGAGCTATAGTTCAAGGTTTGGCTAGGGACACAGCCAAACCATATCATTCTGCCCCAGCCCCTCCCAAATCTCATGTTCTCACATTTCAAAACCAATCATGCCTTTCCAACAGTCCCCTAAATTCTTAACTCATTTCCGTATTAACTCAAAAGTCCACAGTCCAAAGTCTCATCTGAGACAAGGCAAGTCCCTTCTGCCTATGAGCCTGTAAAATCAAAAACAAATTAGTTACTTCCTAGATACAATGCAGGTACAGGCATTGGATAAATACAGCTGTTCCAAATATCAAGTAGCATGATGCCTGGGAGAAACTGGCCAAAACAAGGGGCTACAGGCTCTATGCAAGTTCAAAATACAACAGGGCAGTCAAACTTTAAAGCTCCGAAATTATCCCATTTGACTCTATGTCTCACATCCAGGTCACACTGATGCAAGAGGTGGGCTCCCATGGCCTTGGGCAGCTCTGTCCCTGTGGCTTTGCAGGTTACAGATCCCCTCCTGGCTGCTTTCACAGGCTGGTGTTGAATATCTCTGGCTTTTCCAGGTGCATGGTGCATGGTGAATCTATCATTCTGGGGTTTGGAGGACAGTAGCCATCTTTTCACAGCTCCACTAGTTGGTGCCCCAGGGAGCACCAACCCCACATTTCCCTTTCGCACTGCCCTAGCAGAGGTTCTCCATGAGAGCTCTATCCCAGGAGTGAACTTCTGTCTGGACATTCAGGAGTTTCCATACATCCTCTGAAATCTAGGTGGAGGTTCCCAAACCTCAATTCTTGACTTCTGTGCACCCATAAGCCCAACATCATGTGGAAGCTGCTAAGGTTTGGGGCTTGCACCTTCTGAAGCAATGGCCTGAGCTGTACATTAGCCCCTTTTAGCCACAGCTGGGGTGGCTGGGATGCAGGGCACCGAGTCCCAAGGCTGCACACAGCAAGGAGGGCCCTGGGCTTGACCTATGAAATCATTTTTCCCTCCTAGGCCTCTGGAGCTGTGATGGGAGGGGCTGCTGTGAAGGTCTCTGACATGCCCCTGAGACATTTTCTGCATTGACTTAGTGATTAGCATTTGGCTCCTTGTTACTTATGCAAATTTCTGCAGCTGGCTTGAATTTCTCCCCAGAAAATGAGGTTTTCTTTTCTATTGCACAGTACTACACATAGTACAATTGCATAGTAGTCAGGCTGCAAAATTTTCAGACTTTTATGCTCTGCTTCTTCTTGAGCCCTTTGCTGCTTAGAAATTTCTTCCCCCAGATACCCTAAATCATCTCTCTCAATTTCAAAGTTCTACAGATCTTCTAGGGCAGGGGCAAAATGCTACCAGTTTCCTTGCTAAAACATAGCAAGAGTCACCTTTGCTTCAGTTCCCAGCAGGTTTCTCATCTCCATCTGAGACCAACTCAGCCTGAACTTTATTGTCCATATCACTATCAGCATTTGGCCAAAGCCATTCAACAAGTCTCCAGGAAGTTCCAAACTTTCCCACATCTTTCTGACTTCTTCTGAGCTTTACAAACTGTTCCAACCTCTTCTTGTTACCCAGTTACAAAGTTGCTTCCACATTTTTGGATATCTTTACAGTAGAACCCAACTTCTGGTACCAATTTACTGTATTAGTCTGTTCTCATGCTGCTAATAAAGACATACCTGAGACTGGATAATTTATAAAGAAGAAAAGTTTAATGGAACTCACAGTTTCATGTGGCTGGGGAGGCCCCACAATCATGGCAGAAGGCAAAGGAGAAGCAAAGTCAGGTCTTATGTGGCAGCAGGCGAGAGAGAGCATGTTCAGGAGAACCCCCCTTTAAAGACCATCAGATCTTGTGAGACTTACTATCACAAGAACATCATGGGAAAGATCTGCTCCCCATTATTCAATTACCTCCCACTGGGTTCCTCTCATGATCCAGGGGAATTATGGGAGCTACAATTCAATATTTGGGTGGGGACACAGCCAAACCACATCACTTGGATAGTTGCATTTTATTTTATTTTATTGTTTTTGTGGCAATTATGAATGGGATTGTGTCCTTGATTTGGTTCTTGGCTTGACTGTTGTTGGTGTATAGGAATGCTAGTGATTTTTGCACATTGATTTTGTATCCTGAGACTTTGCTGAAGTTGTTTATCACCTTAAGGAGCTTTGGGGCTGAATATGGCATTTTCTAGATATAGGATCATGTCGTGTGCAAAAAGGGATAGTTTGACTTCCTTTCTTCCTATTTGGATTCCCCTTGTTTCTTTCTCTCACCTGACTGCTCTAGCCAGGTAAACTCATTATTTTTCTTTTCTTTTCAGACAGAGTTTTGCTGTGTCACCTAGGCTGGAGTGCAGTGGCATGATCTCAGCTCACTGCAACTCCTACCTCCCTGGTTCAAGTGATTCTCCTGCCTCAGCCTCCCTAGCAGCTGAGACTACAGGTGCATACCACCACACCAGCTAATTTTTTGTATTTTTAGTAGAGACAGAGTTTCACCATGTTAGCCAGGATGGTCTCAATCTCCTGACCTTGTGATCCACCCACCTCAGCCTCCCAAAATGCTGGGATTACAGGCATGAGCCAACTCGTTACTTTTAACATTAACTGGAAAGTAGTTATTGAGATGTACTTCAGTCATTAATAACTCTCAGTTAATAACATTATGTAATAATAGAGCAAAAGACCATAATCCTTATAACTCTAGAGCAGTGTTTTTCAACCTTACTTATTACAAAATATTAAAGACCGGCAAGTATAATGATAGAATAATAAGTAGCATATATCTACTCTTAGCTTAAGAAAAAAATTACCTCCGATAGACTGCTACTTTATGAGATAGACTATTCTGAATTTTATGTCTATCATTTCCATACACTCATTTTTTATTATATCTAAGCAATATAATATTGTTCTTGTTTTTTAATTTCATAAAAATTATTTCATACTATATATATTTTACAGTCTTTTTATACTTAATATTTGGAAAATTCATCTATGTTGAAAGGTATAGGTGTAGTTTATTCGTTTTCACTGCTGCATAATATTTCATGATATAACTGTATTGTAATGTGTTTATTCATTCTTTTTCTGACAGACTGGGTTATTTCCAACTGTTTTTTTTTTTTTTAACTATAACAGACAATCCTACTATGAAGATTATTGTATATGTCTCTTTGTGTCCACATGTGAGGGTTTTTCTGGTATATATTACAAGAATTTTAATTGTAGGTGATATGGTTTGAATATAGGTGATAATGAACTATGCTTCTCAGGGTTCTGAGAAGGAGTTTCAAAGGCCATAGGACTTTAAGCCCCTTGTACGGTTTGTGACTGGAGCAGCTATGCTTCAATTTGTTTTACATAATTGTA
The DNA here is from genome assembly GCF_009761245.1 of Sapajus apella. NCBI lineage: Eukaryota > Metazoa > Chordata > Mammalia > Primates > Cebidae > Sapajus > Sapajus apella. The sequence goes on from NW_022436952.1 coordinate 37,237,844, forward strand.
GAGCATAGGAAATTTCATTTGAAAAAAAGATTTTCCGCTTTAAAAAATGTTTAAAAGCCAATATCCTGAAGAATACTTTTAAATCCTATTTAGATAGTATCCATCTTTCTGTCCAGGAGAAAAATTAGTCTGTAAAGATACCCTTGAAAGCCAACATTTCATCTACAGAATGTCTTACATCTAATAGTGAATAGTATTTATCATTCTCTCTCCCAAGTTTTGAATTGTTCCTTGGCCTATTCTCTTATTCCAATTGGGAAAAGTGAAGAGGGTAGTATAATGTTTCTCCTCACATCTTACTTGGATTTGCAAACATATTAACTACTTTGGGTGGAGGAAGAGGAAAAGGCGTGTTTCTCTTCTGTTTTGTCACAATGCTCATAAATATACAATGCTTTCATTTTTATTTTTAAATGTGTGAAAAGAAAGGAATTCATTCAAGTCTGTAAGTTCTAATGTACAGTTGACCTTTGAACAATGTAGGGGTTAGAGGAACCAATATCTGCAGTCAAAAACCCATGAATAACTTTCAACTCCCCAAAAACTTGACTGTTAGTAGCCTACCGTTGACCAGAAACCTCACTGAAAACATAAACAGTTGATTAACACACATTTTGTGTGTTACATATATTATATACTGTATTCTTACAGTAAAGTAAGCTAGAGAAAAGAAAATGTTATTAAGAACTGAAAGTAGTTGACTTGGCGGGGTGCAGTGCTCACGTCTGTAATCCCAGCACTTTGAGAGGCTGAGGCAGGTGGATCATGAGGTCAGGAGATCAAGACCATCCTGGCCAACATGGTGAAATCCCATCTCTACCAAAAATACAAAAATTAGCTGGGCATGGTGGCATGTGCCTGTAGTCCTAGCTACTTGGGAGGCTGAGGAAGGAGAATTACTTGAATCCGGGAGGCAGAGATTGCAGTGAGCCAAGATCATGTCATTGCACTCCAGCCTGGTGACAGAGCAAGGCTTTGTCTCAAAAAAAAAAAAAGAAAAGAAAAGAAAATCATAAGATGCTAGGTGCAGTGGTTCACATCTGTAATCCCAGCACTTTGAGAGGCTGAGGCAGGATGATCACTTGAGGCCAGGTGTTCAAGACCATTCTGGGCAACATAGCAAGACCCAGTCTCTGCAAAAAAAATTTTTAAATTAGCTTGGTGTGGTGGTACATGCAGGTAGTCCCAGCTACTCAGGAGGCTGAGGCAGGAGGATCACTTGTGTCCAGGAGGGAGAGAATGCAGTGAGCTATGATTGCACTGCTATGCTGCAGCCTAAGCAACAGAGAGAGAGACCTTGTATCTACAGTTTTTTAGGAAAGAAAGAAAGAAAGAAAGAAAGAAAGAGGGAAGGAAGGAAGGAAGGAAGGAAGGAAAGAAGGAAGGAAGGAAGGAAGGAAGGAAGGAAGGAAGGAAGGAAGGAAGGAAGGAAGGAAAGAAAGAAAGAAAGAAAGAAAGAAAGAAAGAAAGAAAGAAAGAAAGAAGGAAAGAAAGAAAAGAAAGAAAGAAAAAGAAAGAAAGGAAGGAAGAAAGAAAGAAAAGAAAAAAAGAAAGAAAGAAAGAGAAAGAGAGAGAGAGAAAGAGGAAGGGTTGGTCTTGCTGTTTTGGAGTGGCAGACGTGGAAGAAAATCTGTGTATAAGTGGACCCATGCAATTCAAACTATTTTGTCCAAGAGTCAACTTTACTCTTTACTTTTAATCCGTCTCCCCTAACCCAAAGCAGACAATTACTTCTGCTGTATTAAGGATGTATGGCAACTTAATATCTACCCATCTGCCATGGCTCATTAGTAAACTCACACATGAACTAGGGCATTCTCTATCTTCATTGCAGCCTGTTAGTGCTCTTCTAGTGTACTTGGCTATTCTAGGTTGCCAAGCAATAATCCTAGTGCTCTCATTGTCCCCATTGATGTACAAAATGGAAGTAGACATGTTTGGTTACAACTGTAGTCAAACACTTCTTTCTTCGAAACATAAAAACAAGAAAAAGAGGCACAGCAACAGCAGGATCAATAAATCAGGATTCTGAACAAGCCTATCTGAAGCTGTCTTTTAACTGAGTGACCTCTGAATTCATGGATCACAAATTACAGCACTGCCCCAAGGACAATTTAATTCAGAGGTTTAATTGAATAGTTTCAAAGAGGTGCTGGATTTTTTAGCATGTTTCTTGTTGGACATCCTAAACCTTTTAAGATTGATTCATTCATTTATTTACACACTCATTCAATAAATAACTATTAATTTCTCACTATGTGCCAGGCACTGGAATTCTTTTTCAGAATCATCTTCCTAAACTTTTCTAAGAATCAAGGGCCTTTTAAGCTCTGCCCTCAACATGTATATCTTTACCACTCTAGTGGTTTACCTTCTCATATAAAAATAACTATCCGGGTACTATGGGTATAAATCCTTTCAACTAAATAAGTAGGGACACAAAAGAATTCCTTATACATATTTTGAAAAGTCTAGCCTTATAAGTTACTTTTATCATTTTCTGCTCTCAGTGTATGGCCCACTGCTGGGCAGAGCCTCAGTACAAAGCCTATTTAAGGACATAAATAGGAATGAATTATAATTCATATTGTAATAAGCCTTAGCAGGCTTTTTCTTCACAAGGAGGCATATAACATTAGTAGGTCTGGCTGCTGATTAAACTGGTGAAAATTGACCCAGCAGGGCTACTTAAGCTGTATGATATTCTCTTTAAATATAGGCTCTGTTTGAAACTCAGCTGCCTTGTCCTTATTATCATGAAACACTTGTACATGATGTACATTTGTATTGCTGTAAAGGAAGGAGGAAAAGAAGCACTACTAAACATCACCAGAATTAAAATTCAATAGATACAGAAAAAGGCAGTTTCCTACAAAACTTTGTTAATCTTAGGGCTGTGTAATAAAAATAGAACTGAGAAAACTGATAGTTAAAATAAATTCTCAAAATGCAGTAAAACTCAGCCTCAAAAGTAGAAAAACAAGGGTAAAGAAATAAGGAATTGACATGATACATTTAATCACAGTATTTTCTTTTATGCAAAGATACGCATTTTGGGAGCTGCTTGTCAAGATAATATGACTTTAATTTTGACAAGTGTATAACAAGGATGAAGACACTTCCTTTGACATGTTGAAATTGCAATAACAGACCAGGTACAGTGGCTTACGCCCATAATCCCAGCACTTTGGGAGGCCAAGGCAGGCAGATCACCTGAGGTCAGGAGTTTGAGACCAGCCTGACCAACATGGAGAAACCTCGACTCTACTAAGAACACAAAATTAGCTGGGCATGGTGGTGCATGCCTGTAATCCTAGCTACTCGGGGGGCTGGGGCAGGAGAATCACTTGAACCTGGGAGGCAGATGTTGCGGTGAGTCAAGATCGTACCATTGCACTCCAGCCTGGGCAATAAGAGCGAAACTCCATCTCAAAAAAAAAAAAAAAAAAAAGAAATTGCAATAATAGTTCCTCTTCCTATTTTGTATATACCCAGATGTACACACACACTCACAAAGGAAGGCTTTAGAATAAAAGGTTTAATAGTGACTGTTCATTTAATACATAAGTACACTGCATTGTGTTTGATATCAGAATAAGCAACTGCAGTGTTTTCAGTACAAAGATTATACTGAGATAAACAGATTTAAACAAAACACACTTCTCTCTACCGTACATTGAAAAGCAATAAGAGAACCTGAAAGTACAAGAAGAGGAAAGACCACAAACTCTTGCTTGATATGTTTTCTGGGAGGTGATAGATTAGCTGGTGAAATACATACATACATACAGTTTTGTAGGTGCAAATTTGGCCACAAACTGATTAAAGTGAACACCGAATTAAATATATAACAATTACCTAGATCAAAATTCTGTTTGGCATCTTTAAATGAATGAGTTAATTTAGGCCAGGCATGGAGGCTCAAGCCTGTAATCCCGACACTTTGGGAGGCCAAGGCGGGTGGATCAGTTGAGGTCAGGAGTTCGAAACCAGCCTGGACAATAGGATGAAACCCTATCTCTACTAAAAATACAAAAATTAGTTGGGTACTTGGGAGGCTGAGGCATGAAAATGGCTTGAACTTGGGAGGCAGTGAACTTGGAAGTTGCAGTGAGCTGAGATCGCACCACTGCACCGACCTGGACGACAGAGCAAGACTCCATCTCAAAAAATAAAATGAATGAGTTAATATATAAACCTGGCCCAAGTGATTAAGATAAAGGCAAAGTATATGTATGTGGTATTCATGGTAGATGTTTGGCATAAGGAAGTAAAATCAGAAAAACAGGAGATGGGGACAGGTACAAGAGGACAAGTAAAGACTTGCCAGGAAGAAAATGTTGAGAAGTTAGTGAATCTGTGAAAACTGTACTAAGTTTATAAGAAAGAGAGAACAAGTGTTAAAAAGTTCGGTTCTTTTAAAAATTTTTTTTTAAATTTTAATAACTTTGGGGATACAAGTGATATTTGGTTACATGGATAATTGTATAGTGGTGAAGCCTGAGATTTTAGTGTACCTGTCACCTGAGTAGTGTACACTGTACCGAATATGCAGTTTTTTTCAAATCCTTTGCCCCTTCTTCTACCCTTCCCCTTCTAAGTCTTCATAGCCTGTTATATTACTCTGTATGCCTTTGCAATACCCATGGTTTAGCTCCCCACTTCTAAATGAAAACATATGGTATTTGGCTTTCCATTCTTGAGTTATTTCACTTAGAATAATGATCTTCAGCTCCATCCAAGTTGCTGCAAATGACATCATTTCACTCTTTTTTATGGCTGAGTAGTATTCCATGGTGTATATATACCATATTTTCTTTATCCACTCATTGGTTGATGGGCACTTAGGTTGGTTCCATATCTTTGCAGTTGTGAATTATGCTGCAATAAACATACACATGCAGGTGTCTTTTTAATATAATGACTTTTTTTCTTTTGGGTAGACACCCATTAGTAGGGCTGCTGGATTGAATGGTAGATATACTTTTAGTTCTTCAAGAAATTTCCATACTCTTTTCCATAGAGGTTATACTAATTTACATTCCCACCAGCAGTGTACAAGCATTTCCTTTTCACCATATCCACACCAACATCTATTTTTTTTTTTTAACTTTTTAATAATGGTCATTCTTACAGGAGTAAGGTGGTATTTCATTGTGGTTTTAATTTGCAGTTCCCTGATGATTAGTGATGTTTAGCATTTTTTCGTATGTTCATTGGCCATTTGTATATTTTCTTTTGAGAAATGTCTGCTCATGTCATTTGCCCACTTTTTGATGGGATTATTTTTTCTTGGTGATTTGTTTGAGTTCCTTGTAGTTTCTGGATATTAGTTCTTTGTTGGATGCATAGTTTACAAATATTTTCTTCCATTCTGTGGGTTGTCTGTTTAGTCTGATGATTATTTCTTTTGCCATACAGAAGCCTTTAGTTGAATTATGTCCCATTTATTTATTTTTTTGTTTTGTTGCATTTGCTTTTGTGGTCTTCATTATAAATTCTTTGCCTAGGCCAATGTCCAGAAGAATTTTTCCTAGGTTATTTTCTAGAATTTTTATGGTTTCAGGTCTTAAATTTAAGTTTTTGATCCATCTTGAGTTGATTTTTGCATAAAGTGAGATATAGGGATCCAGTTTCATTCTTCTACATGTAGCTAGCCAATTTCCCCAGCAACACTTATTAAATAGCATATCCTTTCCCCAGTTTATGTTTTCGTATGCTTTGTCAAAGATCAGTTGGTGGCTTTATTTCTGGGTTCTCTATTCTGTTCCATTAGTCTGTGTAACTTCTTTTATACCAGTACTACCCTATTTCAGGAACTATAGCCTTGTAGTATAATTTGAAGGAAAGTTTGGTTCTTTTTTTTTTTTCTCTTAAAAATATTTGTGTTTTAGAGATGGGATCTTGCTGTGTTGCCCAGGCTGGTCTTGAACTCCTGACCTCAAGTGATCCTCCCATCTCAGCCTCCCAAAGTGCTGGGATTACAGGCATGAGCCACCACACCAAGTGAAAGTTTGGGTTTTAATGAATATGTATTATAATGTGTATTACTAAGAAGAAATAGTAAATAATTACTCTTAATTGGTTTAAAAGAGAAAAAAACACTTCAGAAAAAAAAAAAACCCAGCACCTAACAATTATAACTAGCATCTATATATCAATTTATAGTTTAGAAAACACTTCAATAATTATTATTATACTTCAGCCCTAGCTCAGTCTAGCATATACTAAATACTCAATACTTGTAAATTAAAGGAAATTTATAGTAAAATTGTTAAATTTTAAATATTGTAAAGAATTTCTGGTTGAATGGCATTTCACTAAGTATTTGGAGTTAAAAGAGCTATAATGAAAGAGAGGAATGTCTTGTCTACTTATTTGAAGTCTTTTTAATCCTACAAATTTTCAATCTGCATAATTATGTGGAATTTGGGTTAAGGATGGGGCTAGGAGCCAAGCTTCGAATCAAGTGGAATAAATATGTGGTCAAGCACAAGAGTAAAAAAATTAACAGGGCCAAGGACAATAAGCAGCCCAAATCACTGGAGTTCTTCATTTTAATATTGTATTAGTGGGTTATCTCCTAGATGTTAGTCAGCTTTCTTAGATAAATTTTCTCTTTAAGTACAAGAGACTCATAAATTGCCTCAAAAGCATTAATAGAAGGTGAATGAAATATATTTTAAATTACTTCCCAAATTGTATTTAAAATACCCTCTGGCCCATAATCTCAGTGACTCTGGAGGCTGAGGCAGGAGGATCACCTGAGGCCAGGAGATCTAGACCAGCCCAGGCAACATAGCAAGACCCTGTCTTTACAAAAATAAAATATAAAAAACTAGCCGGGTGAGGTAGCGTATACCCATAGTCCCAGCAACTCTGGAGGCTGAAGCAGGAGGATTAGTTGAACCTAGGACCTTGAGGCTGCAGTGAACTATGATCGTGTCACTACACTTCAGTCTGGGTGATAGAGCGAGACCAATCTTTAAAAAATAAAAATAAAATATCCTGTGAAATTATATCTTTAAAATGCAAAATCTTGAAGAATGCATCCCCAATAAAATTCTCATGATAGTTTTAGATTCTTTTTTTTTTAAGACAGAGTCTTGCTCTGTTGCCCAGGCTAGAGTGCAGTGGCACAATCTTGGCTCACTACAACCTCCACCTCCCGGGTTTCACATGATTCTCCTGCCTCAGCCTCCAGAGTAGCTGGGATTACAGGCGCCCACCACCATGCCCAGCTAATTTTTTGTATTTTTAGTAGAGATGGGGTTTCACCATTTTGGCCTGGCTGCTCTCAAACTCCTGACCTCAGGTGATCCTCCTGCCTCAGGCTCCCAAAGGGTTGAGATTATAAGTGTGAGCCACCATGTCCGCCCAGTTTTAGATTCTATTGTATAAGAGAAAGGCTAGTTCTCTACCTTGGGATTTGATTTCATCCATTGCTTCATCCACCACATTGTTGCTGGCCTCTTTTACAGGAACATGTGGTACACTCTGTAAAGTCTTTGAAAAGAGAAAAAAAATCACCAATTTCAATGTGACTTGATTTTCCACAGAGTTGTATCAATTCTCCCAATTAAAGGAAAGTTAATTGTTTTGTAAGAGTTAACCAAACATTCCTAGTTAATTTTTTCTGGGATCTAATGCTGTGTATTAGAAGCAAAGAGGTAATCACAGTCTGTTTACTGCATTTACAAGATAAAAGGTATTGGTTCAAAATGTCATCACATCTTCCTATTACTAACAAAGTAATATGCTAGGAATATCATTTTAGGTGTACATTAATTCTTGAATTATGCAATACTTTATAAAAACATAATTTGAGACCATAGCATAGGGAAATCAGACATTTGGAAATGCTACTGTTTTACTACTAGAATCACTTTCTGTATTTGTGGCAAAAAGAAAAAGCATTTCATCTTAGTTGACAAAATTAAAGATTAATTTTATGAATAGCAACAAAATAGTGTTTGTATACATGCTGATGTACTTTAAAAAGCTGACAATAGGATTTTTTTTTTTGAGACGCAGTTTCACTCTGTCACCCAGACTGAAGTGCAGTGGCACCATATCGGCTCACTGCAACCTCCACCTCCTGGGTTCAAGTGATTCTCATGCCTTGGCCTCCCAAGTAGCTAGGATTACAGGCGTGCACCATATGTCTGGATAATTTTTGTATTATTAGTAGAGACGGGGTTTCGCCATGTTGGCCAGTCTGGTCTTGAACTCCTGACCTCGAGTGATCCGCCTGCCTTGGTCTCCCAAAGTGCTAGGATTACAGGTGTGAGCCATCGGTAATAGGATATTTTAAAATCTCACTTGTGAATCTATAGGACTCACTTGTAACTCTATAGGACTATTTTCAATTGTCTCCTCTTTTCTGTGAAATGTTCTTCCTTATTGTAGCCTTGTATTTATTTAAACACAAAGTTACTTAAATGATTAACCTGAAAATTACATTTTCAGCATGATAGTAAAGTGGCCCTAAAAGCTGGTGGTTACAGTTTTTAGGGTAACTTTAGAAAGCGGTCTTTATTTATCTGTAATTTATAACAGCTTTTCACAAATAATTTGCCTGTCTTTGGAAGTTTCCTACAACTTACTCAAATGAATCAGCTTGATAATCAACATGAATTTTTCCTTTTGCAATTTTACTTATCTTTTTGAATAGCTACATCTTTTCTTTTTTCATAAGAAAATTGATTTATCTAGTTTATTCTCCAGTATTAAGAGCTGATTTATTCATGCCAACTCTACCTCATGAAGCTCTTTCACTTCAGAAGAGTCCCATTTCCTCTCCTTGTCTTCTTTTCCATTTTCCTGAAATGGAAACAGTGTTAGTAAGCGGTATTCAAAAGGAGCTCCAGATTAAACTACTGTCTTGTACTTTAATACAGTAAGCTTTTTATTTTTTAAAATTTCACATAATGAGTAAATATTATGTCAAATAAAATTAAACAAAGTAGTTGTATCAACAAATTCAAACAGTAACAGACTTTTATATATAATCAAGGAATGCCAACAACTAGAAATAGGTCTCTGTGACTCAACTATTATTTTGACCCCCTTTTCAGCATTTCTGTCAAAACCTGATGCAGAATATTTCAACTAAAAAGAGAAATAATTAAATGATAGACTGTGATATTGCATCTCGCTTTTCGCAAGAATATTGAATCTCAAATCTTCTCATAAATGTAAGAAACCTGTGTGGGACAAGAACCTGAGCAGGTTTGACTTCCCCTTGAGATGCTGACTTATTCATCTGGACTCCAAAAGATATCCTAAATGGTACAGAAGAATATTACTAGACCAGTATTAATAACAAAAAGAAATAAAATATTAATAAACAAGACAAAGTACTCCAGAAGATCAAAAATCTCTCTCACTGCTACCCTCACCTCGCCCCACAATTCTATTGAATGATAAATTCTCAACTGCTGAACTTTTCCAACTGTACTACTGTTATGACCGTTGGCTACTGACCAAAGCTAGATCAGCACTCAGGGAGACAAGGAAACGCACCATAGTAATCATCACTATTATCATTAAAAAAAAATACAGCAACAGTAATGTAATTGCATTTTTTAACATGATTGCCACCTAATTCATGAAAGAAAGGTAGGCAGAGAATAGAATAATGGTATCTCTAAAAAGCATTTTTTTTTGGCAATGGAGAATTCGAGAAGAATATGACTTAACTGGTTTATTTATTCATTTTGAGCTATTAAAATAAATAATTACCAGATCCCTACTTTACTGCAAATGACTGTAGATTCACAGATTATCAAATCACTGCCATGCCAAAAATCATTTAAGAGTTTGTGTATATATGAGCTAGGTGTTATGTAAAGAGTAAATTATATTCACACAGTCTCTGCCTCCAGGACACTTACAGTCTAGAGAGACTGTAATTTGAAGTAGTATGTATCTAATGCTCTCACTTTTTTTTTTTTTTTTTTTTTGAGACAGAGTCTCACTCTGTCTCCCAGGCTGGAGTGCAGTGGCGCAATCTCAGCTCACTGCAAGCTCCATCTCCTGGGTTCAAGCGATCCTCCTGCCTCAGCCTCTTGAGTAGCTGGGACTACGAGTGCCCACCACCATACCTGGCTAATTTTTGTATGTTTAGTAGAGACGGGGTTTCACCATGTTGGCCAGGCTGGTCTCAAACTTCTGACCTCAAGTGATCTGCCCACCTCAGCCTCCCAAAGTGTTGGGATTACAGGCATGAGCCGTCGCACCTGGCCATTCCCTTTTCTTTTTATCAACATAACACATCTTCTAGCTAAATAAACCAAAAGTACTGCATTTGGAGACAACAGTTTCCAACATTTAAAAATGGCTGGCTCAAAACCTTTTTGAAGTGCTTACTAAATAATAAATAATAGAAAATAAATTTATGTGATAGATCCTAACTGTATATTCTCACAACCTCATTTCTTTGCTTATGGTGTCCATCTCCTGAAATTGCTGAGACGCTTTCTTCCATTCCTTTTAAAATCTCTTTAGTTTGGATGCACTCAGATAAATTCAACTCGATAAGCCTTTATTGGGTGCTTTCTATATGCAGGCAAATGTTGGGGCTTAAAAGGATGAATAAGACCTGCTGTAAAGAGTTCCCAGTTTAGTAAGGGAAAGATATGCAATTCAATCTACCAAGCGCAAGAGTAGAGGTGCACACAAAATGTTAAGGAACAGAGGAATAAGCAATTAATTTTCCCAGGGTAGTTAGGGAAGTTTTTGCAGATAGTAAAACACTAGCAAGAAATTTTTTGTGTAAATGAAGGAGAAGGGTATTTGAGGCAGAAGGAACAAAGGAACAAGGATATTTGAAGCAGAAGGGACAAACACTCAAGGTTCAAAAAGTTTTGAAGCATTCATGTAGCAGATATGCAGATATGGAGAATGTGTTAGTGGCCTGGATGGAAGATCAAGTCAGCGGCAACATTCCCTTAAGCCAAAGGCCAATCCAGAGCAAGGCCCTAACTCTCTTCAATTCCGTGAAGGCTGAGAGAGGGGAGAAAGCTGCAGAGGAAAAGCTGGAAACTAGCAGAGGTTGGTTCATGGAGTTTAGGGAAAGAAGTCATGACTTAAAAGTGCAAGGTGAAGCTGCAAGTGCTGATGTAGAAGCTACAGCAAGTTTTCCAAAAGATCTAAGATCATCAATGAAGTTAACTACACTAAACAATGAATTTTCCATGCAGACAAAACAGCCTTCTATTGGAAGAAGATGCTATCTAGGATTTTCATAGCTGGAGAGAAGTCAATGTATGGCTTTAAAACTTCAAAGGACAGGCTTACTCTCTTGTTTGGGGCTAATGTAGCTGGTGACTTTAAGGTGAAACCAATGCTCATTTATCATTTCAAAAATCCTAGCCTTTAAGAATTATGCTAAATCTATTGTGTCTCTACCCTATAAATGGAACAACCAAGTCTGGATGACAGCACATCTGTTTACAGTATGGTTTGTGGAATATTTTAAATACACCATTGAGATCTATTGTTCAGGAAAATAGATTCCTTTCAAAATATTACTGCTCATTGACAGTGCACCTGGTCACCTAAGCGCGCTGATGGAAATGTACAAGTTGTTTAATGTTGTTCCTATGCCTGATAACACAGAATCCATTCTGCAGCCCATGGATCAAAGACCAATTTCAATTTTCAAGTCTTATTTGAGAAATACATTTCATAGGGCTATAGCTTCTGTAGATAGTGATTATTCTGATGGATTTGAGCAAAGTAAAGTGAAAACCTTCTGGAAGGTATTCACCATTCTAGTTGCCATTAAGAACATTTGTGATTCATGGGAGGAATCAAAATATCAGCATTAACAGAGTTTGGAAGAAGTTGATTCCAACCCTCATTGATGTCTTTGAGGGCTCCAGGACTTCAGTGGAGGAAGTAACTGCAGATGTAATGGAAATAGCAAGAGAACTAGAATTAGAAGTGAGGCCTGAAGATGTGAGTGAACTGCTGCAATCTCATGATGATAAAACTTGAATGAATAAGCAGTGTCTTCTTCCAGATGGGCAAAGAAAGCAGTTTCTTAAGATGAAATCACTCCTGGTGAAGACACTATGAACGTCGTTGAAATGGCAACAAACTTAGAATACTACATAAATTTAGTTGAAGCAGTGGTAGGGTTTGACAGGACTGACTCTAATTTTGAAAGTAGTTCCACTGTGGGTAACAGGAAGAGTCAATCAATGTGGCAAACTCAGTTGTCTTATTTATTTATTTATTTTTGAGATGAAGTCTCCTCTGTCGCCCAGGCTGGAGTGCAGTGGCATGACCTTGGCTCACTGAAACCTCTGCCTCCTGAGTCCAAGTGATTCTCCTGCCTCAGCCTCCTGACTCAATTGTCTTTTTTTTTTTTTTTTTTTTTTGAGACAGAGTTTTGCTCTTGTTGCCCAGGCCGGTGTGCAATGGCATGATCTTGGCTCACTGCAACCTCCACCTCCCAGGTTCAAGCGATTCTCCTGCCTCAGCCTCCCGAGTAGCTGGGATTACAGGCATACATCCCTGCACCTGGCTAATTTTCATACTTTTAGTAGAGACGGGGTTTCTCCATGTTGGTCAGGCTGGTCTCGAACTCCTGACCTCATGATCTGCCCGCCTTGTCCTCCCAAAGTGCTGGGATTACAGGCAAGAGCTACTGCGCCCAGGCTCAGTTGTCTTATTTTTAAGATATTGCCACAGCCAGCCCAAACTTCAGCAACCACTATTCTTTTCAGTCAGCATTTATCAACATTGATGCAAGACCCTCCATCAGCAAAAAGATTTTGACTGGCTAAAGGCTCATGTGATTGTTAGCATTTCTTAGCAAAAAAAAGTATTTTTAAATTAAGGTATGCACATCGTTTTTTTAGGCACAATGCTACTTCACACTTAATAGACTATAGTATAAACATAACTTTTTAGATATGCATTGGGAAACCAAAAATTCATGTGACTCACTTTATTGTGATGTTCTCTTCATTGTAGTGGTCTGGAACCAAACCCCAAAGATCTCCAAGGTCTGCCTATATGAGCGCCAAAAATATAATTTTAGTCACCACAATAGAGAGTTCCAACCTCTCACCCAGTTCCTTAATTGAAAGGAAAGGTAGGTCCCTCTGAGAAGGAGCTCTCTAGCATTGCCAGTAGTATATACTGAAAAATATTTCTCTAAGTCTTCTCCACAGAGATTGGTGGCCATTTCCTAAAATGATTTTGTGCTAGGGAAAAGGAATATCCAGATTTTTCAGAGATATCTGAACACTGATTCTAAATTGATATTAATCCTGGGGATCCAAAATACCACTTCAGTCCATAAGGTTAAGTGGGGACTTCCTTCCAGTTGCCAGATGGAGTCTTAACTCAAGTTTGAATCACAGTGTTTTAGTAGGGCCATAGAATCACCTTGTGGTGACATCAGTCCCTGAATATATAATTAGAACAGAGATACTAGTAACTGGCAGAATCTCTATGTTGATTCTCTTATTCTGGAATAAGGACTATTATAGTATGAAGGGCCTCCTCTTGCACCTCCTCTTCCATATGTAGTATCTTTATTGGAGCAAATCAACATAGCCCTTGGCACCTGCTATGTAGCTATTGTCCTAGAAAATGCTTATTTTTCCATATAAATTGGCAAGAAACACCTGAAGCAGTACGGTTTTACTTGGCAGGGCCAACAATATCCATTCACAGTCTTTTTTCAGGGCTGCATCATTTCTCTCACTCTCTGCCATAATATAGCCCACAGAGATATTGAGCATCTTGACTTCCCAGTCAGCATCACATTGGTGAAAGTATGCAGATTGTATGCAAGGAGCAGGAAGTAGCAAGGTCTTTAACTGTCTTTAAGATATATATGCAAACCAGAGGATGGGAGATAAATTCCATTCTGGCATCAATTTTCATATCCATCAAGTGCCAGTTATTAAATTATTGTCTCATCTCCAAATTCATCCATTTTTACTCTTCTTTGTTGCTGAAGCTGAGACCCCGAAAATCACATTTCTTTGCCTTACCAGCTGGCTTTGTTATACTATGCTAACTGGGGCACCAGAGGGACAGCCCACACCAAAGGGAAGACAAGAGACTTGTTCCTTCTTGTCTACCTCCTGACTGCTTCTTGTGGCCTTTCGGTTCTTGTGTGCTTCACCTAGTGAGGCTTCTTCATCCTGGTAGCAGCATTTCTTTTTTTTGTAGCAACAGCTGAATCCAGTTTGTAGTTTTTCTATAGTTGTATAATTTTCATTACTCTAAGGCAACACTACCAGCCATGCAGTGCTCCTGTTTCAGAAATCTGTGTCCCAGGCCCCTGGATGCCATAAACCACCCCCTCTAAGCTCACAGGCAGTAACATCAGCTGAGCAGCACTTTCTCCTCAGAGACCTTAGTTCTAGCTCTGTGGGGCGACTCTTCTAAATTTTTCCCTTTGCTTCTTTTTTTTTTTTTCCTAGCCCTTAAGATGGGAGGAATTACTCACCTCTGTGATACCTTAGATTTCTCTTTTTACTTTTTTAGTTATCTACTTTATAACTTTATATATAGTTATTAATTCTTTGATAAAATGTCTTGGCAAATAACTGGTAGAGTGCCTTTCTTTCTTTCTTTTGGTTTCTTTTTTTTTTTGAGACAAGGTCTTGCTCTGTAACCAGGCTAGAGTATAATGGAGCAATCACAGTTCACCTCCTGAGTAGCTAAGACTGCAGGTGTGTACCACCACTCCTGGCTAATTTTTGTATGTTTTGGAGAGATGAGGTCTCACTATGTTGCCCAGGCTGCTCTTAAATTACTGGACTCACGCAATCCTCCTGCCTCAGCCTCCAAAAGTGCTGGGATTAAATGCATGAGCCACCACACCCGACCCAGGCTGGTGTGGTTTACATCTCCTGTCTGGACACAGTTAAATAAAGTTAGTAAAGGTTAAAGATTTTATAAAACTTCAGAGAAAATCTAATCAAGTGAAGGCAACACATGACTCAATAATAATCCAGTCGCTGTCATCTCTTATATATTCTATCTGTGCTATATTAATTTATACTTATAACTATGCCCAAGTTGTTTCAAATATAAGGGATTAGATTTTTTTTTCTTTTTTTTTTTTTTTGAGACGGAGTTTCGCTCTTGTTACTCAGGCTGGAGTGCAATGGCGCGAACTCGGCTCACTGCAACCTCCGCCTCCTGGGTTCAGGCAATTCTCCTGCTTCAGCCTCCTGAGTAGCTGGGATTACAGGCATGCGCCACCATGCCCAGCTAATTTTTTGTATTTTTAGTAGAGACGGGGTTTCACCATGTTGACCAGGATGGTCTCCATCTCTTGACCTTGTGATCCACCCACTTCAGCCTCCCAAAGTGCTGGGATCAGAGGCGTGAGCCACTGCGCCCAGCATGGGATTGGATTTTCAAGGATAGGATCATAATTTCTTTCTCTTTTTGACTCACTTTTTTTTTTTTTCTCTCTCTTAAGGGTAGCTATATAAGCTATAATTTTTTAAGTGAAATATTTCATTTGGTATGCAATGAACGAGTTACAGATACATTGCAAGATAGGGATCTATTCAGCCTGAGGAGTTACCTAAAATAACTGGAGTGGTTGATACATCTAGGTAATCTCTAGATCACACTGGCCTGAAGCAGACCCCAAGAATCAGGGTGCGATAACTCACCCTAACATACCCATAGTCCTGCTGGTGGACGGCGCAATGAAGTTCTTGCCGAGCAGAGGCAAGGAGTATTGTACCACCAGGTCATCAATTTCACAAGACAATTGTAGTACACATTGTTATCTGTCATAAATTCTCAGCTTTGGAGCATGTTCCAGGTGCCAAAGGAGCAGGACTCACAGTTTCAGATAAGGCCAGGAAAGGCAGGGAGGCCTGCTTGATATGCCAAATGAACTCAGCTCACAATATCTCTCTTCCTATGTATAGAATTCTTCCTTTTGTTTATATCTGATATGCCCTTTTAGTTATGTTCAAGTTAGGTTCAAAATTATTGCTCTAATAACACAATCATACTCTGCAAATTAGACCTTTATCAATATTTTGCAATAGATGCTTGACATGAAAAGTGTTTGGGTAGATTCTAAATCTAGTCACATTATCACAGAATATTTCCTCATTACATTTGCCAGCTGGGAAACTGGGATCTACAGACAAAGCCAATTGACAAATATAATGAGGAAATATCCTGTGATAATGTGGATATATCATCAATTATAATTTATACACATAAATTTTGAATTGTTATGAAAAATGTTTACATTTTTTATCACTTACTTGAACTATGAACTAAGTTCTCATCAATAATGACCACCAAGAATTTGAAGAGATCACTGTTAAACTGTCTTATTCAAGAACTGCATGCAGTCATTTCAATCATAAAATCCTCTATAAAAAAAGTCATGTTTACAGAAGCAATCTCAGGTTTTACATTAAATTTTGAGACAACTTTATTGGGAAACTTGTACAAATTCTATATTTAGTGTCATCCTTAATATGTCTATTTTAGTTTTCTCATTAAAAGTAAGTAATATAAATAAAACAATTTTTTTCACCAAGCCCCATGTAGTTAGTTGCCTCCAAATCCCCTTTAATTTATCCCACTGTGCTGTACAAATATTATTTCTATGGATGTCATGATGTAAAAAAAAAAAAAAGTTTGAGGACCACCGCTTTAACATTTAGATAAGAATTCTTAACCTGGGGTTGCTTGATAGGTTTTAGTGGGTATGAGAAATATGCAAGTACATCTTTCTGGAGAGAAGGTGAATAGTTTTCATCAGGTTCTCAAAGCTTAAGAACCAGCTAATCTCAGAGATTTCAAGCTCCCCTATAATTTCACCCTGGAAGAAGTATTGATACAAGTTAAGGGTTAAATGGACTCCAGTGGTACAACCAGGCCTCTAGTATCGTAAGTGGGAAGAGTGAAAGTGCTGTAAATAGAACTAGGGGGACTTTTGTCTCTTTGGCTCCCTCTTTTGGGACTCCTGCTCTTGGCCTCTCTCCCCACAAACTCAGCTAGGATAGTAAGAGGATCCTAGGATCTTCACTCTATTACAAGGTATCTCCTATCTCAGATCACCAGAATACCTAGCAGGAACCAGGGTGAAGTCTAGGGAAGAATAGGTATAAGTGGGGCACAGAGCATAGATTTCATCAAATGCTCACTGTGGTCCAGCTCCGTTCACAAAATGACTGTATTGGGATCTGCAGACAAAGCCTGAAAGCCAAAATCATAAAAAGGGCATTTGCCCAGACCTTCTGTTCTTTGTTTCTATAGAAAACTTTGTACATATATAGACTTCTCTTGTATTTCTACATATCTCCTTTGGCTCCTAGTAGAGGTGACAGAGGCCATGGCACCACTGAACTATGCTCTAATTATTTGTTGATGTGTTTTTCCCTGTTAATTGGATTTGCACCCCTAAGAGGTAGATAAACATTTGTCTTGTTCTTAAAGCAGTGTGTAGTATATGATACACATTCAATAAATATTTTCTCAATTATTAGTAAATAAATTAATGAACATGCACCAATGGTTTCCAAATCTTCATTTCCTTAAAAGGTATATACCAAGAAGAGATATTTTTCCTGAAAATTAATAATTTAACTTCCTGATAAAAACCATGTGAATTTGTAACTTCCTGATACAAACCATGTGAATTCAATTTTGATCAGAATTTTATCACCTTAGATATGTGGAACAAAAATGTTTTACACTTACCTAAAGATGAAACATGTCTTGACCACTAATCTACTTCTCCTACAATTTTTTTTTTTTTTTTTTTTTAGATGGCGTCTAGCTCTGTTGCCAGGCTGGAGGGCAGTGGTGCGATCTTGGCTCACTGCAACCTCCGCCTCCTGAGTTCAAGGGATTCTCTTGCCTCAGCCTCCTGAGTAGCTGGGATTACAGATGCGCAACACCACACCTGGCTAATTTTTGTATTTTTAGTAGAGACAGAGTTTCACCATGTTGGCCAGGATGGTCTCCATCTCTTGACCTCGTGATTCACCCACCTCGGCCTCCCAAAGTGCTGGAATTACAAATGTGAGCCACCACATCTGGCCTACTTCTTTTACTTCGCTGGCTGTCATTCTTTGTGTTAATAGTAGGCGAAGTAGGCCGGGCTCGGTGGCTCACAGCTGTAATCCCAGTACTTTGGGTGGCGGAGGAGTGTGGATCACCTGAGGTCAGGAGTTCAAGACCAGCCTGACCAAAATGAAGAAACCCTGTCTCTACTAAAAATACAAACGTGGTGGCATATGTCTACTCGGGAGGCTGAGGCAAAAAAATCGCTTGAACTCGGAGGCGGAGGTTGTGGTGAGCAGAAATCACGCCATCGCACTCCAGCCTGGGCAAGAAGAGGGAAATTCTGTCTCAAATAAATACTTAGCCGGGTGTGGTGGTGCATGTCTGTAATCCCAGCTACTTGGGAGGCTGAGACAGGAGAATCGCTTGAACCCGGGAGGTGGAGGTTGCAGTAAGCCGAGATCGCAACATTGCACTCCAGCTTGGGTAACAAGAGCGATACTCAAAAAAAAAAAAAAAAAAAAAAAAAAAAAAGTTATCTTAATTACATAGAAAGCTTTACAGTTTATACTCCACTTTACCATACATTATCTCAAGAATCCTGTGAGTTAGGGTTCCATTGTAGAGATAAAGGAATTAAAGCTCAAAAAGTTCAAGCCATTTACATAAGGTTTTAGAGCTGGGACTAGAAACCAGGTCTTCTGATTCCTATGGTAGAGCTCTTTCTCACTGCAAGGTTAATGGGCTTAAGCCTTTCATCTTCCGAAAGAATTTCTTAAGAGCATGTTACCATGAATAAGTAGATAATCAGTGCTGTCGTCCCTGAGTCAGTAAGAAGACCTAAGGATTTGAATATTACTTTTTCTAGAATGATATTTTGGTTCATAAACCACATATATTTCATTTATTTGAGTTCATTCAGCTTCCGGCTATGTGTATTTCTTGGCTATGT
The DNA here is from genome assembly GCF_009761245.1 of Sapajus apella. NCBI lineage: Eukaryota > Metazoa > Chordata > Mammalia > Primates > Cebidae > Sapajus > Sapajus apella. The sequence continues at coordinate 37,256,823 of NW_022436952.1, forward strand.
GTCTAGTTTCCTGTTTGGTCTCCCATGCATTGGTTCAAAGTTCTTACTTCTGAACCTTGCCTTCTCTTTTCCTGTTTACTACGGAGCTCTGGAAAAAACACAGTCAGATTGTTTAATCTGTGAACCATCCATCTTTGTTTAATTTTGTCTCACAGGCACCCCTGATCACCACCAGGGGGCAAAAGCCTACCAGCTGGCTTCCCTGCACTACACTCCATATAGGACTGTACAGTACAGGGACCCTCAGTGTCTGATTCTTGATGGAACCTCCCTGCTAATTATTTCAACCACAGGGCCCCAGGGAGAGAACAAAGGCTCAGCACAGAGGACTCTTGTGGCATTTAACCGTACAGCAGCCAGAAAGAGCTCATGACAGCCCTGTCAGTTTAAAAGGAGCAACGAGATCCAAGGGTTTTGAGTGATAAACAGGAGGGGGTGGGTTTTAATAACTGCAAACTCCCGAGTGTGTGTGTTTTCTACAGCTTTGATATGTACGGTGGTATTTACCAGCTCCTCCACTCAGACTGAGAAAAAGCTTTGTCAACCCTCTTTCTTTGTGTAAGTAATCAGTGGTATTTGCATTGTGTGATTTTTTTTCCATTTTAATCTTGATTTTCCATTACATTCTTGGCTCATGTTCTGCTGACAGTTTACCTCTGAGAAAATCATTCCCTTGAAATATCTTTTAATCTACATTTTTACATAGGTCTGTGAAATAATGACATTTAGACACGAAGGAGAAGAACGCTTAACGAGCAAAGCCTGTTTAATTAAGAGACTGTCTTCACAGCAGGAGGCAAGTGGGAGGTCAATAGAAGGCTGGACCCTCACAAGTCAGCGAGCCCAGCTTCCTCGGACTCCCAGGCGCACTCAGCTTCTCTTTCCTCCGGAATAATGAAAGAGTCTTTAGACAGGCAATAGAAGGAAGCATGAGGGTACCACTAACCTTTCCAGGGTATCAAACGGAAAATGGTTTTCTTTCCAGAAGTCTCATCATAAAACATGGACGGAAGGGTGGTAAAGTTCAGAAAAAGCCACCGATAACCGGGGCGAAGGGGGCAAACTGGTCTACCCCAGTCCTGTCCGCGCCCAGTGAGAGGGTTTGAAACCCCGCGGAGCCCGTTCCCACCAGTTTGCTTCAGGATTTTCACCTCAGCTGCTTTTTTCTAAGGTTGGTTAAGCTCTGCGCCGCCCCACCTCAGAAGATGGTTGTCTCTGAGGAGTGAGGACTCCAGCGGCCCCCCTCGCCCTGGGACCCCTCACCCGGCTGGCTCCCCTTGGCCCCTTCCCCCACCCCACTCCACAGCACCCTGCGCGGGCAAACCGCGCGTTTCCAGCGCGAAGGAGGCAACCCAAGAGGGGGCGGCGGTACGAGGCGCACGCACTCGACCGGCTTCCGGCAACTCAAGGGTTACGGCGAGGCGGCGGCGCGCGCTGAGGGGAGAGGCGGTAGCTGACAGGTGGCGCCTGCGCACTGGGAGCGCTCATTGTGCCCCGCAGCTGCCGAACCGCCCGCCCGCCGCCCGTTCCGCGCGTCAGTCGGCGAGAGTCTGGTGGTGGGTGCGGAGTCTGCAGCCGTTCCCGCGGCCTCCTCCTCCTCCCCGTTCCCTTCACCCCCATCCCGCACCCCTTTCCCCATCCCGGCTCCGTCACCCTCCCGCCCCCCACACTCAGGACAAGAATGCCCTGCCCGGAACAACCCAGCAGCGCCTAGATGGCTTTGGTCACGGTCCAGCGGTCACCTACCCCCAGCACCACCTCCAGCCCCTGCGCCTCGGTGAGTCCTTCCTGGCGGCCGCTCCGCTTGCTTCTGTCACTGCGGCTCCGCTTTGCCTCAGCGGGTCCCGCCGAACCCCACTGCGCACGCGCTGCGCCGCTTCCCAGGCCTTGGCACTCGGCTGCCGCGAACCCCCCACACCCTCATCTTAAAGACGAGCAGCAGGAACTATGAGACGTTGATTTTTGCCCCCATCACTCTGAGCACCTAGCTCCTCACAATCCTCGCCCTGAAATCCCCTGCGGCATGCCTCCCTATGGCTTGAGCACTTCCTTCTGGTAATGAGTCATTCTTGCTTTTCACCCTCCCCCTTCTTTTACCCTCTGTTGCTTTGCTGCAGGGAGGGGACCGTGAGCCTCCTGCGTTGCCCCTTACCCACACCCACATCTCTTACCCATACCATTTCATGGACCCGTTCAGTATTTGCACACTGCACACCCTTCTTCGGATTCGCCAGGGTGCGCCTTCCCCTAGTCACTTGCTGGCTTTCTTGTGCCCCGTACTGTTCAGGCTTTGAACTGCCCAACGGTAGTTACTCCTTGGTTTCTCCCTCCTCCCCCTCACCCCAAAGGGTGGCATTGATCTCTGTTTCTCGGATCTCTTACCTTTCCTCTGTGAGGTCCCGAAGCATCTGGTACTGCTTGGTGATCAGTGCCAAAATATTTCCGTCTTACAGATATTTATGCTTTATACTCATTGCTCATGATCATTCTTGTTCTTAGTCGTGTTTGTATGGCTCGTTACCTCGGATGCCTATGCCAATAAAGCATGCTCCCAGAAGGAAAATACACAGTAGCCAGCCTTTCCCCGCTGGGCCCGTCTTTGCCTTCTCTCCTCGCCCCACCCCCACTCTTTTACACTCCATTCTCTTAGGCTTCGTTTTTGAAAATATTTATTTTTAAAAACAACATATTGCACCAGTGGGGCAAATGGGCTTTGAAAAACAAACATCCAGATGTTTTAGAGAGAAATAGACTGAATGAAAAATGCAAGCAACTGGAAAAACCACCTTGAACTTCCTACAGAACTGTAATTTTAAAAACTGTATTGATGGATGTAGTAGTAACAAGTTGCAAAAAAAAGGTATTTAATAAACACTCTACCAGTTTCCACTTAAAAAAAAAATCAGGTTACTCTTAATATTTGTATGTTAACTGAAGTGTGAGCTTTGATATCCTGAAATTTGCTGGCTTGTGATTTCAGTATAGTTCCCTGAATTTCAGAATTTTGTTGTGTATGGTTGTGGTTTCTTCTTTTCTGTGCTTTCATTGCATTTTGTGTGAACAAACTGACAACTCTATCTTAATTCAATAAGTGATTGTATTTCAAAGGTTAAGATAATCTCGTGTTGTTTCAGAGAATAGAACTGAGATCCTTGGTTGAGGAAGGCGATTTCCAGTGATTGTAAGGAAGAATTTGTAACAGTGGAGTGCACTGCCTTGCAAAATAGTGAGTGCACATTGCTGGAAATATTCAAGCAAAGGCTGGAGAACATTTTGCCTGGGAAGCAGTATAAAGAATTCCTGCAGTAGGGGACTATTTCTAAGACTTTTCTAAGACTATTTCTAAGTCTAAGATTTTGTGCTTCAAAGCCGGCAAAACATTTTAGGGTCCTCCGAAGATAAGTATCATAGGGATAAAAATTTAATATAATTTAGTCTTATGTGTAGTACTTTATGCTAGTTTTTGGAAAGTCATTAACATACCATCAAATCTTCTTAAGTCACTCCACTAGTAAACTCTTTGGTTTGTGCTTACTAGGCCTAATTTTGAAGAAATCGATTGAAAGTTAGTAAAGTCATGGAAATAAACTAGAAATCAGTACTATAGTAACATTATTTTCCTTAGGCATTTTTGAAAACAGTTTATGCTATGATAACAACATATGTATATCAAGTTGTCTTCATACTAATTTACTTGAAGTAAATTAGTATACAATAAGACTTTGTACACTTGCTATGACTCATTAGCCAAAACTTGAGTTACTTTAGAATCTTGAGGTATGTTAATAGTCACTTTTGACATAGGTAATTAAATTGATTGTGTAATAGGCTCAGTTGTTGAGCAAAATGACTAATATTTCTATATCAACTTCACTGGTTATTTCAGTTGTTTATACTTGGCCCAGTATGCAAAGGAATCTGAAGGTTGGTGTACCAATCAGCATCGTTAGCATAACTGATAAGCTGCTTACCTTTCCCTTCAAATTGTCTTCCTATTGGACTTCATCCAGAGTTCTGTTCAGCTGAGTTGTCTAGAGGAACTTGTACTCTCGTATTTGGCTGCTGTCTGACCTCCATATATTTTGCTGTTGCATCTCATGCTGCATAAATAGGTTGGGTTGTTTGTTTTAAAATAGAGAGCAAAAAGAACCTAAAGAACCATGAAAGAAGAGATTTAATTTTGTGAGGCTGGAAATTTACATTTTTAAATTAATCACTTTAAGCATGCTGTTAATACTTTTTCACTATAGAATGCAGGGCATTTTAATACTGCCAGCTCTTTAGTGTTGTTTCATTAGGCATTAAACAATATGCTAGGTGTGAGTGACCATTGTAGATACCAAGATGTATAAGAAATTGACCTGTTCATCAGGATCATGCAATCTGGGGGGCTGGAGCATTGGAGGAAGCACAAACATGAGGTAAGAGGGTGGAAAAGAAGAATGAGGGGAATGATACTGTAGGTATGTGAAGAGTTTGTAATGGCCATAAGTATTATCTGAGTTCAGATTAAGATAAGTTCACTAGTGGCAATGTTAATAAATAATAAGAGTAATAACAATATCTAACATTTCTTGGGTCCTCATCTATGCCAGGCATCATATTAAGTGCTTTCCATGAACTAATTCATTTACTTTTTTCACAATATGCCTCAAGGAAGTTGCTCTTATCCCCATCTTATAGATGAAGAAGCTGAGGCAAAGAGTTATTAAGGAATATGCCCAGTGTCACTCAGCCAGTAGGTGATTGGAGTTGTAATTCAAACCCAGATGTGTCTAACTTTAGAATCAAATCTTTTTCTCATGGGTGATCAAGGAAGTATGTCTACTAGGTGGTTCTCAAACTAGTTCTTGAAGAATGGATTGAATTTCTATAGGCCAAAATAGAAGCTGTGAAGAAGAGAGTATTGCAGGTCAGGAGAAATTGTGTACTTTAAAACTTAGAGGCAAAAGAGTACAGGGCATATCTGAAGGAATTAAATGGATCAGTTTGAGGAAGGATTTGTTAGGGAGAATAGTAAGAGATAAAGGTGAGGAGGCAGCTAGGGCTGCACGGGGACTACTGAGCTTGGGAGTTTGGAGTTTGAACGTGATGGAGAAGGTAATGAAGAATCTGCTGAGGTTTTGAGTAGATATGATCACAGTGGCATTTTAAGAATTTTTTTTATTATTTTCTATTTTAGATAGGGTCTCACTCTGTCACTTAGGCTGGAGTGCAGTAGCACAATCTTGGCTCACTGCAACCTCTGCCTTTCAGTCTCAAGTGATCCTCCCACTTCAGCCTCCCTAGTATCTGGGACTATAGGCATCAAGCCTGGTAATTTTTGTATTTTTTTGTAGAGATGGAGTTTCACCATGTTGCCCAGGCTAGTCTTGAATTCCTGGCCTTCTAAAGTGCTGGGACTACAGGGATGAGCCACCACACCTGGCCTATTTTAAGAAAATTGACCTAGTAGATATCAAAGATATCAGAGAGCTTTGAAAAAGAGAGCCATGAGTAGAGCCAGTGAGAGGTTGTTCTAGAAGCCCAAGTGTGAGATAATAAATGCCCAAACTGGGATTTTGAAGTGGTAATGGAAAGAAGGAGACAGATGTGAAGGGTTGTGGAAAAGACTTGGGCACTGATTAGATTTAGGAGGGGAGGGATCAGAGATGTCAACTCTTAGGATAGATATTGTTCCTCCTAGATTATAGGTGTTTCCTGATTAATAGAGGGCAATGAAAGAATCATCTCTGTCTCTTTCTATTCTTTCTGGTATGAATTTTCTTTTTTAAAACTTCTTTTTTATTTAAAAAAATGTATCATTAATGGACAACACATATTTATGGTATACAACATGATGCTTTGATACATGTGTACATTATGGAATAATTAAGTCAGGCTAATTAACATATCACTTCACCTAGTTAGCTTTTTTTGTGGTGAAAACATTTAAAATCTACTCTCTTAGTAATTTTCTTCCTTTTTCCTTTCCTTTCCTTCCCTTCCCTTTCCCTTTTCCCTTCCCTTCCCCTTCCCTCTACCCTTCCCTCTTCCTTTTCCTTTTCCCTTCCCTTCCCCCTTCCCTTCCCTCTTCCTTTCCCCCTTCCCTTCCCTCTTCCCTTTCCCCTTCCCTTCTGTTCCCTTCCCTTCCCTTCCCTTCTACTGAGTCTCTCTCTGTTGCCAGGCTAGAGTGCAGTGGTGCCATCTTGGCTCACTGCAATCTCTGCCTGGGTTTAAAGGATTCTACTGCCTCAGCCTCCCAAGTACCTGGGACTACAGGCACGAGCCATCACGCCCAGCTAATTTTTGTATTTTTTAGTAGAGACGGGATTTCACCATGTTGGCCAGGATGGTCATGATCTCTTGACGTCATGATCTGCCCGCCTCAGCTTCCCAAAGTGCTGGGATTACAGGAGTGGCCCTTTCTTTTTTAAGATGGGGTCTCACTATAGCACAGGCTGGAGTGCAGTGGCACAATCATAGCTCACTGCAGCCTCAAGCTCCTGGGCTCAAGTGATCCTCCTACCTCAGCCTCCTGAGTAGCTGGAACTGACCAGCTAATTTTAATTTTTTTTCTTTGTAGAGATGAGGACTTACTTGGGGACTTGCTGCCCAGGCTGGCCTTGAACTCCTGGCTTCAAGGGATGCTCCTGTTTCAGCCTCCTAAAGAATTGGGATTATAGGCATGAGCCACTGTGACCGGCCACAAAATGTACACTACATTATGATTGACTACAGGAACTATATTGTACGATAACTGGTTAAGTTACTCCTCCTGTCTAATGGAAACTTTGTACCCTTTCACCATCATCTCCTCCCTGTTCTCCCACCAACCCCTAGTCTGCTGTGAATTTTCTGAATTGATACCTATATTGGTCCAGGGTTAAATAAACACAGTATAATACAATAATAGTATTTTAGTTTTCTGTAGTGCCCTATGCTTTTCAGAGTGGTTTTTGGTGTATGTGTGTGTTTGTGATCTAATTTAATTCTCAAGCAACTCCAAAAGTTATGCAGGACAGGTACCACAGTTTAAAGACTTGGCCAAAAGTGGCAATATGTGGGTGTAATAACTGCATAGAACTAAGTTCCTTGACTGCTGGTTTATATCTCTTTCCATGTTGTGATAAGAGAAACAGCATATGCAGTTTCCGATCCTCAGACTTGACTGCCAGTTGAGTAAAGGTGCAAGACATGAGGCACAATCAAGAACTCACTCTCTCTGGAGCTCGTATATATTGCAACCTTGACTACCTAAAACAGAATCATCTAAGTTTGTGCAAATCATTTTAGGTGATAGCTTTGTTTGAAGCCTATCAACTCTTCATGTATACATAAATCTTATTAATGTGGATATTTAGGTTCCTTATTCTTAGATTACCAACAGCAAAAGGAGAATGGAAAATTACAGGTGCTGCTAAAGGCAGGCTCCCTATGGTGCTGGGAAAGGATGGCTGTTGGTTTCACCACAAGGGAAGAGGAAAAAAAAAAAAACCACGAGTAGCTGGCATAAGAAAAAAATTGAGCAATTCTTGCCTACTTAATATAGGGACAGATAGCCCTCTAGGACCCAGTAGCTCCTGAGAGCTACTATTATATGTTCCTATTGATGATTCTGAATTATCACAAGAAGACTTACTCTTGTTTTAAATCTTGATTTAAGCAGTCAGAATTGAGTGTGGTGTATTTTTAGATGCCCTTCTAAGTTTCACCAAAATTTTGACATTTAAGATGCATATTTTAATTAATTGATAAATCCATTTACATATATATATTTATTTCTTGATGCTAAATAAATATTGAGTTATATGTACATGTGTATTAAATATGGCACAACTCTCTCCCTCAGTAGAGAAAATAAAGCCAAGGCAGATATGAAATTGATTTCTATTAAGTATAAACACAAGTAATGCTTTTCCTGATTTATGTATTAGTGACAGAGAAAAAAAAGTGATGCTTTTGAATTTTTTGAAGACAGCTTTAGAAATTTTCATAAACTCCAGAAATGACTATTATAGGAAATCCAGAAATACAGAGAAGTACAGAAAAGACAAAAAAAAAGATATGTGCCATTTATTTTATAAAGCTGAAGTGCTTCTATATATATAATTTTATATCTTTTTTTTTAGAAATTTGGTATATATCACAGATGTATTGCCGTATCATTTTAAATGACTGCATTCAGTAGTTTTTGTTTGTTTGCTTGTTTGTTTTGTTTTGTTTTTTGAGTCATAGTCTCAGTCTGTTGTCCAGACCGGAGGGTAGTGGCACAATCTCAGCTCACTGCAACCTTTGTCTCCTGGGTTCAAGCCATTCTCCCTTCTCAGCCTGCCAAGTAGCTGGGATTACAGGAGTGCACCACCATGCCTGACTGAGATTACAGACATGAGCCATTGCACCCTGATGCATTCAGTAGTTTTAACTCATTCTAACCATTCCATTATTGATTGGCATTTGTTTTTTCTAACCACCACTCCACCCCCGGTTTTTTGTTTGTTTGTTTGTTTGTTTGAGACAGGGTCTCACTCTGTTGCCCAGGCTTGAGTACAATGGTGCAATCACAGCTTACTGAAGCCTTGACCTCCTAGGCTCAAGTGATCTTTCCATCTTAGCTTCCCAAAAAGCTGGGACCATAGACACGTACCACCATGCCCAGCTAATTATTTTATATTTTGGAGAAATGGAGTCTCATCCTGTTGCCCAGGCTGGTCTCAAACTCCTGGGTTCAAGCAATCCTCTTACCACGGCCTCCCAACATGCTGGGATTACAGATGTGAGTCACCACATCCAGCACTTTCTTTTCTATTATGAATTATATTACAATAAGCATCACTGGCTATAAATATTTGACTCAGTTGGGAACATTTATTACGATTTCAAGAAATGCAATTACTTGATTATAAGGAATAAATAATTTTAAGACTTCTGTTATATATTTATACTTTCTAGAAAGATTATTCCAATTAATGTTTATTCCAACTAGCATAGTATAAGAATGCTCATTTTTCCTAACCTAATTTACAGTGAATATTCTTATTTCATTTTTATTTTTGAGTTGGTGTCTTGTTATTTCCCAGGCTAGTCTTGAACTCCTGGGCTCAAGCAGTCCTCCCACTTCAGCCTTCTGAGTAGCTGGGATTATAAGCGTATGCCAATGTGTCCAGCCTCATTTCATTTTTATTTTAATCACTACTATTTTTTTAGGATAAACAGTAGTACTTAGTTGGTTTGATTTGTATTTTATTGTTAGGTCAGGTACTTTTTTCAAATGCTTATTAGGCATTTACATTAAAGTTTTTGAAAAGATATATTTTTTGATGTATAATCTATAAACTCTGAAATGTACCTGTTTTAGTAGGTATACAATCCAATTATTTTTAGTTAACTTACAGAGTTGTGCAACCCTCACTTCAATCATATTTCCTTTTTATGAGCTATTTTTCTTTTCAGTTTGTGTACCCTTTTGCTGTATTATGAATATTAACACTTTATGGTATTTTTTTAACAAACTATTTGCTTTTTAATTCAGTTTGTATGATTCTTAGAATAAAGTCTACAATTCAGATTGCTAGTGAGACCTTAAATGAGCCAACCTTGCATTCCTCTTCAGCCCTGTCTCTTCCCAAGTCCCTGCCTTGCACACTGCTCACAGTTAAGCTGACATGCCCATGCTTCCTTTGGTTTTTAGGCTTTTGCACATGCTGTTTCCTTTACCTGGAACACTTTTCCTTCATCTCTCTACCTAACTAATTCCTACTCATTCTTCAGGTCTCAGCTTAAATGTCACTTCTTCTGGGAAGCTTCCCTGACTCCACCCCCTCAGACCATGGTAGGTGCTCCTTGCACGCATACCATAGCACCCTGTACTTACCCATGGTGGCTCTTATCTTTTTACTGTACTTATTTTATTACCTATCTCCCCCACTAACCTATAAGTCAGATACTGGGTCATTTGCATATTTTTGTATTATCAAAGCTCAAAAGTATTTGACACATGGAGCTGGGCACAGTGCCTCATGCCTGTAATGCTAGCACTTTGGGAGGTCGAGGGGAGTGGATCACCTAAGGTCAGGAGTTCGAGACCAGGCCAAGATGGTGAAACCCTGTCTCTCCTAAATATATAAAAATTAGCTGGGTTTGGTGGCAGGTGCCTGTACTCCCAGCTACTCAGGAGGCTGAGGCAGGAGAATCACTTGAACCTGGGAGGCGGAAGTTGCAGTGAGCCGAGATCATGCCATAGCACTCCAGCCTGGGCAACAAGAGTGAAACTCCCTCTCAAAAAAAAAAAGGTATTTGACACATCAATCAATGGATGATCAATGGATATAGTCATATTTAGCAATCTTTTCTATTTTGAGTTCTTCCGTTGTTTTTAAGCAGATATAGGCAGATATCCTGAAAAGCCCAAAGGATATGATCACTTTTAAGACTTTTGATACATGTTGCCAAATTATCCTGCAGAAAGGTTGAATCAATCTTTGTTTACAAGCAGTGTATAAAAATGTTTCATTGTACGCTCACAGCCTTAAGTATCATCATTGTCATAGGGATATTTATTGAACACTTACTGTATACTAGACACTGTGTTAAGTACCTTATGTGCATCACGTTGCTTAATTTTCACATCACTCTTGTGGGGTATTACTATTCTATCGATTTTACCAAGAAAATTCAAACTCAGATAAGTGAAGTGAATTGTCCATGGTTATAGGTCTGGTGTCTGACCTCAGAACCCCTTCTCTTAATCACTAGTATTTTATTGTTGTTTTAATTTACATTTTGAAAAATCAGAGGCTAAACATTTTTTCAAATATTTGTTATTATGTGTTTTATTATATACTACTTGTTTTGTAAATCATTCATGTTCTTTGCCCAGCTTTCTTCATGTCTGTTTATTTTTTCCATATTGGTGTGTAAGTATTCTTTTTTTTTATTCTGTCTTTTTGTTTTTTTTTTCCTTTTTGTGGAGAATGGGGTCACGCTATATTGCCCAGGCAGGTCTTGAACTCCTGGGCTGAAGCTATCCTCCCACCTCTCCCTCCCTAAGAGCTGGGATTACACTCGTGAGCCACAGCGCCCGGCCAGTATTCTTTACATACTAAGAATATTGCAAATTTTCCCCTAAATTTTCATTTGCCATTTTGTTTTGTTTATTTTATTCATTTGTATATACAAACATTTACAACATTTTAATGCCATCAATTCAGTCTTGCGTGTGGGTTTTCCATTATTTTTTCTTAGTAAGTATAGAAATATTCTACTTATTGAAAAAGTTTAGAACTATATGTTTTAAAGCTATTAATGGTATTATTTTTATATTTTACTTTTAATTGTCTGAAATTAATTTTACTACATGATATGAAGTAAGGATTATGTTTATTTTCTTCCAAATAGTTAATGGCTTGTCCCAGTTCATTTTATGACACAGTCACTCCTTTTTTCCAATGGTATGGCACTCCTCCTTGGGAAATACTAAATTCTCCAATACTTAATTCAAGTGTAAGCTGAAGTATGTTCCATTGAAGTTCCATTGCAAGTCTCATAGGAATTTTGTTAGGTTAGTATATATTACTTAGTATTTATTGAATTGCATGCATAGAAAATAAACTTTAAACTAGCTTACATTTTAAATTTTCACTCAAGTATCTGGGAAGTCCAGAGAAAGAGAAGGCCTTTGGTACTCAAAAAGTATCTTCAGGTTTCTCATCTTTTCCATCTGGCTTTAAGTAAGAGGGAGCAGTTTCTGGATTATGCTCATGCTGAAAAAGATATTGTGCAGTACTGCCTTCCTATGTAGTGCCATTAAATATCACTCCTGGTTTCAGTGGCTTAAGACTTACTGTTTTTCCGTTAAATGCCTGCTGTAGTGTTGTCTATAGCAGTGCCTAGCCTTTTGAAAACATTCACATGTCCATGCTTTATATTTATTTGTTAATCCATTTCAAAAAAGCAAGAACACCTAGCTGTAGTTTTTCCATTCAGTAAACCTAGTAGTAGGGAAACTATTTCCAATTTAAATAAAAAAGTGTAATTCTTGATGAGCCCCTTTACCCAACATAAAATATCTCAGAGGCTGGGTATACATGAGTAATACCCTAAGAATTTTGTTAACCAGAAGTATTTAATGAGTGCTATATTGTGTAGGTAATCTCATCCATTCCCTTCCTTTGTTTCTCAGCACCGAATTCTTTTTAAATACGTTTATAAACTGCCCGGCATTGTCTTGCCCATCTGAGCAGCACAGCTGCTGATCACAGTGCCCCTCATTTTCCTGTCAAGGGAAAGCCTGGTGAGGTACTCTTGGCTATGAAATGTAATGGAAGGTCCCAGGGTTCTCTAGACTTCCTGAAAGATAGAGGGAAGTACTTCATTTATTGAGTGGGAAAGAATGTGCTTAGAAATAGATGGGGAGAGGTAATATTCTGTTCCAGCTTAGATTTTATGGAACTGCTTGATTCAATTTTCTGAAAAACGTAATTAGTATCTTTATATGTCTGATACATATTTATCTACTTACTTATTTATACCACTGCTGGGGATCCAGCAGCCACTTATTCTCTGGCCTCAGGAAGCTTAGAGAAGAAGTAGAAAGACTGATATTAAATAGGTGAATAGATTACAGTGTAGTAGTCACAAATACATGTGCCTTGAGAAAGAGGAAGAAGGCCAGCAAGGACTTCTTGAGCCTTGAAGAGTGAGCGGGAATTGGTCAGCAAACAGAGGGTTGGTTATGGGGGTGAGTAACAGGAGGGAAAGAAGCATTCTTTTTTTTTTTTTTTTTTTTTTTGGAAAGTCTTGCTCTGTCACTCAGGCTGGAGTGCCGTGGCGCAATCTTGGCTCACTGCAACCTCCGCCTCCTGGGTTCAAGCGATTTTCCTGCCTCAGCCTCCCGAGTAGCTGGGATTACAGGCATGTGCCGCCACACCTGGCTAATTTTTGTATTTTTAGTAGAGACAGGGTTTTGCCATGTTGGCCAGGCTGGTCTTGAACTCCTGACCTCAAGTGTTCTGCCTGCCTCAGCCTCCCAAACTGTTGGGATTACAGGCATGAGCCACAGCGCCTGGACGAAAGAAGCATTCCTAAGCATGAACTTAAGGTACAGGACTACAAATAGCATGATATATGCTGGGAACCAGAGGCAGTACAATGCTGATGCCATGTAAAGTGCAGAAAATAAGGCTGGAGAAGTAAAGATAATTTTTTCTGAATTTTAACATCTGCACCCTTACTTTTACCTTGAATATAATTGGCTTTTTTTTTTAAAGTGACTGCAAATTTGTGATTGTAGACACTGGGTTCAGCGCTAACTAGGCATCACAAATAACCATTGGAAGTAGTACTGTTATTGTTTTCAATTTACAGATGAAGAAACTGAGTCTCAAGGAGGTGTCTAGATTCCCTAGCTAGAAATGGCAGAGCTGGGATTTGAACTTTGTCACAGTCGGAAAGCTACTACTATACTAAATCTCCCCCACCCTTGGTGTCACCGTCTCAGTGTCAATCAAAGTGCTGTTTGTTTGATTGATTGATTGATTATTTGAGATAGGATCTCCATCTGTCACCCACCCTAAAGTGCAGTGGTGTAAACATGGCTCACTGCAGCCTTCAACCTCCTGGGCTTAAGTGGGATTCTTCTGCCTCAGCCTCCTATGTACCTGGGACCACAGATGCACACACCCTCATGCCCAGCTAAATTTTTAAATTTTTTATAGAGATGGGGTCTCACTTTGTTGCCTAGGGTGGTCTCAAACTCATGGGCTCAAGCAGTCCTCCCACCTCGGCCTCCCAAAGTGCTGTCAGGATTACAGGCATGAGCCATGTGTACTGGCCTCATGTACTCTATTTTTTAATCATTTAGTGTTAAGCGTTATGTTTGCCCTGCCATAGTTTGAATCATTGCAATTTGTGTCCTTTTGCTGCTTCTGCCTTAGTACTTAATACTAAGGCAGTTCAGCAGAAGTTTGTTGAGAGCCTTCTCAAGCACTGAGGGATGTTATAAGGCATTATCTTTGCCTTCAAATTTACAAGTCTAGTGGGGAAGGCAGCTATAAACTCAGCATGTATAATTACTTCATATGGTGAGCAGTAGGAAAGGCACAAACCAAATGTGTACAGGTGAAGAAGACATCAGTACTAAAGGGGATAATGGTCAGGGAATTCAGAACAAACTAAATTGAAAAGATGGAGGAGCAAAATACCTTTGCAGCTAGCAAAATGAGATAAATTTTTTCCTTCTAGATATTAATCCCTTTCAGTTTCATTTACAAGTAGAAGCCAGTTGTTTTTTTTTTTCTCTACAGAGTGATTATTATAAGATCAGTTATCTAAGACATGGGAGCCAGATTTGAAACTTCTATGTTTGGAAAGTTTGGAAATCACCAATGACGGTGATTTAGGGTTGTTATTTGGTGTTTGTGGGTAATACTGGGTAATACTTTGCCCCTCGCCCATTCTTGCTCTCCCATCTCTGTACTTTTCCTCACTTAAAGAAAAGGGAAACAAGCTGACAAACCTTTTTTTTTTTTTTAACTGCTGCAGACAGATAAGGAATTGTAAGAAATTATATTTATTGAAGTTAAAGAAGACACCTCCAGGCAGATTGCTGATTAGAGCAGTGATTCTCCTATTGTTGCATCAGACACATATAGAAACAGTAGGAATTTGAGATAGCCCTTTCTTCATAATTACAATATTTAGCATGTCTCAGGCAAGTATTAGGATAAACCACATGTTAGCATCTTGTAACACATCTTAATCTATTAAGGAAGCTCATTGATTCTTTGGGGTTTGATAAAGTGATTGTAATTTAGAATAAAAATGTTATCTGCCAATTATCCTAACTTAAGCCTTATGCCGGGTTGGAGGGTGGGGAAGCCCTAAAAGTACTTTTACTTCTCTCTTTAGGCCTTCAAAAATACCTGTAACATTAGCTGGGCGTGGTGGTGCATGCCTGTAAACCCAGCTACTCCAGAGACTGAGGCACGAGAATCGCTTGAGCCTGGGAGGCCACGGTTGCAATGAGTCACACGACTGCACTCCAGCCTGGGTGACAGAGCAAGACTCTGTCTCAAAAAACAAACAAAGAAAAAACCTTTAACAACATGATGCAGCGCAGGGTCTGGAAAACCGTCTACTTAAATTTGAATCCTGAATTTATAATTTACTAGACTTAGACAAGTCACTTAACTGCTCTATGCTTTGGTTTACCCACCTATAAAATAGGGCAATATGGTACTTCTTTCACAAAAATATTGTAAGTGTTAAGCCAGGGAGTGCATTAGCGCCATGCCTGGCACCAAATAAACATGTATTCACAAAGTATTAATCATTTTTATAATAATGGTGATTTAAGGTTGTTATTTGGTTATAAGCACTTTTTTCATTATAACAAATTTGGTGGGGAAGTTATTTGCTTTATGGCACTGTAATTCACATGGATAGCCTATTTCAGAGTTTTATTTCTCTTTATCACTTTTTAAATTTTTGTTACTTCGTAATGGCTTCATTTTTTTAAATTAGAAAATCTTTGTTTTAGTTGCCAATTTCCACAGCAGAGTATTTTGTGTTTGATTTTGTAATGACCCTGGAGCAGCATACCGAATGATTAATGCAACTGTAGCCTTTAAAAATCTTCTTCCCTTGAGAGTTTATCGATTTAATAGGCTATGCTTAGCAGCATATTAATCTGTTGAATGTTTTTTATATGGCAGGACAGATCGTTGCCAAGTGGTCACCTTAGTTTGCATAGTCAAATCGTAAACTGAATAATTTTTAGTGGTTGAGACTATAAATCATGTGACAAAATAGAAATTGCCAGATATCTTTTTTTAATATGGAGAATCCAAAGACACTGAGTGTATTCATGGATTTAAATATATCTTTGTAAAGGGAAACAATAGGTGAGAAGAATGATCTGTCTAATCCAGCTATTACGAGCAGTTGGCAGTTGAAATTGAATGCTGCTCTTAGATGCATTTCCAGAGCAACTGAATGTGCTTTTTCTATAAGTGTCTGAAGCAACAATAGGGAACATGTGAATGAACTCACATATGATATAACAAGAGGTCCTTGGTTCAGGCTTTGGTTGCATTTAGATTACAGTTTTTATTATTGAATCCTATCAAAAAACAGAAACCTATTTCTTCTTTGAGTGCTGAAAAAAAATTACACTAAGTTTTCTGTGAACATAATATGTTGATTTGTCTTTGATCTGTCTATACAAACTGAAACGCTGAGCATTTTTATGCTGATTCCATTTTTTTTTTTTTTTATTAAACTTTAAAGGAAACTGTATTGACTGTAAAGGACATCTGGTTAGGCAAGGTGCAATTGAAAAATCCAGGAACTACTCCCATACTTGCCTACTAAACATTTACATAACATGTGTGATATAGAATCTTGAAAATTAAATCTTAGGCTTTTAGGAGAAATAAAATATTTTAGGACATTTTCATTTAAGCACCATTTTGTGTGATTTTAATCTATAGGATTAAAAAATTAAGGTACCTTTATTAAAAAACAAAACAAAACAGGAGGCTGGGTATTGTGCCTCATGCTTGTAGTCCTGGCACTTTGGGAGGCCAAGGTGGGCGGATCACTTGAGCCCAGGAGTTCAGACCAGGCTGGGCAACTTAGCAAGACTCCATTTCTACCAAAAACACCAAAAAAACCCCACAAGTAGTGTTCTTATATTCTTGAAATTGTCTTATAGAAAATATAGTTGTGGCTCAAAAATGAAAATATTTCAAGGCACAAAGCTGATTTGGACCTCTGTATTGATCAGCTTATTCAAAATGTCAGTCTGCTGAAAATTAGAAATAAGAGATGTTGGTCACCAAATTAGTCTTCAGTTTGTTTCCAGGTATCCTTTCGGGTAATTCAAGACACTTTGAAGAAGACTATTTTAACAGATCTCAGCTTATAATGTTTTTTCATAGATTTTTTTTCTCACTTTATTAGATTGAATTCATTGGCAAACACTTATAAGTTACTGCTATATATAAGACTTTGTATCATTTAAGCTGCTGGTATAGCCTACTCTTTAAAGTAAGTTGCCTTATTTTGAACATGTGATTTAGAATATTTTATGGTTGAGGTTCTTTGTTTTACTCTTTCTTCATTGTGATGATATACCGAAGTCTCCCATTTGATTTTGTACTTTTTTTTTTTTTTTTGAGACAGAGTCTCACTCTGTCGCCCAGGCTGGAGAATAGTGGCACGATCTCAGCTCAGTGCAACCTCTGCCTGCTGGGTTCAAGTGATTCTCCTGCCTCAGCCTTCTGAGTAGCTGGGACTACAGGTGCATGCCACCACAATGACTAATTTTTAATTTTTAATAGCGATGGCGTTTCACCATGTTGGCCAGGCTGGTCTCGAACTCCTGACCTCAGGTGATCTGCCTGCCTCAGCCTCCCAAAGTGCTGGGAGTACAAAAGTGAGCCACCGCACCTGGCCTGTACTTTTTTATTCTGTATTTTACTTGTGGCTCACGTTTCTGAAATAATCGTAATAGTGATTCTCTAATTAGAAATAGCTTTTCTGCAATAGTTGTGTTGACTCCAAAGTGAAACCTTTTTTCTAAAAAATGAATTTTATTGTGTATACAATATGATATTATGGGATACCTATTACAGTAAAATAGTTACTGTAACCAAAGTGAAACCTTTCACTTTGAAATTCCTAATTCACTATGAATTAGATTGCATATGGCTCTAAAGTCAAAGGAAAAAATTACTGACTAGACAGTTGCCTTTGGAAATTATTTGAATATACAAAATGCTATTTCAAAGGGTCAGTAGTTGAGAAAATGCCTTGTAGCATTGTTATTTCTAAACCCCTAAAATTAGAAAAGTTATCTTTCCTTATTTTGCTTTTTGCCTGCTACATTTGATTTGTTACTGACTTTCTGAAATACCATTTTGGACATAGACAGTAGAATTTCTTCAGGATCCATAGACAATGTGACAGTGAGTTGATATAATGGAGGTTTCTTTTTCAATGCTGCTAAATTATTCTTGATTATATTAATTTGAAGAATAAAGTATTTTATACACTGGCTATCAGTATGCTTTTCTACCCTGCCAAATCCAGACCCAAAAGGACAGTTTCCCACTCTGGCCAAATTAACAATGCTTGTATGTCTTAAGTACTTGTTCTCTAGGAAATAGGCTGCATTATATTGTAGTGGTTAAGTTGGGTTTAGTTTCTTATGCCATATTCAACACTTACTAGGTGTGTGACTTTGTACAAATTAACTTTTCTAAGCCTCAGTTTCTTTATCTGTAAAGTACAGATAATTCTAATACATATCTTATAGGATTATTGTTGGCTTTCATGAAATAACTAAATGAATGCTTAGCACAATATCTGATACTATTGCATAGTGTTTAGTGACTGCTAGTGATTGCTAATGTTAAGTAGATTTAATATTTTGCTTTCTGTACAATATTATATACAGTACCTAATTTTTTAAAAAAATTATGCTAACTTTGCTTCAATACATATTATTATAGGTGATATATTTTGTTCTTTACTGAATTGTGTCAAATATATATTTCTCTCAGATATGTTATTTTATGAGAAGTCGTATACAGTACATCTTGGATTGAAATTGGCATGACCATCTTGGTAATGGTAATGAAGTCATATGTAATGAAGTATATTTGAAGATAGTGAGAAGTGTTGTTTGTGGTTATCTACAGTTACCATTAAAGCTATTAAAATTCTTTTTAGATAGAGATGTAATGAACTTTTGCATTGGATATTTGCATCTTCATGTAATGCTTATTGGGCACAGCTGAGTGATTTTTAAAATTACTGGGTCGTCATTTATATTATTAACATTTGTCTGAAGAACTGATAAGAAATAGTCCGGGTTTTTTTAAATTTATTTTTATTTTTTCAGTCAGGGTCTCTGTCACACAGGCTGGAGTGCAGTGGTACAATCATAGCTCACCTCAACACCCTGGGCTCAAGCCATCCTCCCACCTCAGCCTGCCAAGTAGCTGAAACTACAGGTGTGTACCACCACACCTGGCTACTTTTTTTATTTTTATTTTTTTTGTAGAGACATGGACTCGTTGTGTTGCCTATGTTGGTCTCAAAGTCCTGGGCTTAAGCAATTCTCCTGCCTTGTATTCCCAAAGTGTTGGGATTACAGGTGTGAGCCACTACACCTGGCCAGAAATGGTCTTTTGGCAGTTGAGATAGGTGTGTCATTTCTTGAAATTGCTTGTAATGAAAGTCTGTATGGTTTAACTATCCTAAATGACAGTCTCCTTGAAATGTCTCAAAACATCATCACAACTGTGACTTGTAAGATCTGACTTGATAGCTTTGGATACTAGAATCCTAAACCCTTCACTAGGACTGTGCAGTGGTGGTACAAGCTTACTTTGCTACTGAGACTACCAAATGACAACCTTATTTTCTTGGTTGGGGGATTTTAGATGCCATGGTTTTATATTTCCTTGCCACTTCTATGTAAGAAATATAGGAAGCTGGCTGGGAGTGGTGGCTCACACCTGTAATACCGGCACTTTTGGGAGGCCGAGGCAGGCAGATCACCTGAGGTCAGGAGTTTGAGACCAGCCTGACCAACATGGAGAAACCCCATCTCTACTAAAAATACAAAATTAGCCTAGTGTGGTGGCTCTGTAATCCCAGCTTCTCAGGAGGCTGAGGCAGGAGAATCACTTGAACCCAGGAAGCAGAGGTTGTGGTGAGCCGAGATCACACCATTGCACTCCAGCCTGGGCAACAAGAGTAAAACTCCATATAACACACACACACACACACACACACACACACACACACACACACATGAGTTTCTTGGACTCTTGATTATTATTGGAATCTTGGGATTTATTCATAAATATTGCTTCCTAGGGTTTCACAGAATTTCATAACTGGAAAATTGACTACTCTAATTGCCCATTTTACTGTTAAATAATTGCCAGAGTTTGGCTCCAAGAATAGATGTCAGAATAGCTTGTCTCTTGGGCAGTTTCAGGAGAGTTTTTGCTAGTGTAAAAGCCATTTACTACATCTTTAGTAGAAATTGGAGATTTTTTTTTTAATGCTAGATATTCAGATGGAGACTTAGATTGAGTTACAGGAGGTCATACATTTTAAGTGTGGCTATAAGATTTGGCAGATGACCTACATTAGTGAAGCTGGCCAAATAGGATCTGTGGTAAGTAGGAGACTATGAGCTCTATCCTCAGAGGCTGCCAGTGTGACTCAGTATAGATCCAGTGTTGCCAGAAAACTCTTATATCTCGAGAAACATTAGTAATGCAGATTATATGAAATCTTTTTATTTTCTTGGGCGAGGCGTACTTTAGAGACAGGATCTCACTCTGTCACCCAGGCTGAAGTGCAGTGGCAAGATCGTTGCTCACTACAGTCTTGGAACTCCTGGGCTCGAGCAATCCTCCCACCTCAGCCTCCTGCGTAGTTAGGACTATAGGTGCATACCATTATACCCAGCTAATTTTTCTTAGTTTTTGTAGAGATGGGGGTCTCACTATGTTGTCCAGGCTGGTCTCAAACTCCTGGCTTAAAGCGATTCTCCCACCTTGTCCCCTCAAAGTGCTGGAATTACAGGTGTGAGCTACTCTGCCTGTCTGAAATCCTCTGATTTTTAAATGTTGGCAACCAAATTGGCTGGAAATTGATTGAAATAACAGAAGACCAAGTTTAAACCATAGAAATACTTATGGTTTATCTAGCAAGAAATCTGAAGATATACATAGTCCAGGACTAACTTAGCAGCTCAGCAATACCATAAAGATCTAAGTTGTTTATATCTTTCTGTTTTGCCATTAATAGTGTATTTGATTCCCATCTTTATGCTTTTTTCCACATAAAAGATGGCTATTGTAGCTCTGGCAGTACATCCGTATTTGTTGCAGAAAGGGGTAAAAGGTACAGTGCCAGCAGTGACTGTACCATTCATTAGGAAGCAAAAAATTTTCCCAGAAACCAACTACGCATTCCCAGTAGATTTCTCTTTAAGTCTCCTGCTAGAACTAGGTTACGTGGCCTACTCTAGTTGCAAGAGAGCCTGGGAAAGCAAGTGTATGGCTTCCGACTTCAATCATTGAGTGATAGCAAGGGAGAATAATGTTTGGAATAGCTGTTGTCAAACTTTGTGTAACAACTAATGCAGATTTAAAGAACTGTATCTTGAGGGCTAAACAGAACATATCTGAGGCCTAGATTTAGCTAGTGTGTAATCAATGTGTGGACCCAATAAACAATATATTTTCCTTCCATTTCAGTACCCTACTACTGATTCCTAGCTTCTGTCAGTCATTTTATTAGATTGCCAAGGAACTTGAAATTAGAAAGCTTGAGTTGTCCTGGTATAGAGACTTGTTAGCAGTATTTTTTTAGGGTAAGTTTGCTTAACCTTTCTGAGCCTCCCATTCCTTATCTGGAAAATTGATATATAACATTGCAATATAGCATAGCAATTAAGTGCAGGGGTTTTGGAATCAGGACCACCTAAGTTGGAATCCTCTCTCTGCCAAGCAAGGTGCATAACCTCTTTTGGTGTTTCCTTCTCTGTAGAATGGGGCTTATAGTTGTTTACTACCTCACATAGTCTTTATGAGGGCCAAGTGTGATACAGTGAAGTCAGTTACACCTCAGGGTTCTAAAGTGAGCATATAGGGCAAAAATCAAATATAGTAAAAATTATACTTGGCTGGGCACTGTGGCTCACACCTGTAGTCCCAGCACTTTGGGAGGCTGAGGCGGGCGGATCACAAGGTCAGGAATTTGAGACCAGCCTGGCCAACATAGTAAAACCCCGTCTCTACTAAAAATACAAAAATTGGCCGGGCATGGTGCACATGTCTGTAATCTCAGCTACTTGGGAGGCTGAGGCAGGAGAATAGCTTGAACCCAGGAGGTGGAGGTTGCAGTGAACTGAGATCGCACCACTGCACTCCAGGCTGGGTGACAGTATGAGACTCCATCTGAAAAAAAAATTATCCTTAAAAAAAATTTCTTAAATCTCTCATGAAGAACAAAATAAATGGTTTTAGGCATACAACTCTGTAACTGAGACTGTCTGAGGGGGCACAGTTTCTTCCATCCCATGCTTACTTTGTTGCCTGCACTTGAGTAGAATGGCAGGTAAGATCATGTGCACTAAAATATAACTTACATTTTTATTTTCTACCCAGTGCATACCCAGTTTAACATAGAACCCAGCCCTTTTAAGCCTTGAATAAATGGTAACTGTTACTGTTACCATAGGTGCAGCATGTGATTTTTGAGGATGAAGAAATGGAGGTTGTCCAGGGCTCAACAGCATGGACCAATGATGATTTTTTTTCTGCCACATCAGCCAAGATTTGTAAAAGATGAATATGGCCAAGGGAATAATGTCACCATTTTAGAAATAAGGATATAAAATTAATTGTATTTCGAGGGAATATGTTAACATAACTGCTTCCAAATTTATGGGCCAAAATAAACACAATTCCAAACAAATAATATCCAAATTTTATTATATTTTTTCAGTTTGAATTGTGAAGTATATCATTCACACAAATGAATATTTTGATTTCAAAGGCAAAAAAATGTTTTCTTTTAGTTGATGACGTAAAGATTTCAAAAGACAAAGTGGTATTAAGTAGAATGCAAGATGTCTGCGCACAGTGGCTCAGGCCTGTAATCCTGGCACTTTGGGAGGCTGAGGCGGGTGAATCACGAGGTCAAGAGACCATCCTGGCCAACATGGTAAAACCCCTTCTCTACTAAAAAT
This sequence comes from Sapajus apella, assembly GCF_009761245.1. Taxonomy (NCBI): domain Eukaryota; kingdom Metazoa; phylum Chordata; class Mammalia; order Primates; family Cebidae; genus Sapajus; species Sapajus apella. Next base: position 37,279,585 of record NW_022436952.1, read on the forward strand.
ACAAAAAATTAGCTGGACGTGGTGGCACATGCCTGTAATCCCAGCTACTTGGGAGGCTGAGGCAGGAGAATCGCTTGAACCCAGGAGGTGGAGGTTGCGGTGAGCCAAGAATGTGCCATTGCACTCCAGCCTGGGTAACGAGCAAAACTCCGTCTCAAAAAAAAAAAAAAAAAAAAAAAGTAGAATGCAAGATATCAGAAAACCTTTAAGATAAAATTTATCTGGGAGTCTTTCATCAAGGATGTTAACCATTTTCATCCAACGCTTATGCAACCATAAACAATTACAAATGATCTGTTTTACAGTGTTGACACATATGTCTAACAAGATCTTATAGTATTGACAAAAAATATTTATTATGTATATAATGATTTAATCTTTATACACTTACTTTCTGAATAACTTGTATTTGTTATTTTGGGAATCCATTTGCTTCGGTTGGATTGTGGTGCTCAGGTATAGTGAATCATATGTAGAGTAAGGCATAAATATTGCCTAGATATCTCCAGCACTGCCACACAGGAAGACAAATAGGGTCTTCCTTTTCTTAAAGGAAATGTTTGTTTTACAGGTTACAATGGGCAGGGGTGCACCCTTTGAACATTTTTCTTGAGGATTGCACATTTAAAAGTAAGAGTAACAGTGAGCTGGGCGTAGTGGCTCAAGCCCGTAATCCCAGCACTTTGGAAGGCCAAGGTGGGAGGATCGTTTCAGGCCAGGAGGTTTGAAACCAGCCTGGGAACACACAGCAAGACTTTGTCTCTACAAAAAATAAAAAAATTAGCCAGTTATGGTGGCACACACCTGTAGTCTCAGCTACTGGGGAGGCTGAAGCAGGAGGATCACTTGAGTCCAAGAGGTTGAGGCTGCAGTTAGCCATGATCATGCCAGTGCACTCCAGCCTAAGTGACAGAGCAAGACCCCATTTCTAAAAATAGTAGTAATAACAAGAATAACAAAAACAACAGTGATAGAATAAAACTCTAAGAACAGTATTATGCCTTTGTTCAAGTGCCGTCAAGTGTTTTCTACTGAAAGTAAAGTCGTCTAAACTTATACCTTATCACCTGTTGTTTGGTATGAGACTGCCTTGTTTTTAAACAAAGGAGGAAAATCTTGTTTTAAGGTGACTCTTGTAGTGATGTGGTAGGTTAGTAATGGGGTGGGGTTTTTTTTGCTCAGTGTGAGCACTGGAAATAACGGATACCGGTAACTTTCTCATAGAATTTAATTCTTATATTTGGGAATTCCTAAGAATCTATGTGTACAACCTGGTTCTATGACAATCTTAATAGTAAGAAGAGCTAAAGATTTCACTACTATGTAATCATGGGAATTTAAGGTATGACATTTTATAACATCTGAGTTATAATTAGCTTATACTTTTTAAAGTCTTTAAATATCGAGCAGTCTCCCTTACCTGTGATTATTTTTCTTCTCCTACTGCCCCTTGAGACTCATTCATCTGTGATTGGATGATTTATTCATTTAAAGTTAATTAAGTTCAGCTACTGAGCCTTATTTATTTTTTTTTAAATCTTACTGTGGTTATAGAACTAGGTCTCATGGAAACTTGATTTTGGCATTTTTATAGCTATACAGATATTGTCATGATACCTGGAAATATTGTTTGTCTAAAAAAAAAAGGATTTTGTCTAAAGAAGAAAAGGGTTTTGACACTGATTGATTGGCAGTTTTATCTTGGAGAGAAGAATTCGAGAGTCTTTAAAGGTAAGAACACTTTTAAGGCCAGATATTGATGAAGGGTAGTCAGTTTGGCTCTGGACTGAGTTTTTTCTTTCTTTATTTGGAAGATTTTAGTTAAGAGCTCTAGGCTATAGGGCAGTAAGACCAGTTCTTTTAACAAACATAACAGAACTTATATATTCGAAAGACTGCTCTCTAGTCCCTAAGGAAAATAGACAATGTATTTTTTTTCTCTTTTTCTCTTTTTTCTTCAACTTTTAAGTTCAGGGGTACATGTGCAGGAATGTGCAGTTTTGTTACATAGATAAACATATACCATGGTGGTTTGCCACACAGATCATCCCATCACCTAGGTATTAAGCCCAGCATACATTAGCTATTCTTCCTGATGCTCTCCCTCCCCACACCCTACCCCTGACAGGTCCCAGTGTGTGTTGTTCCCCACCATGTATCCATGTGTTGTCATCACTGAGCTCCCATTTATAAGTGAGAACATGCAGTATTTTGTTTTCTGTTCCTGCATGAGTTTGATGAAGATAATGGCTTCTAATTCCATCCATGTCCCTGCAAAAGACATGATCTCATTCCTTTTTATGACTGCATAGTATTCCATGGTATGTATGTACCACATTTTCTTTATCTGGGCAATCATTGATGGCCATTTAGATGGATTCCATGTCTTTGCTATGGTCAATAGTGCTGTAGTCAACATACATGTCCATGCGTCTTTATAATAGAATGACATATTCCTCTGGGTATATACCCAGTAATGGGATTGCTGGATTAAATTTTATTTATTTTAAATTTTATTTCTGCCTCTAGGTCTTTGAGGAATTGCCACACTGTCTTCTACAGTGGTTGAACTAATTTGTACTCCCACCAACAGTGTAAAAACGTTCCTTTTTCTCCACAACCTCACCAGCATCTGTTTTTTGACTTTTTAATAATAGCCATTCTGACTGGCATGCAATAGTTTCTCACTGTGGTTTTGATTTGCATTTCTTTCATAATCAGTGATGTTGAGCTTTTTTTCATATGTTTGTTGGCCACATGTATGTCATCTTTTGAGAATTGTCTGTTTATATCCTTTGCCCACTTTTTAAATGGTTTTTTTCTTTCCTTTTAAATTTGTTTAAATTTCTTGTAGACTGTATATTAACTACAGTTATATTAATCATATGGATAGATTGCAAAAATTTTCTCCAATTGTATAGGTTGTCTGTTCACTCTGATTATAGTTTATTTTGGTATACAGAAGCTCTTTAGTTAGATCTCATTCATGACTTTTTGTTTGGGTTGCACTTGCTTTTGGTGTTTTCGTGATGAAATCTTTGCCCATACCTATATCCTGAATGTTACTGCCTAGATTTTCTTCTAGAGTGTTTATAGTTTTGGGTTTTATATTTAAGTCTTTAATCTATCTTAATTTGTGCATGTGATGTAAGGAAGGGATCCAATTTCAATTTCCTGCATATGACTAGCCAGTTCTTCCAGCACCATTTATTAAATAGGAAGTCCTTTCCTCATTGCTTGTTTTTGTCAGGTTTGTCGAAGTTCAGATGGTTGTGTTATGGGATCTTTGGGGTTTCAATTTTTGGAAACCTCTGTGGCCAGTGTTGCCTTTGCCTGAGTTCTAGTCCTGCATCGAGGAAGAATGAGGTAGAATGAGATATGCAGACAAATAAAGGATGAAGAAGATGAAGAGGAGCTTTATTTAGTTTTAGAACCACTCAGAGGAGACCCGCAGTGGGTAGCTCCCCTCTGTAGGCAGGCAGGCCATCCATTGAGTGTTCATCTGTCATCATAGAGGAGGCCCTGGAGAAGGTAGTTCCTTTTTGCAGGTAGGTCATTTGGGGGTCTCTGCAGGTCTCTGAAACTCTCAGCAGAGAGGGTAGGTCCTCTCTGCAGCTGGCCATCCTGCTCGGTTGTCTGCTCAGCTCTGGCTGACTCCGGGGCTTTTATGGGTCTCAGAGGGGAGGAAGTGGGTGCAGATTGGCCCATGGGTGGGCCTGGAAAAGGTACCAGTTTCCACTCAGGTCTGTGTGACTGGCAGCCCAGCCTACAGGCCCTCCTTGGCCTGAAGGAGGGAACTTACCACGGACCTGCCCCTTCCACCTGGGACTCTGTCTGCCTCCTGCTGCTGTTCATGACACTCAGGCTCCGCCAGACTTTACTCTGAGATTTGAGGGGTTGCAGACAGCAGGGAGAAGCCAGGCAGTAGGGGCAGGCATGTCCCGGTTGGTGTGGTGTGGCTCCTGCCTGCTCCCAGCTCCCCAAGAGCACAAGGAGGCTCTACTTGGATGGCTGCAGCCCCCACAGGAGGGCAGGATTCCTGCCTGCTCCTTGGAGCATACAGCCCCAGCCACACCTCCCCGCTGCACGAGTGATGTCAGGCCGACTGGAGTAGCTGCCACCATCAATTATAGGTGTGTGGTCTTATTTCTGAGTTCTCTATTCTGTTCCATTGGTCTATGTGTCTGTTCATGTACCAGTGTTGTGCTCTTTTGGTTATGCTAGCCTTGTAGTATAGTTTGAAGTTGGGTAGCATAATGCCTCAGCTTTGTTCTTTTTACCTAGGATTGTCTTGACTATTAATACAAGCTCTTTTTTGGTTCCACATAAATTTTAAAATAGTGTTTCCTAATTTTGCAAAGAATGTAAATGGTAGTTAAGTGGGAGTAGCATTGAATCTATAAAGTACTTTAGGCTGTATGGTCATTTTAATGATACTGATTCTTCCTATCTATCAGCATGGAATGTTTTTCCATTTGTTTGTATCCTCTCTGATTTCTTTGAGCAGTAGTTTGTAGTTATCTTTGAAGAGGTCCTTCACTTCCCTTGTTAGCTGTATTTCTAGGTATTTTATTCTTTTTGAAGCAATTGTGAATGGGAGTTCATTCATGATTTGGCTCTGCTTGCCTGTTGTTGGTATATAGGAATGCCAGTGATTTTTGCAGATTAATTTTGTATCCTGAGACTTTGCTGAAGTTGCTTATCAGCTTAAGAAGCTTTTGGGCTGAGACAGTAGGGTTTTCTAGACATACGATCATGTCATCTGTAAACAAAAGTAATTTGGGCTGGGTATGGTGGCTCATGGCTGTAATCCCAGCACTTTGGGAGGCCGAGGTAGGTGGATCACAAGGTCAGGAGTCTGAGACCAGCCTGTCCACAATGGTGAAACCCTGTCTCTAAAAATAGAAAAATTTGCTGGGCGCAGTGGCGGGCGTGTATAAGCCCAGCTACTTGGGAGGCTGAGGCAGGAGAATCACTTGAACCTGGGAGATGGCGGTTGCAGTGAGCTGAGATCATGCCACTGCACTCTAGCCTGGGCGACAGCAAGACTACATCTCAAAAAAAAAAAAAAAAAAGTAATTTGACTTCCTGTTTTCTTATTTGAATACCCATTATTTCTTTCTCTTTCCTGATTGCCCTGACTAGAACTTTCAATACTATGTTGAAAAGGAGTGGTGAGAGACGGCATCCTTGTCTTGTGCCAGAGTGGTGAGAGAAGGCATCCTTGTCTTGTACCGGTTTTCAAAGAAAATGCTTCCAGCTTTTGCCCATTCAGTATGATATTGGCTGTGGGGTTGTCATATATGACTCTTACTATTCTGAGGTATGTTCCTTCAATACCTAGTTTATTGAGAATTTTTAACATGAAGGAATTTTGAATTTTATCATAGGCCTTTTCTTCATCCATTGAGAAAATCATATGGTTTTTATCTTTAATTCTGTTTATGTGATGAGTCACACTTACTGATTTGCATATGTTGAACCAACCTTGCATCCCAGGGATGAAACCAACTTGATCATGGTGGATAAGCTTTCTGATTGTGCTGCTGGATTTGGTTTGCCAGCATTTTATTGAGGATTTTTGCATCAAGGTTCATCAAGGATATTGGCCTGAAGTTTTCTTTTTTTGTTGTATCTCTGCAAAGTTTAGGTATCAGGATGATGCTGGCCTCATAGAATGAGTTAGGGAGGAGTCCTTCCGTTTCAGTATTTTAGAATAGTTTCAGTAGGAATAGTATCAGCTCTTCTTTGTACCTCTGGTAGAATTCAGCTGTGAATCCATCTGGTCCTGAGCTTTTTTTGGTTGGTAGGCTATTTATTACTGCCTCAATTTCAGAACTCATTATTGGTCTATTCAGTGATTCATTTTCTTCCTGGTTCAGTCTCAGGAGGGTGTATGTTTGACCATGTATTTATGCAAATGATGCAACATTCGTTTAGCATCTTTGGAGCTCCTTTTTCTAACATTGCCTTCAGTACTTTTAAATATTTCCAAGAGTAGCAAATCTTCCTTTGAAGGTGAATTTGATTTTTGAAAATAGCCAAACATAATTTGTATCCATATTCACTGAATATTAATTAATCAATCCCAAACATCTTGATTGAGTGTCTTTTATGTTTCAGCCCCTAAGGAAAAAAGAATGAAATAATCAGTTTTGGCTTTCAGCACTATAGGGAAATGGTTGATACATAACACTGGTGCAGATGGCAAATCAAAAGTCTAAGGGATTTATCAGGGAGATGTAGAACAGAGAAGGGGCTCTCAGCCATGTAGAATCATTCACAAAATTAATAATTTTAATAAAAGAAAGGCAGTAAAAATAGGCTTGTCTATAAGTTAGTGAAATAACTTTTTTTTGTAAATTGTGAACTGGCTTAAACACGATTTCCAAGCAGATATTCTGAAAATGCTGTAAGTTGTGGGGTATCATAGAACTTCTCAAGATGACTATTTGAAGAGAACACATTTAAAAATATATATTCTGTTGTGTTGGCTAAAAAAGAAATATTTATTAGCTTATTTATTTTTAATTTTATTATACCTATAAGTACATATATATATTTATATATATTTTTGAGATGGAGACTTGCTCTGTTGCCCAGGCTGGAATGCAGTGGCACCATCTTGGCTCACTGCAGTCTCTACTCCCTGGGCTCAAGCAGTCCTCCTGCCTCAGCCTCCTGAGTAGCTGGGACTATGAATGCCCACCACCACGCCCGGCTAATTTTTGTATTTTTAGTAGAAATGGGGTTTCACCATGTTGGCCAGGCTGGTCTTGAACTCCTGACCTCAAGTTATCCAACCGCCTCAGCTTCTCAAAGTGTTGGTATTACAGGCATGAGCCACCGCATCCAGACAGTTTATTTTATAGACTTAAATTGAATTCTCTATTTTTATCTTTAGATATTCTCAGAAAGTATTCACCATGGAAAATTAATATAGATTTTGTTCATTTTTTCCTACTTCTCCTAGATGCCTCTGTAATCTTTTAAAAAAAAATCTGGGCTAAAGAAGGCAAGGGTGTCCTTTCACACAAATATGGGGATTGGGAGGGAGGAGGTATTAATAGTAAAATTGAAGAATATGTTGAGCTAATTGCTGTCAGAGACTGAGTAGGTAAAACTAGATAACGTCTTTTCCTAAAGGTATTAAAGATGTTAAATAATAGAAACTGACCTCCAGAACGAAAAGACAAATTATCGAGGATTTTTTTAAAGGCAACAGAAAGTAGATGATAGATAGGATGAACTCATAATTTGCTATTCAAACCAGGATAATAATGGAATAAAAGGAGTGCTAGTGATCATTTGCTGTAAAATAAGTGTTAACTAGGATGGGCAGACTGGTGAAGATAGCTACCATAGGGATGGGGATTCTAGAAAACAATCTAAGGCACACATTCACAGGGGTTGCTGTTTTAAAGTAGTTGTGGCACACTCATAACAAAGGCTACTTTTATGCATCTATATGAGTTTGTATTTTACTTTGCAACTGAGCAGAGACCTTACAGCATATTAAATGTGAATTTTGGAAATTAATTTTTAAGTTTCACGTATCATATCTTTCAGAAAGTAATGTATATTCATTGCCATTTCTGCCTTGTTGGTTAAAGAATAGGCCAAGCTGCTATTAAAAAAAGAGCCCAGCTGGGCACAGTGGCTCACGCCACTGATAGGAGACTCTGTCTCTACAAAAAAGAAATTAAAAATTAGCCAAGTATAGTGGCATGTGCCTATAGTCTTAGCTACTTGGGAGGCTGAGATGGGAGGAACACTTGTGCCCAGGAGTTTGAGGCTGCATTGAGCTATGATCGCATGCCATTGCATTCCAGCCTAGGTGACACAGCAAGACGTGTCTCTTAACAAGGAAGGAAGAGAGGGAGGGAGGGAGGGACCACAACACATTGAGACATATTAGTAAGATTAAAGTTCATTTCTCTTTTGTGTAGCAGTTTAGAGGAAGAACCATTTCCTGTTAATCAGAGGTCAAAGAACATCTGTGAATTGGGATGGTTAGACTCACCAAACCTATAGTGTATTCATGAGCATATATTGCTGGATTTTCCTGAAAATTCTAATGTTTGCCTTTTTGACTACTTAGAATTTTTACTTAAAAGCATGCCTACATCCTGTTATACTGTGAGGCTTTGCAACAGAGAAATACAAAAAACTTGTCACTTTGTTTAGAGACAGGAACTTATCTTGATATTGATTGAGTTTTAACCTAATCTAATTTTAAGTTTAAAATGTCATCTTACTGAGGGAGAAAACATTTTATTTAGAGTTTGTTCTAATTCTTTTGTAACTACTTAACATACGTGAATTATTTATTCCTCTTTGTTCTCATTGAAATTAAATAAATATGGCCGGGCACAGTGGCTCACACCTGTAATCCTAGCACTTTGGGAGACCAAGGTGGGTGGGTCACCTGAGGTTAGGAGTTCAAGACCAGCCTGGCCATCATGGTGAAACCCCATCTTAAAAAAAAAAAAAAAAAAAGAAATTATATAAATAAATATATACACATACATATATATATATCTTTATAGCATTATATTAGTATTTTTGTCACCCTATCCCATTAGATTGAGCTCAGGAACCTTTCTTGTTCATTTTTGTAACCCCTTTAGTGTCTGGAATATGATAAATAGGTAATAAATAGATGTTGGTGGAGAACTGTTAATTTCATTTAACTATAGAATTATTCCTTACTAAAATAAGACAGTTCTGGAGTTTATAATTTTACCTAAGCATAGTGGATGAATTGCTTGTATTTTGTAATATTAAATAGGTTGAGTATGAATATTTAAATATATAGGGTGCATTTTACATGTGATACATAGAAAATTTAAAGGATAGGATTAGAATATCATGTAATTAAACTCATGAAAAAGACCAGTGGGAACTAGCCAGCAAGAAAGTGTATGGGAGTGGGATTAAATGGGCCATATAGATAGAAGAATAGAATGTACAAAAGCATGACGGTATGGCCATTTGTAGTAATACATATTTTTTTTGTGGTTGGAGTGGAGAGTGTATGTCAGAGTAGGGGCATTATAGAAGAGGAGACTAAAGAGGCTAGATCACGAAGAGCCTTATGTGATACCAGTTTGAATTTTGTCTTGAAAACCATGAGGAATATTGAAGAATTTAAGTATGACCAGATTTGCACATCTGAAGCTGTATTGGAGGGTGCGGGGTGGGGAGATGGGGAGCAGAGCTAGATGTACTTAGTTGCTTAATTGGGGGAAGTGGGAAGGATGGTAATTGAGAAGGGAGGATCTAGAATATGGCTTCAGAGTTCCAGATTTAGGCATCTGGGTGGATAGTGGTTCCATACCCTGAGATAAAGAATACTGGGACCAGTTTAAGTGGTGGGAGTGGGTGGTGAACATCTTCAGTTTGAGAAAAATAATCACCCCTTTGTATCTGGAAGTTCTGCATCTACAGATTCAACCAACTCTGGATTGAAAATACCTGGGAAAACCCCAATAAAAATAATAATATTGTAATAAAAAATAATACAAATAAAAAATAGTGACCGGGAACGGTGGCTCATGCCTGTAATCCCAGCACTTTGCGAGGCTGAGGCAGGCGGATCACCTGAGGTCGAGAATTCGAGACCAGCCTGATCAACATGGAGAAACCCTGTCTCTACTAAAGATGCAAAATTAGCCAGGCATGGTGGTGTATGCCTGTAATCCCAGCTACTTGGGGGTCTGAAGCAGGAGAATCGCTTGAACCTGGGAGGCAGAGGTTGCTGTGAGCCATGATGATGCTATTGCACTCCAGTCTGGGCAACAAGATCGAAACTCCGTCTCAAAAAAAAAAAAAAAAAAAAAAAGTATAACAGCAATTAGTAGGTATTGTAAGTAATCTAAAGATGATTTAAAGCGTATGGGAGTATGCACCTAGCTTATATGCAAACAGTATGCCATGTTATAACAGGGACTTGGGCATCTGTGGATTTTGATATCTGTAGGGGTCCTGGAATCAATCCCCTGTGGATACCAAGAGATGACTATATATAAAACAAGCAAAGGAAAATCCCAAGATGAATAGATACGTGTGTGACTCAGCAAGGCAATCGAGGCTGGAGAAAGAAAAAAATGATAGTGACCATTTATTGAGCCTTTGCTTAAATAGATCAGGCACTGTGGCAGAAACTTTATGTATGTCATTTAGTACTTATGAATTATTATTATTCTCATTTTATAGATTAAGAAATCAAGATCCAAGGTTACACAGTTAGTAAGCGACAGAGCACTTGTAGACTCTAAAGCTGTACTGAAGCCATGAGGATATGAATGAGATCACTTATGGAGAATGTAGCATGAGACAAGTGGAGAACTAAAAGGTGGCTAAGGTGTGAGATGGGAGAGGCCTAAAGATGGACTTTTGGGGAATGGGACATTTGGGAGGCTAATGAAGGAAAATGCTGCAAAATAGACTGAAAAAGAACATCAAGAACAATGTTAACTTATACAAGAAATAAGGCCATTAATTCCATTCATGAGGGCTCTGGCCTCTGACTTAATCACTTCTTGAAGGCCCCACCTCTTAATACGATCATGTTGGTGATTAAGTTTCAGCATATGAATTTTAGAGGGATACATTCAGACTATAGCAATTCTCCCCCACCCTTTTTTTGGCCTAAATTCCATTGACATTGACATTCCAGGATTAGATGAAATTCAGGTGAGTGTAGCATCACAGACTCTAAGCAAAGAGGGAGTTTCAGGAAGGAAGTGTGCACTGTTGGGTCAGATGTATTGGGAAGGTCAAGAGAAGGAAGAGTAGAAAGTCCATTGACTTTGGCAATTAGGAGGATACTAGTGACTTTTGTAAGATCAGCTTTAGTGGAGTGGGTGGTCAGAAGACCAGTAGCAGCAGGTTAGAAGGTAAATAAGTGGTGAGGAAAGGAAGGTAGCAAGTAGAGACTTCTAAAACCTTGTCTCAGAAGGAAAAGAGAAGTAGCCAGAGGGCAACTTAGGGTGAGAGAAGGGCTGTTTTGGGTTATTTGGAAGATACTTGAGAATATTTTTCTGCTGAGGGGAAGGGATCATTAGGAGAGAAAAGGGTAAGGGAAGAGGGAGTGATTCATGGAGCAAGATTGTGGAGAAAATGAGAGGAGAGAGGTTCCAGAGGGCAGAGAGGTTTGAAAGGTTGAATAGTATTACACTGAGCTCTAGTACAGAAATGCCCTTAGGATCTTCTTTTCCTAGTAGAATTGTTATTTTTTGTTTTTGTGTTTAGGTCTACTTTTTATTTTAATTTACAAAAAATTTTAAAGCTAGCCAGTCATGGTCATTGGGGGAGACAATGTTAATAAGCTTAACAGTGACCCGTAAACTTCAGACCAACTTGGATCTACTTTGTATAGCTTTACTGACTCTTCCTCTTCATTTTCACAGTGGTGGCTGTTCACATTCCGTACTGCCATTGTGCCTTCCTCTAGCAGCTCTTTACTTTTACTTTACTGCTTCATACCTGTTTTCAACTAGAAAACCAGACTTTTCAGGAATTAAGAGTAAATAACCTGAAAGTCTAAAAACACCACCCTCATCCACACCAGGGAAGCAGTTTACAAACTTTGGGGTATCTTTTCTGTACTTAGAATTTCTTTTATAGGTGAGGTGAGGGTAGGGGCTGCTTTGGAAACTTTTAGATGTTTTAAATTTATATGTATTTACTATTTAAAGTGTCTGCTATTTGCTGGGGCAGGTCTGTAGTCCCCAGCTACTTGGGAGACTAAGGCAGGAGGATTGTTTGAGCCCAAGGAGGTCAAGGCCAACTTGGGCAACAGAACAAGACCTTATCTCTTAAAAAAAAAAAAAAAAGAGTTTGCTGTTACTTCATTTGTGTACTTTTTAAATTCTAAAAGCCATTTTCCTAATTTTATAAAGCTTCTTAGTGGTAGATATCTTCAGCTATATATTGTTCATACAAAATCTCTTCAGTTTGAAGATGGGTTTTAACTAGAATCTAGAAAGTTAATGGGCTGGTCAGAACATAAGATTCTGGATTATAACCATAAAATTGTGCAAGATTATTCTTAGTGGTACCAGGTATTCATGGTGTGGTCTGTTCGGAGACCTTTTGATTTGGAGTGGGTCACTATATAATGATGCAGTTCTGCTCTGTAATTTTAGCTAATTATGTTTCTTTTGTCTGTAATTGAATAGCCCTTTTGGTCAAATGAGAAGTCTGGAAATTCTGCAGTTAACTTTGGTCTGCTCTTCACAAGTCAGAAGTTTGAAGGCTATCTTGTTTTCTTTTTTTATTACTAGGACATAATGTTCAACATTTAGAATTTAGAATTTATTTAGGGCTCTTGAGCTGCTTACTCAAGCCTGCTTTCACTCTGTGGAGTGTACTTTCATTTCAATAAATCTGTGCTTTTGTTGTTTCATTCTTTCATTGCTTTTTAAAAAAAGAATTTATTTAGAAGTAAAGGCTAAATCTGATTGGTTTTATATAGATAACAGTGCAGAGAAATATTTATATTAAATGTGGTTGCTAACCACCTGTACTAGATTGATGTGGGAACTTAAACAGAGCAGATATGTGGGTTTCATCTCTGTCCCACTCAATTTCTCTTGATATAGTTAGGATTGTGTGCTTTTAAGAGGCTCTTGGGTGATTCCGGTAAGCACTAACATATGAAGAGTACTGGTGCAGGGATTCCAGCCTATGATTAGGCCTGATCCAGGCTGGTCCTTACACTGAACATAGCGAAAGTGTCCATAGTTAAACCTATATCAGAGGAGTATATGTCCAGGTGCTTCTCACAAGATGATCTTTTAAAGACTTTTTTTAGACTTCTTGTTTTTTAACAGCTTTAGTGAAATATAATTCAAATACTGTACAGTAAAAACACTGGTTTTGGTATATTCGCAGATATATGCACCCATCACCACAGTCAATTTTTGAATATTTTCATCACCTCAGAAAGAAATGCCTTTATCTATGACCACTCTATCTCCCCCAAACTTCTGCACAGTCCTAAATAAACGCTGATCTCTATCTCTAAAAATTACCTATTCTGGACTTGCCTATGAATGGGATCATATGTGGTCTTTGCGATTGGCTTCTTTCAGTTAGCATAATGTTTTCAAGGCTTATCTATGCCATAGCCTGTGTTAGCACTTTATTCCTTTTTATGGCCAAATAATAATAGTGTTTTATCCTTTCATCCACTGATGACATTTAGGTTGTTTCCATCTTTTGGCTATTATCAATGATGCTGTAACATCTGTGTACAAATTTCTGTATGGACATATGTTTTCATTTCTCTTGGGCATATACCTAGGAGTGGGATTGCTAGAGCATATGATAACTCTGTTTATTTGGAGAACTGCCAGATTGTTTTCCAAAGCAGCTGCACCATTTTACATTCCCACCAGCACTGTATGAGGGCTCTGATTGCTCCACATCCTCATCAATACTTGTTGTTGCCTGACTTCTGATTCTAGCCATTCTTGTGAACATGAAGTATTATCTCATTGCAGTTTGGGTTTGCATTTACCTGATGGCTAGTGATGTTGAACATCTTTTCATGTGCTTACTGGCCACTTGTATGTCTTCCTCACATGAGAAATTCAGATCCTTTGCCCATTTTTAATTTTTTTTAATTTTAAGAATTTTTTAGTGACCAAGGATCTTGCTGTGTTGCCCAGGCTGGAGTGTAGTGAAACAACTGCAGCTCACTGCAACCTGACACTCCTGGGCTCAAGCCATCCTCCTGCCTCAGTACTGGTGTCTGATCTCATACCTGGCTGATTTTTTTTTTTTTTGTCAGGGGTGGGTATAGATGGGGCCTCACTGTGTTGCCCAGGCTGGCCTTTGCTCATTTTTAAATTGGGCTTTTGGTCTTTTTCTTACTGAGTTGTAAGAGTTCTTTATGTATTCCAGATACAAGTCCCATGTCAGATATGTGATTTGCAAATACTCTATTTATCCCATTCTGTGGATTGTCTTTTTACTTTCTTTACGGTGTCCTTTGAAACACAAAAGTTTTAAATTTGATGAAGTTCAGTGTACCTATTTTTTTGTTGTTGTTCATGCGTTTGTTGTCATATCTAAGAATTCTTTGGCAAATCCTACATCATGAAGATTTACCCCTATGTTTTCTTCTTCTTTACTCATATGTTTGTTTGTTTTGAGACAGAGTCTCTCTCTTGTCATCCAGGCTGGAGTGCAGTGGTATGATCTCTCAGCTCACTGCAACCTTCGCCTCCCAGGTTCAAGCAATTCTTCTGCCTCAGCCTCCTGAGTAGCTAGGATTACAAGCATGTGTCACTATGCCCAGCTAATTTTTGTATTTTAGTAGACATGGCATTTTACCATGTTGGCCAGGCTGGCCTTGAACTTCTGACCTCAAATGATCCGCCTGCCTCGGCCTCTCAAAGTGCTAGAATTACAGGCATAATAAGCCGCCTTGGTCAGACTCTTCTGACAGTTTTATGGTTTTTCTCTTACAGGGTCTTACTCTGTCCCCAAGGCTGGAACACAGTGGCGTTGATCATGGCTCACTGCAGCCTCAACCTCCTGGGCTCAAGTAATTCCCCTGCATCAGCCTCCTGAGTAGCTGGGACTACAGGCATGAACAACTCTGCCTGGTTAATTTTTAAATTTTTTTGTAAAAATGGGGTCTCACTACATTGTCCAGTCTGGTCTCAAACTCCTGGGCTTAAGTGATCCTCTCGTCTTGACCTCTCAAAATGCTGGAATTGCAGTCATGAGTCACCACACCTGGCCTCAGCATAGTTTCTTTCATGATCTTCACATAATACTAATCTGTAAAAACGATACTGTGTTCTGTAAGGTCATCTTATTTTTTATAAAAGATAAGGAAATGTTTTCTTTACATTAAATTACATTAAAAAGAAGCTGAAAGCACTTATTTCTTTTCTAAAATTAGCATTTAATAATAGCATTCCCTAACCTGAACTGCAGAAGACTATTTAAAAGTAGGCCTAGAAGTCTCCCACTTAGTTCTCTTCCAGGTTGTACTTCCCTTCTTTTCCTTCCTTCCTTTCCTTTCTGTTCTAAAACTTTTTAATAAACCTTCATTCCTGCTCCAAAATCTCCTGCCTTATACCCCTTAATGGAAATCCTTATGAAGAGGCAAGAGTTGAGGTTGCTGCAAACCTATACGGATTTATCGCCAGTGTCTCTGGAACTCAAATCTCTTCCACAGGTATGTTCCTCTCTCCCATGGAAACAGGATGTCCTTCAAAGCTTTAGCCCAGTGACTCACATTGATCCTGAGCTTCTCCAACTTCTGGAAGCAGTTGTGTGTGCTTTGCTCCTTATGAGGAAAGACATTTCTGCAGAATACCCATGCCATGAAGCCAGAGGCAACAAGAACAGGTTCTGGGGTACATGTGCAGATCATGCATAGGTATATACATGGCAAGATCCTTGAGGAATCACCACACTGTCTTCCATAATAGTTGAACTAGTTTACACTTCTACCAACAGTGTAAAAGTGTTCCTATTTCTTCACATCCTCTCCAGTATCTGTTGTCTCCAGATTTTTTAATGATCGCCAAGACTGGATAATTTATTAAGGAAAGAGGTTTAATGGGTTCACAGTTCCATATGACTGGGGAGACCTAACAATCATGGTGGAAGGCAAGGAGGTGCAAGTCACATCTTACATGAATGGCAGCAGGCAAAGAGAGAGAGCTTGTGGAGGGAAACTCCTTCCCATAAAATCATCAGATCTCATGAGACTTATTCACTATCATGAGAACAGAACAGGGAAGACCCACCCCCATGATTCAAATACTACCCTGTGTGTCCCTCCCATGACATGTGGATATTGTGGGAGCAACAATTCAAGATGAGATTTGGGTGGGGACAGAGCAAACCATATCATTGTGTAAAAGTTTGATTGAAGTACTTTAAATTTGAAACCAATTGCCATTTGGTGGTGGTATTATAAATAGTTTCAATTAATTAATTAATTAATTAATATCTTATACAGTCTGTACGTCCCAAAATAGTTTTATGTAATGTATTAAATAATAGTATTTTTACAACTAAATAACTAATTAAATAAAAATAGGTCTATTCCCTGTGCTATGATGACCAGAGGTTTCTTCTCTTCAAAGAGAAAGAGATAAAAACAACCAACATTGGCTTACTCTATACCAGGCACTGTTCTGAGCTCTTTACCGATATGATCTGATTCAGTCCTGACAACTACCCTCTGAAGATGTATACTATTACCATCCTCATTTTACAGATGAGGAAATTGAGGCACAGATAAGGAGTAGAACAGATTAGAACCCAGGCAATCCAGCTTCAGAGCCCATTGTCTTAACAGCACATACCAAAGATTGGCCTGTCTTATTCTTTTTTGTCTTAAATACCAGTTTTGAATTCCATGTTATTTTTGGTGTATCAAGGAAATAGGACCTAGGAAATACACCTAAAGTACTCTGTTTTTTTTTTGTTTATTCTTGAGCTTTAGCTCAAGTTTATCCTCTATTAATCACAAAATAATTTTATAATTACAGTATCTAAGATGTACAAAAATGTCCATGCCTGCTCCAAGTTTTTTTTATTGTGTTTTATGCTAATAGCTTCCTTTTATAACACTAATGAATTGCTGATCCCAGGTATTTTTGTTTGTTTGTTTTTGAGACGGAGTCTCACTCTGTCACCCAGACTGGAGTGCAGTGGTGCGATCATGGCTCACTGCAACCTCCGCCCCTTGAGTTCAAGAGATGCTCCTGCCTCAGCCTCCCGAGTAGCTGAGATTACAGGCACTTGCCACCATGCCTGGCTAATTTTTTTGTATTTTTAGCAGAGATGGGGTTTCAACATCTTGGCCAGGCTGGTCTTGAACTCCTGACTTCAGGTTATCCACCAGCCTCGGCCTCCCAAAGTGCTGGGATTACAGGCATGAGCCATCGTGCCCGGCCGATCCCAGGTATTGTTAACAAAATATCCTCTATAGGGATATTATTAAGTAAAATAGGTGGCCCCAAAGTAGTATAAGCTGCATAAGTAGTATAAGTTGAAGAAATTACATTGGCTGGCAAGGAGAGCCATTCATCCAGCTTTGCTACCACTTAACTCTGGCTCTGGTCAATCTTTTCATCTCTCTAGCCTGGTTTTCTTATCTGAGAAAAAAAAATCTTTAATCTCTAAGGTCCTGTCCAGCTTTAGCCCTTAAAGATACTATATACTCTTGGCAAAGTGTCTTCAGAACTGTGTAATAGAGGTCAAAGGAGTGCTATAATTGGTGATTAACATTCAGCTCCTTGTTACTTGTGCAACTTTCTGCAGCAGGCTTGAATTTCTCCCCCCAAAATGGGTTATTTTCTATTACATCATCAGGCTGCAAGTTTTCTAAACTTTTGTGCTCTGCTTCTTCTTGAACACTTTGCCACCTAGAAATTTCTTCCACCAGATACCCTGAATCATCTCTCTCAAGTTCAAAGTTCCACAGACCTTTAGGGCAGGAGCAAAATGCCACCAGTCTCTTTGCTAAAACATAGCAAGAGTCACCTTTGCCCCAGTTCCCAAGTTCCTCATCTCTATCTGAGACTACCTCAGCCTGGACCTTATTGTCCATATCACTATCAGCATTTTGGTCAAAGCCATTCAACAAGTCTCTATGAAGTTACAGACTTTCCCACATTTTCCTGTCTTCTGAGCCCTCCAAGTCTCTAGGAAGGTCCACATTTTCCTGTCTTCTTTTGGGTCCTCCAAACTGTTCCAACATATGTCTGTTACTCAGTTCCAAAGTTGCTTCCACATTTTCAGGTATCTTTATAGCAGTGTCCCAATACCTGATACCAATTTACTGTATTAGTTTGTTCTCACACTGCTACTAAAGACATACTCAAGGGTAATTTATAAAGGAAAGAGTTTTAATGGACTCACAGTTCCACATGGCTGTGGAGGTCTCACAATCATGGTGAAAGAAGAAGGAACAGCAGAGGGACATCTTACATGGCGGCAGGCAAGAGAGCATGTGCAGGAAACTCCCCTTTATGAAACCATCAGATCTCATGAGACTTACTATCAGGAGAACAGCACAGGAAAAACCCACCTCCATGATTCAGTCACCTCCCACTGCAACTGATTCTATCTCCACTCCTTCCTTGGTTAGATGGTGGAGCTGAAAATTCCAAGTTTCTAATCAAGGATTGGTGTTTGTGGTGACTAGCTCCCATCCTAAAGCTATCTAGGGACCAACCAAGAGTCACTCCCTTAGAACCAAAGATGCTTCTATCACTCTTATCACTCAGGAAATTCCAAGGGTTTTATGAGCTCTGTGTCAGGAACTGGGGAAAAAGACCTGATTTTTTTTTTTTTTTTTTTTTTTTAATGATACCACAGCAAGAAACCCTGTCTTTGGTTAGTAAGAGTTAAAAGTTAGTACCTGCTTGATAGAAAAAAAGCATAATATTCAATAGGTTGCATAAGACTTGGTGAAGTGAAGAAAGAGCAAAAGCATGGAAGCCAATGACACTTGGATAAGTGTAGATGAATTCAGTACTCTAGATAATAAAGCACGTGATGGGAGAAAAAGGGAAGTACTAGATTAGAGAACTAAGTAGGCAAGAGCCAAGACTGGGAGACGTTTTATGCCTTGGTAAGAAATTTAAACTTAAACTTCAGCCTGTACTTCAGCTTTACATTGCATCAGAATAAGTTGAAAAATATATAAAAATGCAGATTGACCCAGGAATATGCATGTTTACAAGCATCCACAAGTAACCTTAAAACAAGAAATACTGCTTTTAGCACTGAGGAACATAAAAGTTTTATGAGAGATGTAAGATCAGAGTTACACTTTAGAGTGGATTGTTGCAGTTGCCAAGTCCTAGAATTAACATAGGCTCAAACTAAGGCAATTGTGGTTGGGATAGAGAGGATGAGATAGATTAGAGAAATACATTAAAAGTAAAGTGGTAGGGGCCTGATGATGGATTACGAGGTGAGATAAAGAGAGAAGACTTGTTAACACTTGAAGAGTTTGAGCTTGGTTGGGTTGAGCAGATGGCGGATGATATTAACAAATATACAAGAAGTAAAGCTTTGGTGGGAAGATGAGTTCAGCTGTGGACCAGGTGAGGTATATAATCCTGTGGAATATGTTAGCAAACATGTTCCAGTTAGGCAGTAAGATATCCAAGAAGACCAGTGATGAAAATATTCTAAAGTAATGTTTGTAGGCTCTTGAAGCTCTGAGATAGATGACATCACACAAGGAATGCCCATGGAAATAGATACCAAGGACAGAACCCTGAGAGCCCCCATATTTAAGGGTAAAAGTAGAAAAGGAGAATTTGACAGACTGAAAGGAGCAATCAGAAAGCAATTTGTGGAAGACCAGTAGAAAATCGTGTACCAAAAGTTTTAGGAAGAAATGAATGGTCCAATTCTGTCAAATGCAACTGAGAAATTCAATAATAAAAGAAAAGTGTTATGAATTGGTAGTGTGGAAGCCACCTGTGACTTTGGCTAGAGTAGTTTCAGTAGAGGGGACAGAGAAGCCTGATTGAGGTAGGTTGAAAATTGATCAAACAGAAATAGTGAATATAGGCCGGGTGCGGTGGCTCACACCTGTAATCCTGGCACTTTTGGAGGCCAAGGTGGGAGGATTGCTTGAGCCCAGGAGAGTCTGCGACCAGCCTGGGCAACATAGCAAGAACCTGTCTGTCCATCTGTCTCTCTCTTCATATATATATAAAGAAACAGTGAATATAGAACATTCATTTTCAGAGAGTTCTCATGAATAGAAGGAGAAAAAGGATTATATCTAGATGGAGGAATGCAAGGTCAAATAAAGATTTTTCTTGTTTTTAAAGTATGCAGTAGACTTGAAAAATGTTTCTGTGCTAAAGGAAATGAACCAAATTAATGGTGGTAGGGAAAGACATAGAAGACAAAAGTGAGACTGGAGATAATTGATAGGAACAGGTCTCAGGGGAGTGCTCTAAAACACTAAATAAGGAGTTAGTCTGGAAGAGAAGAAGTTAGGCTGGCTAGGAAGAGAGTTAAATCATCCTTTGTGACTTAAATATCCATTTCCTGTTATGATTTAACCTTACTGTACAGGATGACATTCCCATTCTTTACTCCAGGAGAACTTAAAGTATATCCAATGTGCAGTTTTATCAATTTGTCATATATAGATGAAAATTTCTATTTATATACAGTATAACTTATATTTGGGTATTATAATTGTCATGTATATTTAGTTAAGACTAAACTGCTTGCCCTGACTGTTACAGAGACTAGCAAAAGCCTTTCTGAAATACGATAGGATAATGTGTCTTCTGTTTCTTTTAAATCTTTTCTTCTTTTTACAGCTGTTAAGCACATAGTGGGCACTCAATAAAATTGCAACTAACATAGGATTTGGAAAATGTGTGAATTACAAAGACATAGCCCAAAATATAAAAGGTACTCATTACTCAGAGTTTAAATTTTTTAAACTTATTAACTCTAAAAATTAATACCAGTTTTTAATAGGTGCCTTTTACTGTACCAAAATCCAACTTGTTACTAGGCATAAGAGTTTTTTTTTTCCTTTTTTCTTTTCTATTTTCTTTCTTTTCACATCAGACAATGTACCAATGTTGTAAATAAGTTAAGGGAGTCGCATCTTACACAATAGCATGAAAACATCATGCTTTTGAACCACAAAAGGATTCTAGGCATAAGAATATCATTTGGCCATTAAGAAAAAAATTGGGCTGAGCACAGTGGCTCATGCCTGTAATCTCAGCACTTGGGGAGGCTGAGGCGGGCAGATCACCTGAGGTCAGGAGTTCAAAACCAGCCTGGCCAACATGGTGAAACCCTGTCTGTACTTAAAATGCAAAAGTTAGCAAGGTGTGGTGGCAGGCAGCTGTAATCCCAGCTGTTTGGGAGGCTGAGGCAGGAGAATCGCTTGAACCCAGGAGGCGGAGGTTGCAGTGAGCTGAGATTGCACCATTGCATTCCTCGGGGACAAGAGTGAGACTTTGTCTCAAAAAAAAAAAAAAAAAAAAAATTGGGCTGGGCGTGGTGGCTCATGCCTTTAATAAAAAAACTTTGAGAGGCTGGGGTGAGAGGATTGCTTGAGCCCAGGAGTTCAAGACCAGCCTGAGTAACATAGTGACACCCCGTCTCTACAAAAAAAATTTTTTTTAAATAAGAAATTGGCTGGGCACAGTGGCTCACACTCGTAATCCTAGCACTTTGGGAGGCTGAGGTGGGCAGATCACCTGAGGTCGGAAGTTCGAGACCAGCCTGACCAACATGGAGAAACCCTGTCTCTACTAAAAATACGTAATTAGCCAGGCATGGTGGCACACGCCTGTAATCCCAGCTACTTGGGAGGCTGAGGCAGGAGAATCACTTGAACCCAGGAGCTGCAGGTTGCTGTGAGCTAAGATCGCGCCATTGCACTCCAGCCTGGGCAACAAGAGCA
>NW_022436952.1:37301432-37332243 GCF_009761245.1 Sapajus apella
AAAAAAAAATCGCTCTAGGTATTGTGTTGAACAAGGACTGTAGGTAAGTAAGAATGAAACCAGAGACACCAGTTAATGGAGTATGGCTCTAATTCAGATGAGAGATAATGGTAGCTTGGACAAGGGTGGCAGCCGGAGAGAGAGGGAGAAATGGTCAGATTTTCATAGCATGTCCAAAAGAACTGTTCAATGATTTGGGATGTGAGAGAAAAACATATACCATTATGTAACACATCATGTTCCATTGCAGGTACCTTTTCTCTGTCTTCACTTCCAGATCACAATTCCCTGTAAAACAAATATGACTCATTATGCCTACAGCACTAAGCAATGCCTGAAACATATCACCGTGTTGATAAATGCAACTGTGTTGAATCAAAAGCTCATCTTCTTCTATGACTATGTAACACAAAATGCAAAAACTGAGAGATCTTGTTTATGTCACTTCACAAATGTGTATCAGTTTCTTCATTTGTATTTTGAAGAAGTCTGCTTAGATCACTGGTTTTGCCAACTATTTTCAATTTAAGGTTATAAACTTTTCAAAAGGCTTGATTACAGCATAGTCAGTAAGAGTCATTGTTCAAGATTAAGACTGCCTATAATCAAATCTCAGCTCTGCAATTTCTTTGCTATCTGACAATGACTAATGTAATAGTCACTCTGCTCATTCATCTGCATAACAAGAAATTCCCCAGAGTTTTATACAGGTTTTATGAGTGGAAGTAAATGTCCATGAAGAAGATTCTGGACTTAGGCCCACTCCAGTTTCATTCAGGACAGCTATGCTTTTGTAAGTTTATATATTGATTTTTTATACAAGATTTCATTATAGGAGATGGTTTTGTGTGTCAAAGATGAATGAGAAAGGCTTGGATGAGATAGAACCCACCTTCTTTTCTAATGGAACATCCTCTGGGTCAATCAAAAGCTTATGGGACGCTATAATGAAGCAGGTGCAGTTCTAGGTGCTTCAGACAAAATATTAAACCCAATAAGCAGAGCTTTTACCCTCAAAGGGCAGTGGGGACTGTATTCTTACATAGGAAGTTTCTGGAGCCCTGGAGGATGATATGCTTCTTCAGAGAGCCATTGACTGTCTAATGCTGTACACAATATTTTAGATTCTTTTGTAAATGAAAGAGCACATTTTATTAAAATGTAATTAATCACATCTTTATTTTATTTATTTATTTATTTATTTATTTATTTATTTATTTAGAGATGGAGTCTTGCTGTGTCACCCAGGCTAGAGTGCAGTGGCATGATCTTGGCTCACTGCAACTTCTACCACCCAGGTTCAAGCAATTCTCCTGCCTCAGCCTCTTGAGTAGCTGGGATTATAGGCACCTGCTACCATACCCAGCTAATTTTTATATTTTTGATAGAGACACTGTTTCACCATGTTGGCCAAACTGGTTTCAAACTCCTGACCTTGTGATCCACCTGCCCTGGCCTCCCAAAGTGCTGGGATTACAGGCATGAGTCACCATGCCTGGCCGGAGCATATTTATTTAAAAGCATGTATTGTAAAGTGCCATGTGAGAATAGAATGCTACCTTGAGTATATAATGAGGTGTGGGGAAAAGTCCAGGCTACTATCTTAAGGCCAGTTACAGATCCTTGGTGATTTCAAATTTGTTGGATTCATTTGATGGTAATGATAGTAGGAGAAAGAAATTGTGCACATGAAAAGGGATTTACTAGAGAAAAGCCTGTGAACTTTTGAAAGGTTTTTGGTAAGTGTGCCAAATTGCTTTCTAGAACAGTTGTATTAGTTTACACTTCCATCAGTAATAGCAGTGAGTATGCTCCAGACATCATTTTCCAAATGTTAATAATTACATTCTTATTTTAGAATAAGTTAAAACTGGCATTGTATAGCTATTCAGGTAATAGGACAGCTATGTTTTCAGCCATTGAGTTCTGTAACCAAATGACTTCCTGTACATCTTAAGGAAGCAAATAATGTGGTTTTTTCCTCAATGAAAATGTTTGGAGATGTTTGTTTGTTTGTTTGTTTTTCTCCTTGAAGCCTGTAAAAGTTTGAGTTCATTTTAAAGTTTTGGGGGAATTTTCAAGTTCTGATTTCATCTGCCAAGTATACTTTTCATAATTATTTCAGTTTATTAATAAGGTAATAGGGAAAATAGGCATTACAGATGGTTCACAATTCCCTAACTCCATTTAATATAAGGAGTTTAATGAAGGAGTTTTATTTCTCCTTTTCACTGTAAAACTATTCTATTATTCTTTGGTGGCCAACTGACAATAAACGTATAGCTACTATAACTAGGGTTTGGGAAATCTTCAATACTTCATATATGTACAGATGGTGGCAGTGTATCAAATTCTAGTTTCTAGTCTTTGTGTCTTTAAAAAATCTTTAATCATTTAACACTTTGTTATTCTTACATTCCATTTGTGATAACTGGTTACATGTTTATATTTGAAGACAATCACAATTTAGAATATATAATGGGCACACAGATACTACTCTGTTTCTTTTAGATTTCCTTATACCTATGAAAGATGTTATTCAGAACTCAATATGTTCATTTTACTTTGATATAAATATTTTTCTGAAGACAAATAATTGAGCCATAAGTAAATTGTTGTGAGATATGCGTTTGGTCCTTTGGGCTCAAGGCTTAATATTAATAAAAAGACTTCAGAACTGAGCCAGGAATCCTGAGGCCTAGCCCTAATTAGCTTTATAACCATGAGCACATTCGCTTATCTTTGTATCTTTATAAAATGTCCTACACAAAGAATGTTATTTTTATGAAAGTATTACTCAAATATGAGGTAGTATTCTTAGGGAAAAGAAAAAACCGTTTGCCTTTGAGATTTGAGATGGGAGGGAATTAACTTTCTTAATTAAATTCAGCATATACTATTAGACAAGATGGCACAGTGTAAAGCAAGAGTCAGAACTCATTTGCTTACCAAAGCCAGGCAGGCAGCGTGAATATATGAATTGGGCCTATATAAGATTTAGGGAATTGTTGTAGTCTCTGTGTATCTCTTGTCTAAAAATCAGATTAGTTAAAAATATATACCATGAGAGTTATACGGAACAGTTCTACAGGGAGCTTCCAGTTTCAGCCTCTGGTTTAAAGAATAAAATGGGCCCAGTGTGTTGGCTCATACCTATAATCCCAGCACTTTGGGAGGCCAAGGCAGGTGGATTGCTGGAGCCCAGGAGTTTGAGACCAGCCTAGGCAACATAGTGAGACCTCGTCTCTACAAAAAATAGAAAAATTAGCTGGTCTTGGTGGTCCACACCTGTAGTCCTAGCTACACGGCAGACTGAGGTGGATCACTTGAGCCTAGGGGAGTCGAGTCTGCAGCTGTGATTGTGTCACTGCATTCTATCCTGGGTGACAGAGTGAAAGCCTGTCTGGAAAAACAAAAAAAAGAGGAAAGGAAAGAAAAGAGAGAAAGAAAGAGAGGAAGAAAGAGAAAGAGAATGAAAGAAGGAAAAGAGAAAGACAGAAAAAGACGCTGGACCAGAAATGAAAGCCCCAAGTCTGCCATTAATTGGCTGGGCAATCTTGGGCAGATCACTGCCTCTCTTCCAGTCTCAGTTCCCTGCTCTGTGTGAGGTAAACTAAATCCGTATAACACCCCTTCCAGTTTCTGAGAATTACTTTTTATGTTAATAATTAACTTATATTCTTGGTGGCAGCAAATGAATTCACCTGAGTGTGTTTTCTGTCTTCCTGTTTCATCTCCAAGGTAGTTGCTGTGTCTCATATCTGTTGTTAACTCAGTAAGGTTAGGACACATATGAGGAGGCCAAAGAATTTTATGATACTTTGAGGAATTATTTATTCATCATATTGGCTAGAGAAAGTACTATGGCTCATGCAAAATTTATTAAGGAGAGACTAGGAATGAGACTATAATGTGTAAAATTCTTTTACACCTATTAAAATTTAGGAAAAGAATCTTCTTCTGGCTGTATTATTCATTGTAAATAAATAAATAAAATTCCTCACAAAATCCCAGTCAGGGAGGAGAGTAGTATTAGCTCAATTTTATAGTTTAGAAGTAGGAAGTATCCCAGTGTTTATGCTAAAAGAGGGCTGCATTAATAGCAGAATCCTAGACTCCAAGGTGAAACTTGGATTTTATTTATCCTCTCTAAAGAATTCAACTCACTGCCTATACTCAGAACGCACAAGTGCACTCTCCTCACATTTCTGTATGTCTGCATCTTCTAGGTGTGTCAGTGCCCAGTTCAAGCATCTCTTCTCCACAAAACCCTCCCTAATCCTTGAGCAGAATGTAACTTCTTTCTACCTTGTAATTATATTTTACTTCCAGTACTAAACTGAAAGTAACTTTAGAGTGGACACTACGTTATCCGTCTTGTACACTGTTCAGCAGAGTGCCCAACATTTAGTAGGCACTCAGTGATGTTTGATGGCCGGCTAGCTAGATGGATAATAGATGGATGGATGGATGGATGATTGGTTGAATGAATGACTAGAAGGCTCTTCATCCTAGTAGGATGTGTATACAGTATATTGAGTTGTTTTTGCAATTTGTTTGCTCTTATTTTTATTTGAGTCTCATGAACAAATTGTTTTGTAACAATACATTTTTGAACACATATTTTATCTTTTTAACATTCCAGTCTCTTTCATCTTTAGGTGTCAAAATTTAGTATGCCCAACATTACATTTGTGGCATTGCTTTCACCAGCTTAATTTTCATGAGCCTTGGCTGGGATTTGGAAACATTGCATCTTGTTTTGATGATTTTCTGATTGGCTGGAGGCTCAGATCAATGTCACATGCTGTTAGAGCAGACTTCACAAAGAAAAAGACAGTTGATCTTCTTTGTTTCAGGTGGTCTGTTCTCTCTCAGGTTAGGTTTTGTTTGATTCTGGGAGTATTTATTAACTTTAAGGATGAGTTGTATTTTCTTTCTAAAGTCCAGTTGTTCACAATAACACCTAGTAGGTATTCAGTTCATATTGGAATGAATGAGAAAATGAGCAGCACATCAGTTGTAACAAATGTACCACTCTGGTAGAAGATGTTGAAAATGGGGGAGGGTATATGCATGTGTGGAGGCAGGGGTATATAGGAAATCTGTGTACTTTCTGTTCACTTTTACTGCAAACCTAAAGCTCATCTAAAAAATAAACTTTATTAAAAAAAAAAAAAGCAGAAGCACTGTAGAGAAGTGGAAACATCATGAGCCTCTGAGTAAGAAAAACCTGTTTGAATACTGATTGTACCTCTACACTTATCACTCATCCTAGATAGATTACATGGCCGAATCTGTGTATATCCGTAATATGGAATGATAATACTTAGTTTTTATTCACATTTTCAATATTCTTAGGTTAAATTTATGTAAACATTCTGATTTTTTTGTTTGGAAAATATGGTAATTATATTTTAGCTCTTAGATTTTTTACCATGGAATTTTAAAACTGCTTCTGGTCACATTTTTAAAAAAATGTACAGATATGAGATGTGGGGGGAAATCATGAAATTTAGCCACCAATTTGTACAGTTTGTATAATTATGACAAATAACACAATGCTGTATTTGTTTTCCTGTGATTGACTTCAGAATATTAATAAATCTTGAGCCAGACTTCTGTTATTCACTTGCTGTGTTGTTTTTCTGCCTATCCATTTTTTATATAGCTCAGAAAATTAAACAATTGAGATCTTGAATTTCATATTACACCATTAATTTGCTTGTTAGTTACAATCATAGCATGTATATTTAGCTGGATTTTCTTTTTTTGCACATGCCTTATGCTAATACTATGACTAGTAACTCATTATTTAATATGGAATATCTATTATAGTAGAAATCTAGAAGAAATATGAATGCTGAATAAGGTAGTAAGGGAGATTTGTAGTCTATACTTTTTTAAATCTTTGTTTCTATCTATTTCTCCAATTGTTTTTTTTTAAATCTTCATACATTGATTTATTTATTCTAAACATATATTTTGAGCATCAACTATGTGTCACACACTATACTAGGCAGTAAGTATGCATTGATGAATAAAGCAGGCATAATTTCCTCATGAAGCTTTCTTTTTCTATAGTAGTAGTAAAGATAGAATTAAGCACGCATACAAATTTGGGAATTTTCTCTCTTTTTAATTTTTGTGAGTACATTGTTGGCATATATATTTATGGGGTATGTGAGATTTTTTGATACACGCATGTAGTGTAAAAATCACATCATGGAAAATGGGGTATCCCTCCCTCAAGCAGTTATCCTTTGTATTATAATCCAATTATACTCTTGTTCTTTTAAAATGTACAATTATTATTGACTGTAGTCACCCTGTTGTGCCATCTTCCAGACAGGGTCTTGCTCTGTCACCTAGACTGGAGTGCAGTGGCATGATCTTGGCTTACTGCAGCCTTGACCTCCTGGACTAAGGCAATCCTCCCACCTTAGTCTCCCGAGTAGCTGGGACTATAGGCACAAGCTACCATGTCTGGCTAATTTTTAAATTTTTTGTAGAGACAGGATCTCACTATGTTGCCCAGGTCTTTAAACTGTCAGACTCAAGCAATCTGGCAAACTCCCAAAGTGCTGGGATTATAGGTGTGAGCCACCCTGCTGAGCCAAATACTAGGTTTTATTCATTCTATTTTTTTTTTTTTTTTTTAATTTTGGTATCCATTAACCATCCTCACCTCCCTCTTATCCCTCTGCTACTCTTCCTAGCCTCTGGTAACCATCCTTCTCTATCTCCAGGAGTTCAATTGTTTTGATTTTTAGACCCGTAAATAAATGAGAATACAAGATGTTTGTCTTTCTGCGCCTGGCCATTTCACTTAAAGTAATGACCTCCAGTTTCATCCATGTTGTTGCAAATGACAGGATCTCATTTTTTAAATGACTGTATCTCCATTGTATATAAGGGCCACATTTTCTTTATCCATTCATCTGTTGATAGTCACTAAGGTTGCTTCCAGATCTTGGCTATTGTAGACAGTGCTGCAACAAACATAGGGGTACATATACCTCTTTGATATACTGATTTCTTTTCTTTCAGGTATATACGCAGCAGTGGGATTGCTAGATCATATGGTAGCTCTATTTTTAGTTTTTGAGGAACCTCCAAACTATTCTCCATAGTGGTTGTATTAATTTACATTACCATCAACAGTTTACAAGGGTTTCCTTTTCTCCACATTCTTGCCAGCATTCATTATTGTCTGTCTTTTGAATAAAAGCCATTTTATCTGGGGTGAGATGATATCTCATTGTAGTTTTGATTTGCATTTCTCTGATGATCAGTGATGTTGAGTACCTTTTCATATGCCTGTTTGCCATTTGTATGTCTTCTTTTGAGAAATGTTTATTCAAGTCTTTTGCCCATTTTTTAATTGGATTATTAGATTTTTTTTTCCTATAGAGTTGTTTGGAACTCCTTATGTATTCTGGTTATTAATCCCTCATCAGATTGGTAGTTTGCAGATATTTTCTTCCATTCTGTGGGTTGTCTCTTCACTTTGTTGACTATTTTCTTTGCTGTGCAAAAGCTTTTTACCTTGATATGATCCCATTTGTCCATGTTTGCTTAGGTTGTCTGTGCTTGTGGGATATTACTGAAGAAATCTTTGCCCAGTCCAAGATCCTGGAGAGTTCCCCCAATGTTTTCTTATAGTGGTTTCATAGTTTGAGATCTTAGATTCAATTCTTTAATCAATTTATATTTGATTTTTGTATGTGGTGAGATAGAGGTCTAATTTTATTCTTCTGCATATAGATATTCAGTTTTTCAGCACCATTTGTTGAAGAGACTATCTTTTCCCCAGTGTGTGTTCTTGACACCTTTCCTGAAGATGAGTTCACTGTAGATGTGTGGATTTCTTTCTGGGTTCTCTTTTCTGTTCCACTGGTTTGTGTGTCTGTTTTCATGCCAGTACCATGCTGTTTTGGTTACTATTGCTTTGTAGTATAATTTGAAGTCAGGTAATATGATTCCTCCAGTTTTTTTTTGTTGTTGTTGTTTTTTACTTAGGATAGCTGTGGCTATTCTGGGTCTTTAATGGTTCCACATAAATTTTAGGGTCGTTTTTACTATTTCTGTGAATGTCATTGGCATTTCGATATAAATTACATTGAATCTGTAGATTATTTTGTGTATGTACTATGAACATTTTCACAGTATTGATTCTTCCAATCCATGAACATGGAATATCTTTCCATCTTTTTGGTGTCTCCTTCAACTTTTTTCATCAGTTGTTTATAGTTTTTATTATAAATATGTATATAAATTTGTAGTTACACATTGTGATAATTCTATGACTGAAATAAACAGGGAGCAGTACATAGATTGGATGTTAGGCAAGGCCTCCATTATGGAGTTATACTGAGTGAAGTTTGAAGAATAAGTAGGAGCCAGCCATAGGGTAAAACAAAAGAGTCATTTAAACAAAAGGCATATTCAGAGCCTCAAGGCTGGAGAGAGTTTGGCATGTTTGAGGAGCTTGAAGGGAGGACAGTGTGACTGGATCATAATGTAGTGGAGCTGAATGAGGAAACTATAGAGAAGTAGGCAAGGATGAAATCATATGAGGCTTTACCAATTGTAATGAGAAATTTGAATTTTTTTTCCCCAAGAACTATGGGAATACCACTGAAAGGCTTTCAACATGAGAGTGACCATGTTTGTGCTTTCAAAAGATGGCTTTGGATGCTGTGTGGAAAAGAGACTATAGGACATAAGGGTGGAAAGAAGGAGGCCAGTAGGGAGGCAACTGCAGGTAATAGGTGATACTCAGAGACAACAAGAGTTAAATAAATTTAAGACATATTTTGGGTATAGAACCTGCAGGGCTTACTGATAAGTTGAACAGGCGGCTTGAGGCAAAGGGTCAAGGATCACTCCAGATTTCTCATTAGAGCAACTGAGGTGTATGTTTGCATTGTTTTCTGAGATAAGGAATACTAGTCCTGGACAGGCTTGTGGGAGAGAATGGAAGTTGAAATGGGGTGTATAGTTCTAACATGATAAGTTTCAGATGACTGTGAGACTCTCTGTGGTGATGACACATAGTTCATTATATGAGTTCAGAGTTTAGAGAGAGTGATATACAGACAGTCTCCATATTACCATAGTTTGACCTAATGATTTTGTGACTCTATGATTTTTTTAACTTTATCAGAATTTAGCCTCCTAAATTGAGAAGCAGCTGCACATTTGGGAGTCATTAGCAAATAGTTGATATTAGAAGTCCTGGGACTAATGGAATCACTTGGGGGAGAGTTATAGGGAGAGAAAAGAGAGCTCAGGACCAACTCAATCTTTTGAAAATCTGCAGTGTTATAATTAACTTAATTTTCTGACTGAGTTAGATATTATCTAACGGAGGCCTTGCCTAACAGTCACAGAGAATTCTGCATCTTTGTGTTCTTTTCACAGCTCATAAAGGCAATTTAATTATTTATTCATAAATAATTAAAGGGTTAGTCTGTTCTAATGCTGCTATAAGATCATACCCAAGACTAGGTAATTTATAAAGAGGTTTAATCAACTCACAATTCAACATGGCTGGGGAGGCCTCAGGAAACTTACAATCGTGGTGGAAGGTGAAGGAGAACCAAAGCATCTTCTTTACCAGGCAGCAGGAAGGAGAAGTGCCAAGCAAAGCAGGGAAGAATCCCTTCTAAAACCATCAGATCTCATGAGAACTCACTCACTATCATGAGAACAGCATAGAGGAAACTGCCCATGATTCAATTAAGTCCACCTGGTCTCTCCCTTATAGGGTTATAGGGAGTTCAGTTCAAGATGAGATTTGGGTGGGGACACCTAGCCTAACTTATCAAAATATTTATTTATAAAACAAACCAAATTGATTTTTTAAGTTAAACATGTCACTCTGAAACCCACCCACACCCTCCTCATTTTTTTTGAGACAGAGACTTGCTCTGTCATCCAGGCTGGAGTGCAGTGACACAATCTGGGTTTACTGTAACCTCTGCCTCCCAGGCTCAAGCAATCCTCCCACCTTGGCCTCTTGAGTAGCTGGGACTACAGGCATGCACCACCATGCTCAGCTAATTTTTGTATTTTCTGTAGAGATGAGATTTGCCGTGTTGCCCGGGCTAGTCTCAAACTGAGCTCATGTGAACCACCCGCCTCAGCCTCCCAAAGTGCTGGGATTACAGGCATGAGCTGTTGTGCCCAGCCTGAAAACCCCTCTTAATAAAATATCTTTCTTTAGCCTATTAATAAATTTTTCTGGAAACCAATCATTATTTTGAACACTTCCCTCTTAAGGGAAAAAAATGTAGAAAGTGTAGGAAACTGGACCATATATCAAATTTGCCAAGAACTTTCCCTAGAAGCATGTTTAAGTAAGTCGATCAGTCACTGATAGTAATTTCTGTACTTGTCTATAACCTCTTCTAAAAACAGACTGGAAAATGGAAGGAAACTTTCTCTTGGATGGGGGTTTTCAATTAATTTAAATTTGCTGTATTTAGTTCCAGTGTCCTATACCAATAGTAAAAGTTGATTGCTGTTTGCCTTGGAAGTTGATGATGCTACAGTTCAACCTTTTTTCTGGATTTGTCGCTTATTTTTTTTTTATTTCTTGTCTCCATGTTTGTTCTGTGTGTTTCTTTGGAGATTTTTTTTTTTTTTTTTGAGATGGAGTCTGGCTCCGTCGCCCAGGCTGGAGTGCAGGGGCACAAGCTTGGCTCATTGCAATCTCTGCCTCCCAGGTTCAAGTGATCCTCCTGCCTCAGCCTCCTGAGCAGCTGGGATTACAGGCGTATGCCACCATGCCCAGCTAGTTTTTGTATTTTTAGTAGAGATGGGGTTTCACCATGTTGGCTAGGCTGGTCTTGAACTCCTGACCTTAGGTGATCTGCCTGCCTCAGCCTCCCAAAGGTTCAAGTGATTCTCATGCCTCAGCCTCCAGAGCAGCTGGGATTACAGGCGTGTGCCACCATGCCCAGCTAGTTTTTGTATTTTTAGTAGAGATGGGATTTCATGATGCTGTCCAAGCTGGTCTCAAACTCCTGGGCTCAAGCGATCCACCTGCCTCACCTCCCAAAGTGCTGGAATTACAGGTGTGAGCCACCTAGCCCAAAAAATACTTTTTACACTACCAGGAATATCCACCTATAAGCCCTCTTTCTGTACTCCATATAACCTGTTATGAGACTGCTAGCTTCTCTGCCTTTTTTAAATTTATTTTTTATTTTTGTGGGGGGCGGGCGGTCATCTTGCTATGTTGTTCAGGCTGATCTCAAACTCCTGGCCTGAAGCTGTCCTCCCACTTCAGCCTCCCAAAGTTCTGGGATTATAGGCGTGAACCACCATGCCAGGACTTCTTTGTTTTTTTTTGGGGGGGGGGATGGAGTCTCACTCTGTCTCCCAGGCTGGAGTGCAGTGGCGCCATCTCAGCTCACTGCAACCTCTGTCTTCTGGGTTTAAGCAATTCTCCTGCCTCACCCTCCCAAGTAGCTGGGACTACAGGCATGTACCACCATGCCTGGCTAATTTTTTTGTATTTTTAGTAAGATAGGGTTTCACTATGTTGGCTAGGCTGGTCTCAAACTCCTGACCTCAAATGATCTGCCTGCTTCGGCCTCTCAAAGTTCTGGGGATTACAGGCATGAGCCACCGTACCTGGCCATTCTCTGCCTTCTTTAGTTATTGTTCCTGTACCCACTTAACCTTTTGTAGATATCATTAATCTCTTTTGAGAGGGAGGGAGATTCCTTTCTTTGTTGAGGTAGTCTCTAGGAATAGGGATACACACCCTTTTAAATATTACTGTTGTATTTTGTTTCTTGAATGGGAGCCAAGAGTTCATGCTGATGTTATACTGAGCTGTTATGGCCACTGAGTACTAGTAATATTAGTCACCAATTCCGTAAGATGCTAAAACAAACTGAAAGCTGTAAACTCTCAATTTTCAAGAATTGGAGCTGGAGTTAGTCTAAAAACAAACATGTTCATGATACAAAAGAAATAATTTTACCCTTTAATAACTTTGAAAACCAGAGAGCAAGCATAATGTCTAATAGACCACTGCTTTTATCAGTGTTTTTTCATTTAACAAAATCAGTCAGGCTTATTAAAGGATTTGGCTGAAATAAGAGTTCTCTATGTTGTACTAGGGACAGTAACTCATTTCAATATGCTACAATTTAATTACTCACCTGTTGTTTAACATTTGGGCTGATGTATGTAATATAAGAAAAAAATTAGGGAATATTTTTTGTATAAATATTTATACACCTCTCTATTTCTTTAAAATAAACTCTGTACTCAACTAATACTAAGGGTAATGAATATCTTTAAGATTTCTGACACAATGTCATATTACTTTCAGAAAAATTTTACCATTTTACACTCCCAACCATTAGTATGTGAGAGTTCCTCTTTCTCTTTTCCTAGCTTTGGAGACATTCTTATCTTTGCCACTCTGAAAGATGAAAATTATAGCTTGTTTTATTTTGCATTTTTGATTAATTAAGAAGGGCATGTTTATTTTTCTGATTTATTTTAAAAATCAAATGAATCAGAAAGCACTAATGTAAATAGAACAATATGTCTTTATTCCACACTGACATGAAAAGGAATTGCCTACAAATGGCTGCAAGAGAGTATATTTTCAAATCTTGTTGCCTTGAGAGATTAGATGTAAACTTTCAATTCTGCTATGAATATCTCCATCTCTAACCAGTATTCAGTAGGATGTTAACATTCTGAGTCCAATGTTCCAGAACATAAATTTGCCAGTTCTCTGAAAACACTAGAACACAAATGGAAAATTCAATAGCTCTACTTCAGTGACTTGCTTATAATCCACCAGTGGGCAAAATGCAGGCAAGACTGCCAGCTGCTCTGCATCTGCAAACATTTGTGCAGAACTAATTTTAAGAGCAGATGTTGGAAATAAAGGGAAAAAAAAAAACAATTGCAGCCTCCCCTCTGAGAAAGTTAGACCTATCCCGTGACTTCTCAGACGCCCCATAACCCTGTTAGCCAGAGTTTCATTCCTAAAATACCATATTTTGCTTTCTTACTTTCTCATGTGAAAAGTTTTAGAAATGCTTAAGGAAATCTAACAGCTTCAAAAAGTCTTAGTACTGCTTCAGTTGGCCCTGTATGATGTTGTCATATATAGAAGATTCTTTGTCTGCAATTAGAGTTTACTCGTGAAAGATTCCATTCTGACCTTTGGGGTGTGCAGACTTCAGTTGTATCATATCCATGTAAAAGAAAGCCTGTTTGTTTTGTATTGAGGTAAAAGCTACAGATTATGAAGAGAAAAACTTTAAGAGAAAACTCTTATTTTTTATCAACTAGACAATGAAGTCATGGTAGTTCAGTAGAAATTTGCTAAATCAGTGTCTGAATGATTTCATGTACAGATTTTAGATTTATGTTATCAGTATTCCAGGTCTCCAAAGAAGTTCACATAGACCCTGGTAGATGCCTGTGTGACATTTGAGTCAATATCCTCACTCACATGTCAGAGTTTAATTAAATCTGGTTCTTTCTGGGATTTGGTTATTGCTAAAAGGCTAAAGAAGTTCTTTTGTTATTATTTGATTTTTAAATTTATTTTTTGTTTACTTTTTTAAACTAGGTAATACATTCACAAAGTTTAAAAGTCAAAACCTTATAAAGGGTATATAGTGAAGTCATCCTCTACTTTTGTACACTCGCCATCTAGTTCTCCTCTTCACAAACAATATTAATAGTTTTCTTTGTCTCTTTGTAGAAGCACTATGCATAGACATGCAAACACACACACACACACACATACACACACATTCTTCTCTTTTACACTAATGGTGACATACTATATACAATATTGCATACCTTGGTGTTTTTTTTTTAACCTAGTCTGACTTAGAAATATTTCTATATTAGTACATCAAAAACTTCCTTGTTTTTATTTTAGATAGTATTCCATTATATAGATATACCATAATGTATTTAACCAGTCTCAAGGATATCATTATTATAATAAATGCTGCAGTGAGTAACATTGGGAAAATATCATTTAACATAATTATAATCAATTGCTAGAAACAGACTTGCTGACCCAAAGGGAATAGGTTTATTTTTAGTAGGCATAAAGCTAGACACCAGTAGGCATTTTTAATAGACATAAAACCCAAGGTCCTATCCTAAAATCAAACCTGAAAAAAATAGTACTGACCAGTATCCCATGCAAGAAGTCCATGCCTAAGCTCCAGGTTTTTCTCTAGGATCAGGTCAATGACTATCATAAACATGTTTTAGTATCTATACCTACTGCCTATGAAAAGAGCTCTGGTTTCAACTGGGCCTGTACTCTGTGCAGGGATTGACACAGACTTTGGGCAACTTTCCTGCACTTCATCTTGTTTCTGAGAAAAAGCCGTTGTCAAAAGCAGCTTATCCTTTTCTGCATCAGAAGAACTCTTTTCTTTGGCAATAATCAAGGGGTCTTATTCACAAGGGTCTCTGCTAATCCCTTGCCCTGGGCAGGGTAACTCTTCCCTATGACTTGGCAGTTCCCTGTCTTTCATCTCTTCCTTGATGCTCTCCTATTTTGAGTCTCTAGTCTCTTGCTTTTGTTAGTTAGGGCTAAATTCTTGTCCTGAATCTTCCCATTGGCCTAAAGCGTAGGGACCCAAGGTGTTTCTCTTTGGCCTCCATAAAGACACAAAGCATCACAAGCAAGGGACACTATAAGGGGACAGCCCTGTGTCTATCTCTGGAGCCCTAATTCAAACTTGAGCTTCTACTCACCAGCAAGCTGCTCTTTAAGGTATGATTGGCTTGGATTTTGAGCAACCAACACTCGTGATTGTAGGAGGCATTCCTTGATCACTGAAGCCCTAGATTGCTAAGATTCTCCCTTTAACTTTTGAGTTTCTCATCCCAGTGGCTCTTATGACACCTCCCAATTATGGTTTAGTAGGTAAGATCCCTTGTATTGGTCGTCTCTCTGGAATCTCTGTCCCTTGAAGCAATTTCTGAGTTCATCTCCAAAATCCTTTTCCTAAGATGGAAACTAGCATAGAGAATTGTTCATTTCTTTGACAAACATCTTTTCGTTAGACACTGTCACTCTGTTCTCTGGCTCTGGGGCATTGCTGTTTTATGGCTAGAACCTTTGGAACACTTCTACTCTCATCCCTTTACTTATTTCCTGACGTTGCTCAACCTGTAGTCAGTTCTGAACTACCTCTATTAGCACTCCATAAAGTCCCACTTTTCTAGGTTATTTTCCATGATGCTGGATGAGAGGGGCTGAAAAGTCTGCCTGTTTTTCTCCCCATCCAGGGGAATGGGGAGGATTCTACAGGCCTAATATTTGACAGGGCTTCTTCTAAAAATTCTCTGGTGGGAACTGAAATTTATTTATTTATTTATTTATTTATTTATTTGGAGATGGAGTCTTGCTTTGTTGTTCAGGCTGCAGTGCAGTGGCATGATCTTGCCTCACTGCAACCTCCGCCTCCCGGGTTCAAGCAATTCTCCTGCCTCAGCCTCCCAGTTAGCTGGGACTACAGGCACGCTGCCATGCTTGGCTAATTTCTTGTATTTTTAGTAGAAATGGGTTTCACCATGTTGTCCAGGTGTGGGTAACCCCCGATATAGGCACCGAGGAATGAGAGCTAAGCAGAACCCTGGCACAGTTAGGGCTTGAGGAATATCTCACTTTATAGTGTTACTACTCTGCTATTTCCTTTTATATAATCCTTTACATAATCATATATTAGTTTATAGAAATAGGGCTTGAAGTCTCCCTTTATATAGTCCTCTATATATAATCATATAATAGTGTTTTGTTTCTTTTTTTTGTTATTTTTTTGTTTTTATTTTATTTTATTTTAATCATATAATAGTTGATAGTATGAGTGCCTAAAGAATATTTCCCTACATATATACCTCTAATTATATCTTAGTTCATAATCAGAGGAATGCCTAGAGTGGACACAGTACAGAGCATGAATTAAGGAATAAGCAGCTTATAATCGGAGGAATGCCTAGAGCAGACACAGTGCAGAGCATGATTTAAGGGAAAAACAGTTATACCAGGACAAGAATCCATGGTCCAGGCGGCAGCGTTCAGTATCGTAAAGATACCCGCCGTATGGCAGGCTTGGGGCAAGAGCCACTCTTCCTGATAAAGGAGTTGTAGGACCTTGCTCTAGTTCTTGTAGAAGGCTGCCCTCAGAACAGCAATCCACCTTGGTGACTGTGAACTTTATCAGCTCTTGCTACTGTGCTGCTTGAAAAGCATCTTCCCATAGAACTCATTGGAGCTGCCAGCAGGCAGCTCTGTCACTGCTATGTGACTTAAAGCATCCTCCTATAAATCTTCTTAGAAGTAGTTTGCCCATAGATAGAAGTATTGCACAGTGCACCCTCTTCACTGTGTACGGCCCACCTTCAAGCTCTTCATTGTGCACAGCCCACCTTCAAGCCTCGGTGACCTAATGGGGGTGGACCCCTTACTGCACACGGCCCTTGCCTTCATGGGAACGGGCCCCTTGCTGTGCACTATCCACCTCCTGGCCTAGGTGACCTAATGGGGGTGGACCCCATGTTTTATTGCTCATGACCCTATCACTATCCTTAAAGATGATTTCATTCACTGCCCTGCCTCCTAACCTATACACAATAAATACTCATGCTTCTGGACATTTGGGGCCTCGCCTGACTCCGCTTATAGGTGGCATGGGCCCCCCCCACCGAGCCCAGCTGTGTTTTTCTTGTACTTCTGTGTCCTGTCTCTTTATTTCTCGGATCTTGCGCCTCAGCACAGCATACGGCTCACCCCACGACCCTGTGGGGCCCTCAGCCCTACATCCAGGCTGGCCTTGAACTCCTGAGTTCAGGCAATCCACCCGCATTGGCCTCCCAAAGTCCTAGGATTACCAGCATGAGCCACTGCGCCCAGACAGGAACTGAATTTTATGTGAGCACCTTTTCTGCCTCCATGAGAGCTTCCCCCAAGGCACTTGGCAAACTCACTATGGTGTTGGCTACTGAAATGTGGTGACAGGCGCGGGGTGGCTCACTTCTTTAATCCCAGCACTTTGGAAGGTCAAGGCGGGAGGATTATCTGAGGTCAGGAGTTCAAGGCCACCCTGACCAACAGGGTGAAACCGCATTGCCAAAAAGACAAAAAATTAACGGTGTGGTTGTGCACGCCTGTAATCCCAGATACTTGGGAGGCTGAAACAGGAGAATAGCTTTAACCCAGGTGGCGGAGGTTTCAGTGAGCCAAGATCGCGCCATTGCACTCCAGCCTGGGCAACAAGAGCAAAACTCCATCTAAAAAAAAAAAAGAAAGAAAAGGAAATGTGGGTGACTGAGAAGAAAGGCAGACTAGGAAAAAATGTGTAATTGGGCTTCTCACATCTTTAACAATTTTATGGATTCAAGGATTTTGAAGAATAGGTACTACCTCTGCTGTATCCAAAATTGACTATGAGTTTTTAGTACATGTCAAGGGTTTAGGTCAGGTAAGAAGAGCCCTAGAGAGTTATTTAGGTGATGTTCTCCTTGGATAGTTTTAATCATTAGCATAACTATTTCTCCAAGGAATAGGGAATGAATCTCTTTGAAAGATTATACCTGAGGTTTACAAGCTTTCACTTAGCTCCTTCTAAGCAGCTTCTCCATCATAGCGCATAGTTAGAATACAAAAATAACCTTGCTGCAGTGTGAGGACATCTTGTGGTCAGAATGCTATACAGGAAATTAATTACAAATATAAGGCCATCACTCACTTTACTCCCAGTTCAGCCTGGTAGTCCTTAACTTTAGGTATCTCTAGCCTTCCTTGATATCAATCTAAGTTCCACCTCTGATACTAGAGCTAAATCCTTCAGCTCTCTTATTTATTAAAGAAGGAATAGAGCTCTTTACTTGTGAGGAAATAGGCTCTTTTCACAATCATCTAACACCTAACTTGGTAATGTCTCACAGTTCTATCTAAGTAACAGTGATCTTTCTGCACTTGTCTTTCTTTCCTGGCATACATGCCCAGACAAATGTTCAAGGGAGGCTTTTCTCTCCTTTCTTACTCAGTGTCTTCTTTTCTTCAAATGCCTTTCTGAAGTTCCTTAGTTTCTCTAAAATAGCTGCCTTTTTGCTGTCCAAACCTTCATTCTGTAAAGAAATACAGAACTCTACCTTTTTGCACACATACAGTGATCATATTACATGATACACACATTAGCATCTCTAAAACCTAATTGACTTTCATAGCCCAGGTCCCAAATCAAGCTACACAGACTTTTTTTGTTAAGTGTTTGTATGGCAGGTGCTGGGGGAAGTTGGTGGTTGTGTTTAAACCACAGATAGCTCTCATATATTAGTCTGAAAAGGGAAATAAAAAACTAGAAGGCTGCAGTTTTAAAGACTGTAAAAATAATACGTAAGGTGATTTTCAAGTGAATTGAGGCCAAAAGAATTGCATGTTTTTAGCACACATAGAGTTAACCTTGCAATATGTCCTTGGTTTGCTAGCCTGCTGTCACCTCATGAAGTTGACAGGTCTGATCTTTTAAAAACTCCTACACAGGGCTGGATGTGGTGGCTCATGTCTGTAATCCCAGCACTTTGGGAGGCGGCAGGAAGATCACTTGAGCCAATGAGTTTGAAAGCAGCCTGGGCAATAGGGGGACCCCATTTCTACAAAAAAAAAAAAATCAAAAAGATTAGCTGGGCATGGTGGCACATGGCCTATAGTTTCAGCTACTCAGGAGACTGAGGTGGAAGGATCGTGTGAGCCCTGGAGGTGGAGGTTGCAGTGAGCCAATGTGGTGCCACTGCACTCCATCCTGGGCAACAGAGCAAGACCCTGTCTCTAAAATAACTAACTAACTAAATAAATAAATAAATATATAAATAAAACTCCTACACAGAACAGGAGGGAAATAAGCAGCTAACTTGTTAATAGCAGAAGCCTAACCCAAAATGGAAAATAATAGAATATTTTGTTTGCCTAAGCAGAGACAAACCAGCCTCTTTATGGATTACATTTCAATTCTCCTCAGCCACTTAATTAGCAGCCGGACACATAACTCCAAGAGCTTTTCTTTTGTGTCTCAAGATTCCAGGTCTAGAAGTTCTGAGATGCTATTGCCATTTTTGCTCATTGTTCTTTTCATGGGTTTTCAGACAGGATTGAACATCTACCACTGGCTCCTTGGCTTTTCCCTGTCTTTATAAACTTGTTTATTCACTTGTTTTGTTTTTTTTTTTGTGGATGATTACTTTTCAGAATCTGTCATAGTACTAACTTAGTGTGCATTTTACACTATATAGGCGTTTATCAAATACAAGTAGCAGCCCTCTATGTAAACTTAATAACCTGTACCTATGAATGACTGCTTTTGCATCTCACTAGAGATAACCCCACTTTCCTTTTGTTAGTTTTGCTATAGTTGCTAGTTTAGGAATCCAAGCATTAGTTAGGAATGTTTCTGTGAGAAAACATAATTCAATATCTACATATAAATTTCTGAATGATTTTTGTACTGCTAGCTTCCAATTAATTGATTTTTCTACACTGGCTTCAAATTCTTCCAGCATAGTCTCCTTTGCTCGCTTCCTTCCTTCCTTCCTTCCTTCCTTCCTTCCTTCCTCCCTCCCTCCCTCCCTCCCCTCTCCCTCTCCCTCTCCCTCTCCCTCTCCCTCTCCCTTCTCTCTCTCTCTCCCCCTCTCCCCCTCTCCCCCTCTTTTTCTTTTTTCTGAGACAAAGTTTCACTCTGCCACCTAGGCTGGAATATAGTGGCACAATCTCAGCTCACTAAAGCCTCTGCCTCCTGGGTTCAAGTGATTCTCCTGCTTCAGCCTCCTGAGTAGCTGGGACTACAGGCTCCCTCCACCATGCTTGGCTAATTTTTTGTATTTTTAATAGATATGGGGTTTCACCGTGTTGAACATGCTGGTCTCGAACTCCTGATCTCAAGTGATCCGCCCACCTCAGCCTCCCAAAGTGCTGAGATTACAGGCATGAGCCTCCATGCCTAGCCTGTTCCCTTATTTCTGATCTTTGTAAATTTATTGTTCTTCCTCTTCTGTTAGTCTTTAGAAGACACTAATTTTTAATTAATCACAATTAGACTTTGTTCCAGGTCCCATTACTATTTTCTCTTCAGCTTCAGCTATTTCTATCTTTTATAGGTTAAATTAAAATGAAATCAGTTGGGTTCACTTGGGTTCAGTGAAATCTGTGATAGGAATTAAGGTCAGCAAAGTCTTCTTCCCCTTCAAGGAATGATTTCTTAGAGTAATTCTGATTTCTTCTTGGTATCCATGATTCTTCCTTAAACTAGGGTTAGAAGTTCCTTAGAGCTCTAATGATACAGTGCATTTTTACTCTCAGCAAATTATCTACCAGGGAGAGGTTGAATCCCAAGTCCTCCCTGTTTATTTTATAGACTGGATAGGAAACTGGGTTGTAAAGCTTTCCTACTGGGGATCTCTAATTTCCAAATTGAATTTAAACTGCTGATTCTTTTTCTTCCCTCCAAGATCTGATGTTAAAATAATAAATGTTATCTCTCAGCACAGCAGCAGTGGTTTAATTGTGGTGCTGTATCAATCTTAAGTTGCAGAAATTACTTCATGCTTCTTTTAATTGTAGACTTAGCATTTAAAATTTTAAGTCTGAGGGCCGGGTGCGGTGGCTCACGCCTATAATCCCAGCACTTTGGGAGGCCGAGGCGGGTGG
Organism: Sapajus apella; assembly: GCF_009761245.1. Taxonomy (NCBI): domain Eukaryota; kingdom Metazoa; phylum Chordata; class Mammalia; order Primates; family Cebidae; genus Sapajus; species Sapajus apella. Next base: position 37,322,155 of record NW_022436952.1, read on the forward strand.
GTCACGAGGTCAAGAGATCAAGACCATTCTGGTCAACATGGTGAAACCCCGTCTCTACTAAACATACAAAAAATTAGCTGAGCATGGTGGCGCGCGCCTGTAATCCCAGCTACTCGGGAGGCTGAGGCAGGAGAATTGCTTGAACCCGGGAGGCGGAGGTTGCGGTGAGCCGAGATCGCGCCATTGCACTCCAGCCTGGGAAACAAGAGCGAAACTCCGTCTCAAAAAAAAATTAACTAATTAAGAAAAATAAAAATAAAAATAAAATTTTAAGTCTTTCTGTATCTGAGTCAAATATCTGTAATATAGAAGACATTTCTCTCTTATTTCAACTTGGTTGTAAAGAAACTGTTTATTCAATGCCTGGAGAAGTCATTGAAATTTGGAGACCCACTGCTTAACTGTTTTCATAGGAGTGATATGATTCCACCATTCTGGTTTTAATGCAGTGATTTAAGTGCTATGTACTGAAGGAAATACTTTGGACCAGTGCTTCTGAAACTTTAATGTATATCTGAATTACCTGGAGGGCTTGTGAAAAACATGTTTCTGGACTCTACACCAAATTTTTATTTGGCAGATCAGGGGTGGGGCCCAAGAGTTTGCATTTCTATCAAGTTGTCAGGTGATGCTGCTGATCTGGAGACCACACTTTGAGAATCACTGCTTAGAGGATTTTTTTCTCTTATTTCAGAAACATGCACTTTTAGGGAAGCTGATTATATTAGAAAAAGAGAAGGGAAAAAATACGAAAAACAAAACTACCTCAAGGAGATGACAGGGTTTGGTGTTTTTTTGTTTGTTTGTTTGTTTTTTAAGTAAATATTCAGATTATTTCTGTGTGAGGTTACGAATTTGCTACTACAAGTAATGTGGCAAGTATGGGATCTGAGATGTAATCAAGTGAACGTTCAAAGAATGATAAGCAAAACCTTTAAATATTATCACTGTTAGTTGCAATAGAAGACTTAGAAGGACAAGGAGAGACATTATGAAAGAGTATGAATATGGCCTGGCGCGGTGGCTCAAGCCTATAATCCCAGCACTGTGGGAGGCCGAGGCGGGTGGATCACGAGGTCAAGAGATCGATACCATCCTGGTCAACATGGTGAAACCCCGTCTCTACTAAAAATACAAAAAATTAGCTGGGCATGGTGGCGCGTGCCTGTAATCCCAGCGACTCAGGAGGCTGGGGCAGGAGAATTGCCTGAACCCGGGAGGCGGAGGTTGCGGTGAGCCGAGATCGCGCCATTGCACTCCAGCCTGGGTAACAAGAGCGAAACTCCGTCTCAAAAAAAAAAAAAAAAGAGTATGAATATATCTAAGAGACCTGAATTAAAATCTCTACCGTGCCACTTAGACTTCATTCATATTAATCTGGAATATGTAACCTAACTGGGTTGTTTTAGTATTGTTACTTACTTATTGAGACAGAGTTTTGGTCTTGTTGCCCAGGCTGGAGTGCAGTGGTGCAATCTCGGCTCACTGCAACCTCTACCTCTGGGGTTCAAGCGATTCTACTGACTCAGCCTCCTGAATATCTGGGATTACAGACACGCACCACCACACCCAGCTAATTTTTTATATTTTCAGTAGAGATGGGGTTTCATCATGTTGGCCAGGCTGGTCTTGAACTCCTGACCTCAGGTGATCCACCTTCCTCGGCCTCCTTAAGTGCAGGGATTACAGGCTTGAGCCACTGCACCCAGCCTAGTATTGAATGAGATAATAAATATGGTAGCTGTCCATCAAAGTTACTTTCATAGACCCTAGCCTCCTCAGTTGCTTTTGTACACTCAGGAATCTTTTCAAAGTCTAAGGGTGATAAATTTTATCCAAAGTAATTACTCATAAAATAATTGGATCCCAATGATTACACCCCTGTGCATACTGTAGAAGTGCAGACATAGAAGATGTTGACCTTATTCTCCAAGCACACAAAATCTATTTATAGAGTTAGGAATTTTTCCTTTGAAAGTACCAGAATACCATATTAAAAGTGGGATAATTTTTAAGATGAGAAGGCCAGGAGCAAGGCAGTTGTAGACTTCATATAGTGATCAATGCAGTTGTCAAGGTTCTGAGTTCTGTCTATCTGCTCTACCATCTTTGACATGCTGCCTTTTGCTCTTGGGCCTCTCCTTTTGAGGTCACAAAATGGCTGTCACAGCTCTAGGTATCAAATCTGGGTAACTGCATCCAAAGGCATAGAAAGGGCAGTTTTTTCCCTTCAAATCTCCTTTGTCAATGTGGAAAACTTTTCCCACAAGCCCACGGCAGACTTGCCCTCAAGTCTTTGAGACCAGGATTAGGATTTATGACTGTGCTGGGCTTCAGGGAGGCTAAGCTGAAAAGGTAGGTACTTGGAATTATCAGCCCGAGTACTGGCACTGGTAGGTAAGAGAGATGAGAGATGACTGTTGGGTAGACAACAGAAACTACCACAGGGAGACAAGACTATGTACAGATTAGAGAACAGTTCTGGGCAATTTATCATTAGGCTGAATTGTGTGCTCTAGGCTAGGAGTTAGGAATCTTTTTCTTGTTGTTAAGGGCCAGTTAGTAAATATTTCAGGCTTCACCTAAAGATGCCAAAAGCCACATATGGTCTCTGTTGAACATTCGTTGCCTTTTCTTTTCTTTCTTTCTTTTTTTTTTTTAATGCAAAAGCCATTCGTAGCTTGCTGGCCATATAAAAACAGGCTGTGGGCCACATTTGGCCCACAGGCTATAGTTTGCCAACCCCTGCCTACACAAGGAGTGTTCAGAAGGGAGCTCCTATTTCAGTGAAACTGAAATCATCACTTTGGAGCTTCCTGAAATTCTGGAATTTGAGTGGTGCTTTGAAGGATGGGTGAGATTTGGACTGAGAGATGTGTTCCTTCTGAAGAGCACAGTGAGTGGAGAAACAAGCCTGTGATGCTTACCATAACACAGTTGTGTGTTACATGCAATGAGTGAACAGCAGTAATACCTTTGCAAATGAAATAGGCTAATTGCAGGCCAGAGTTAGGGAGTAATGTGGCATGAATATCTTGATTGTCTTGGCCACTGACAGGCCAAGCTGCTAAGAGGCTCTGAGAAATGAAGATGCTCTTTTGGCTTAAAGCCTCCATGTTGATCTGGAGCCCAAGGGAGGCAGTGTTTCATTTAACAATTGGCCCGTCTAGTGGGAGCTGTTGCTACTACTACTAATTAAGGAACAAATATCATGTGTTCAGGGGAATGAAGATTGTTGGCCTCTAAATTATACCTGTATACAAAGATTATAACTTATCTTCAATTTATGTTATTTTTATGGCAACAAAGAATAATTGCAGCAACTAAGTCACTTATTCATTGAATGAACACGTATTGAATGCTTACTGTGTGTCAGGCCCTGGCGATACAAATTGAGAAGCTCATAGTCTAGAGGGTGATAAAGAATTACAGTAGTGAGTTAAGGGAGTTAGAAAATGTGTGTGCAAGGAACTGTGGATGCCTAGAAGAAGGAACTACTCAATTTATCCTGATTTAAATTTTCAAATTGCCTGAGTTCAATTCAGTAACCACAGATTGTATCCTTAATACTAGACAATTTGCAAATCTGTACCGGTTATCACAAAAAAAGCCTATGTAAAATACTATGAGTGGATTAAATCCAAATCATCACCTCTCCAGAAAAAGCTATTTCAAAAATTCTGTGGCTGATACTGTTTTTATGATCCTCTTTATGTGCAAAGTATATAACTACAGTGTTGTATTTCCCATTGCACTTAATTTTTTGCATCTCAGTTTATTGGTGTAAATATTGGATTCCAGAAAACAATTCTTTCCCCCTCCGCAGTAAAGCCTTTAAAGAAGAAGATTATGGGCCAGGTGTGGTGACTTGTGCCTGTAATCCCAGCACTTTGGGAGGTCAAAGTGGGCAGACCACGAGGTCAGGAGTTTAAGACCAGCCTGGCCAACATAGTGAAACACTTCATCTCTACTAAAAATACAAAATATAGCCGAGCATGGTGGCAGGTGCCTGTCATCCCAGCTACTTGGGAGGCTGAGGCGGGAGAATCACTTGAACCCGGGAGTCAGAGGTTGCAAGGAGCTGAGATCGCACCACTGTACTCTAGCCCTGGGTGACACAGCAAGACTATTTCTGAAAAAATAAATAAATAAATAATAATATTATGGGGCAGGGGGGAGAATAATGGCCCCAGTAGAGTCCTCATCCTAATCAGCTGAGAATCTGTGAATATATTATCTTACATAGTAAAGGAGGAATTAGGTTGCTAATCATATATAACTTTAAAATAGGAAGATTACCCTGGATTATTGGGACAGGATGCAACATAATCAGTCACAAAAGCTGTTAAAGTAGAAGAGGGACACCCAAAACTATAAAAAGGCTGGAAGACAACCTAGGCAGTACCATTCTGGACATAGGAACAAAGATTTTATGATAAAAATGCCAAAAGTAATTGCAAAAAAGCAAAAATTGACTCTAATTAAACTAAAGAGCTTCTGCACAGCAAAAGAAACTGTCAACAGAGTGAACAGACAACCTACAGAATGAGAGAAAATTTTTACAAACTATGCATCTGACAAAAGTATGATATCCAGCATCTATAAGGAACTTAAATATACAAGAAAAGAAACAAAAAACTCCATTTAAAAATGGGCCAAAGGGCTGGGCGGGTGGCTCACACCTGTAATCCCAGCACTTTGGGAGGCCAGTGCGGGAGGATCACTTGATGTCAGAAGTTTAAGACCAGCCTGGCCAACGTGGTGAAACTCATCTCTACTGAAAATACAAAAATTAGCTGGGTGTCATGGCACACACCTGTAATCTCAGCTACTCGGTAGGCTAAAGCATGAGAATTGCTTGAACCTGGGAGACAGAGGTTGCAGTGAGCTGAGATCATGCCGCTGCACTCCAGCCTGAGCGACAGAGCGAGATTCTGTCTCAAAAAAAAAAAAAAAATAGGCAAAGGATATGAAGAGACACTTTTCAAAAGAAGACGTACATGTTGCCAACAATCATATGAAAAAAAGCTCAACATCACTGATCATTAGAGAAATGCAAATCAAAACTGTGATGAGATACCATCTCATCTCACAGCAGTCAGAATGGCTATTATTAAAAAGTAAAAAAATAAATTCTGAGGAGGTTGCCGAGGAAATGGAATGCTTATACACTGTTACTGGAAGTGTAAATTAGTTTAACCATTGTGGAAAGCAGTGTGGCAATTCCTCAAAGAGCTAAAAACAGAGCTACTCCTGGCGTGGTGGCTCACGCCTGTAATCCCAGCACTTTGGGAGGCCAAGGCTGGTGGATCACCTGAAGTCAGGAGTTCAAGACCAGCCTGTCCAACATGGTGAAACCCTATCTCTAGTAAAAATACAAGAAATTAGCCAGGCATGGTAGCGGGTGCCTGTAATCCCAGCTACTTGGGAGGTTGAGGCAGGAGAATTGCTTGAACCCAGGAGGTGGAGGTTGCAGTGAGCCAAGGTTACACCATTGCACTCCAGCCTGTGCAATAAGAGTGAAACTCTGTCTCAAAAAATAAAATAAAATAAAATAAAAATAAAACAGAGCTACCATTTGACCCAGCAATCCCATTACTGGGTATATACCCAAAGGAATATAAATCATTCCATCATAATGATACATGCATGCATATGTTCATTGCAGCCTTGTTTACAACAACAAAGACATGGAATCAACCTAAATGCCCATCAATGATAGACTGGATAAGGAAAATGTGGTACACATACACCATGACATACTATGCAGCCATTAAAAAAAGAACGAGCTCATGTCCTTTGCAGGAACATGGATAGAGCTGGAGGCCATTATCCTTAGCAAACTAATGCAGGAACAGAAAACCAAATATCACATGTTCTTATAAGTGGGAGCTAAATGATGAGAACACATGGACACATAGAGGGGAAAAACAGATACTGGGGCCTACCAGAGAGTGGAGGGTGCAAAGAAGGAGAGGATCAGGAAAAATAACTAATGGGTCCTAGACTTAATATGTGGATGATGAAATAATCTATACAGCAAACTCCTGTGACATGAGTTTATTCATATAACAAACCTGCACATGTACCCAGGAAGTTAAAAGTTAAAAAAAAAAAAAAAAGAAAGAAAGAAAAAATGTGGAAAGGGGCCACTGGAGAGGAGGTCAAATTGATGTGGTAAGAGAACTCAACCCACCTTGGCTGATATTGAAGATAGAGGAAAGGGGCCTTGAGCCAAAGAATGCAGGTAGCCACTCGATGAAAAGACACAGAAATTGATTCTCCTAAAAATAGGGCTACCCTAACAAGTGTAAGCCATTTAAACAGACTGATTGCTTAAATAACAAATATTTATATTCTCATAGTTCTGGAGGCCAAAAGTCAAAGATCGATGTGTTGGCAAGGGTTGATTTCTTACAAGCCTTCTTGGCTTGTAAAGGGCTGTCCTCTCCCTCTGTCTTCACATGGTCTTTCCTCTGGGTGCATTTGTGTTATAATCTCTTCTCTTTTTTCATTTTTTATTTTTATTTTTTAGAGACAGGGTCTTGCTCTGCCATCTAGGCTAAAGTGCAGCTCACTGTAAACTTGAACTGCTGGGCTCAAGCAATCCTTCTGCCTCAGCCTCCCAAATAACCGGGACTACAGGCATGCCCAGCTATTTTGTTTTTATTTTTTTGTAGAGATAGGGTCTTGCTATGTTGCCCAGGCTGATCTTGATCTCTTGGCTTCAAGTGATTCTCTTGCCTTACCCTCTCATAGTGCTGAAATTATAGGCATGAGCCACTAAATGTGGCCCTAATCTCTTTTTTTGAGAATACTAGTCATATTGGATTAGGGCACACCCATATTGGAACCACCCATAGGTTATTAAATGTCATTTTAACTTGATTACTCTTTAAAGACCCTGTCTCCAAATACAACCACATCCTGAGGTACTGGGGATTGAAACTTAAACATATGAATTTTGGGGGACACAATTTAGCCAATAACACTCCCCTAGATCCTACAGAAGGAACACAGAGTCTGCCAACTGTTTGATTTTAGAACTCCTTGACTCTAGACTATAAAATAACAAGTGTATATTTAAGCCACCAAGTTTTTGGTAATTTGTTACAGCATATTAGAAAATGAATTTAATTGTAAGTAACTTGAATCTATTAGTAGGAGACTGATTTACTGAGTTGTGGAACATCTCTACAATAAAATGTTATACAGCAATCAGAAACAATGAAATGAATGTCTATTAATAGATGGTTGGATAAACAAAATGTCATATGCATGCAATGGAATATTATTCAGGCTTAAAAAGGAGGGAAATTCTGACACATGCTATAACGTGCATGTATCTTGAGGACCTTACGCTAAGTAAGATAACTCAGTCAAAAAAAGACAATTACTGTGTGATTCCACTTACATGAATTATCTAGGGCAGTCAAAGCTCATAGAAACAAAGTGAATGGCAGTAGCTAAGGATTGGATTAGGGGAAATGAAGAGTTGTTTGATGGCTATAGATTCAGTTCTTTGAGATGAAAAAGCTTTAGAGATTGACTGTACAATAACTTGAATATATGAACTGTACAGTTAATAATAGTTAAGATGGGGCCGGGTGTGATGGCTCATGCCAACAGTTTGGGAGGCCAAGGCAGGAGGAGGCTTGAGCCCAGGAATTTGAAACTTGCCTGGGAAACATAGTGAGACTCCATCTCTACAAAAAATTTTAAAAATTACCTGAGTGTGATGGCATGCTCTTATAGTCCCAGCAACTAGGGAGGCTGAGGTGGGAGGATTGCTTGAGCTGAGAGGTCCAGGCTTCAGTGAACCATGATCGCACCACTGTACTTCAGCCTGGGTGACAGCAAGACTCTGTCTCAAAAAAAATCAGTTAAGGTGGTTGATATGGTTTGGCTGTGTCCCCATCCAAATATTGTCTTGAGTTACCATGTGTTGTGTGAGGGACCTGGTGGGAGGTAATTGAATCATGGAGGCAAATCTTTTCTGTGCTGTTCTTGTGATCATGGATAAGTCTCATAAGATCCGATGGTTTTAAAGAGAGAAGTTCCCCTGCACAAGATCTCTCTCTTTACCCGCTGCCATCCATGTAAGATGTGACTTGTTCCTCCTTGCCTTCTGCCATGATTGTGAGGCTTCCCCAGCCATGTGGAATTGTAAGTCCAATTAAACCTCTTTCTTTTGTAAATTGCCCAGTTGCAACGTGAAAACCGACTAACACAGTAAATTGGTACCAGTAGAATGCTGAAATGAGTTAAGACTTTGGTGGACTGTTGGGAAGACATGATTGGTTTTGAAATGTGAGGACATGAGATTTAGGAGGGTTCGGGTGGAATGATATGGTTTGGCTGTGTCCCTACCCAAATCTTGAATTTCCACATGTTATGGGAGGGACCCAGTGGGAGGTAATTGAATCATGGATAAATGTTATGTTATTTTTCATGTTATGTAGTTTTTTTAAAAATAGTGAAACAAAGATACTAAGTTGAAAAGGCAAGGGTAGAAAAATTGGTACAGTGTGCTTTCATTTGTGTATTTTGGGGAAAGAACATTTACACACAGAATGCTTGTATGTACACAGAATAATTCTGAAAGGATTCCTAAGGAACTAGCATAGTGATTCTTCTAGGAATGGGATTGTGGGAGGTGGAAGGACTGGGATGGAGGAAGACTTAAAAATACTCTTCGATACCTTCTTAGTTGTTTACCACATACATGTGTTACATACTAAAATAATTGTTTTTGGGGGGTTTTGCTTGTTTGTTTTTGTTTTTTGAGACAGTGTCTCACTCTGCCACCCAAGCTGGAGTGCAGTGGTGGGATTATGGCTCACTGCAGCCTCAACCTCCTGGGCTCAAACAATCCTCCCCCCTCAGCCTCTTGAGTAGCTGGGACTATAGGCATGCACCATTAAGCCCACCTATGATAGAGGTCTTTTATTGCACCATTAAAATATCACAAATAGGAGTTAGCAATCATACAGTATCTTGTTATATCTTATTTATTAGCCTGCTAAACTTCCTTTTCCAGTGACATACAGATCATCTGAAAGTAGTGTTATCTTTGTTTTTAACTGTTGTAGATTGCTAAATCAAAGCAGATGAATTAGAAACAAGCTGAGTGTCATTTCCTTCAAGGATTAATACATTTTGGGGGACTTGAGATAACTGAATAAGCAACACCTGTCCTCATCTAAACCCTGCAGATGTATTTTTCACCCAAGAAATTTTGGATTTTGGCAAGAGACTCATGCTCCTGGATAACTAAGTTGATGGAGAAATGAGCATGCACAGACTTCATCTTCTAATGGAAACCCAGTGTAACACCCTTGATCATGTTCTGTACATGATTGCAAATAGTGCAGGCAGTAACCATTTCCTTTCTGTTTCCCAATCATTTGTCAACCTAGTGCCTCCTCTTTTCCAAGGAGAATGCATTCTACATTGATATACCTGAAATCCCTCCCTTTCTCTGGGTTCTTCATAATAACTGTGTATCCTTTCAGAGTGACGTCTACATTTTCTGGAATGTCAATAGTCTCATCGCCGAGAATGGCCTTCCTTCTCTCAGGAGATGCAGCAAAGAATTGAAATAATTATTTTTAAATTTATAATATGAGGAGGGACTTTAGAGAATTTTCTTAGTTGGATCAGACTTAGACTATCAATCCAGTTATACCTAAGTGCCAGGGTATATCTTGGCTTTTAGAGGATTAAAAGCTCTTACTCCCAAAGTTGCTGAGCTTTGGGGTATAAATATATTTTATTGTTTGATGTCTGATAGTATATTTTTCTTTTTATTTTTTGAGGCAGGGTCTTACTCTGTCATGCAGACTGGAGTACAGTGGTGTGATCTCAGCTCACTGCAGCCTCAACTTCCTGAGCTCAGGCAATCATCCAACCTCAGATCCCTGAGTAGGCGGGACTACAGGTGCACACTATCACGCCTGGCTAATTTTTTGTATTTTTATTAGAAAACGGAGTTTTGCCAGCGTTGCGCAGACTGGTCTCAAACTCCTGGGCTCAAATGATCTGCCTGCCTTGGCCTCCCAAATTGTTGGGCTTACAGGCATGGGCTAC
>NW_022436952.1:37332343-37349817 GCF_009761245.1 Sapajus apella
AAAAAAAAAAAAAAAAAAAAAAAAGAAAACAAGGAGAGGAAGAAAGATGGAAAGAAATAGTAAATGTTTTCTGCCTTTTAAAACCATACAATCTATAATAATAATAGAGTAAAAGAGACTGAACAGTAACAACAGGGCAACAGGTTTTGACTCTTGTGAGATTATTTCTTAAGACTTCTGTTTGTAAATTGTTAGGTAACTGCACAAGTTAGATTTTAACACTCTTGAAAACATCCTTCTTAGTACATGAGTTCTTTCATCATATTGTCCACATAAAAATTGCAACATTTTATTACTATAATTGGTCCTTAGAAACTGTTCTGGGTTGAAACTTCCTGTTATATGTGGATGTTTTTCTTACTAACAATCTTACCCCCTGTTTTTCTCCACACAGTGCTTAGCCAAAGGGACATGTTTCCACAAAGTTATATCCTATCTTTGTGGTTTTTGCATCCCCATCAAAAGCAAAAAACTGTTTTGTTTTTTTTTTAACCGGTTCAGTTTCCTTTCCCTTTTTGTTTGGTGTTTTACCTTAGCTATTAATAATTCCATACCCAGAAAAGTGCTTAATACACAGTAGGGATACAATAAATAGCAAAGAATGACTCATTGTGAGCTCAGTGCTTCCAGGTTATATAAGGAATATGATTTTGTCTTTTTTTTTTTTTTTTTGAGGCAGAGTCTCGCATTGTCACCAGACTGGAGTGCAGTGGGGTAATCTTGGCTCACTGCAACCTCCGCCTCGTAGGATCAAGTGATTCTCCTGCCTCAGCCTCCCAAGTAGCTGGGACTACAGGTGCACACCACTACTCCTGGCTAATTTTTGTATTTTTGGTAGAGATGGGGTTTCACCATGTTGGCAAGGATGGTCTCTATCTTCTGGCCTTGTGATCCGCCCACCTCGGCCTCCTAAAGTGCTGGGATTACAGGCGTCAAATTTTTCTTAAATAAAGAAAAAATTGTTTAAGAATGAAAAACATTTAATATTTGATATAAGCAAAATTTCCCTTGAAGACAAAGTTTCTTTGAAAGAAAATTATAACCCAAGTGTATAAGCCTTTTAGATCTAGGAAGGAGATTAATTTTTATGGTAACATTTATTTTTATTATTAGAAGCAGCAGTAATAAGGCAACATCAGAAGCTAAGTTATTCGAAGTGCTTTTTCTTTATTACTTTTTGTTTTTTTGTTTTTTGTTTTTGTAGAGGCAGGTGTCTTGCTATGTTGTGCAGGCTGGACTTAAACTCCCAGGTTGAAGTCCTCTCACCTCAGCCTCTAGAGTAGCTGAGTATCTAGAACTACAGGCATATGTTACCACACCTGGCTCTATGTCTCTAAATGCTTTTTTTATGTTATTTCTCATACAATCTTTACAACAACCCTAATAAATAGAAGTTATTATTGGGCCCATTTTTATGGATGAGGAAATCCAGCTCAAAGAAATTAAGGAATGTACTAAAAATCACACTGCTAGTAAGTGGCAGAACCAGGATGTGAAGTCAATTTAGTTAAAATTTTGGCTTGATACTTTCAGTACAAGAATATGAGTTTGACTTTGTCCTCTTCAAAATTTTTGCCAAAGGGACATTCAAAAGAAGAAAAGAGAATTGGTATCTGTACTACGAACTGGGGAAGATCAGCACCCTCATGCTAGAAGAAACATTGAGGGAATTTTTACAATTTGAAATTCAGGCAACAATGTTGAGGTAAGGGCCTACCACTGAGAGTCACTATATATGAAAGCCCACCTAGGCCCAGCATGGTGGTTCACGCCTGTAATCCCAACACTTTGGGAGGCTGAGGTGGGCAGATCACAAGGTCAGGAGATAGAGGCCATCCTGGCCAATATGGTGAAACCCTGTCTCTACTAAAAATATAAAAATTAGCTGGGCATGGTGGCGCGTGCCTGTAGCCCTAGCTATTCATAAGGCTGAGGCAGGAGAATTGCTTGAACCCAGAGAGCAGAGGCTTCAGTGAGCTGATATCATGCCACTGCACTCCAGCCTGGGCAAGAGAGAGAGACTCCATCTCAAAAAAATTTTCAAAAGCCCATCTATGCAGTTAATTAAGGCTGCATTTTGTATTCCTAGCTTACTAAAAATGTTTGAAACCAGAAATGACTATTAATTTTACAAACTGCTTTTTAGCATATGTTTAAATATTGTGTAGTTTAATAGAGGTCCTAAATATTAATTTGTCCTTGCAATCTTGGAATAAGTCATAGAGTCATGAGAAAAACTATTTACTTTGCAGGACCCAGAAACAATTCAGTAATTAGAGTTACCAGGTCTCAGAAGGCAGGGAAGTGAACTTGACTTTTCTCCTTTGTCTTCCTTTAGGTTTCTCAGAATTTAATTTATAACTAAATATGTTAGTTGCAAGTAAACACTTGTTCCATGAACCAATTATGTTATAATGCTGTCAGCCCACTGTAATGGATACCTTGTATCTTACTGAGCTGTTTCAATTAATAAATATATATGTAAAGTCTTAAAATAACTTTAGGAATGCAAGTGTGGTTACAGTCCCTCTTTCTTGAAAGGTCATTTTCTTTTCTCTTTTTTCCTTTGAGACAGAGTCTCTCACTCTGTCACCCAGTCTGGTGGTGCAATCTTGGCTCACTGCAACCTCCCCCTTCCAGGTTCAAGTGATTCTCCTGTCTCAGCCTCCCCAGTAGCTGGGATTGCAGGTGAGCGCCACTACACCTGGCTAATTTTTGTATTTTTATTAGAGATGGGTTTCACCATGTTGGCCAGGCTGGTCTCGAACTCCTGACCTCAGGTGATCCACCTACCTTGGCCTCCCAAAGTGCTGGGATTACAGGCATGAGCCACGGATTACAGGCATGAGCCACCGATCCCAGCCGAAAGATCATTTTGAAAGAGCTAGTGTGGAAATCTGAAATATTTGTAAGAATGAAAACTGCAACATCTTAACTAGTATAATTTGGTTTAATTTACACTTTTCTCTTTTCAGGTTTGTTTTGTTTTGTTTTGGAGACAGGATCTAGCTCTGTTGTCCAGGCTGGATTGCAGTGGCACAATTATGGCACACTTGAAGACTTGAACTCCTAAAGTGATCCTCCCACTTCAACCTTCTAACTAGCCGGGGCTACAGAGGAGTGCCACCACACCTAGCTAATTTTTTTCTTTCATACAGATGGGGTCTTACTATGTTGCCCAGTCAGGTTTCAAACTCCTGGGCTCAAGCTGTCTCCAGTTTTTGTTTTTATTGTTTATTTTATTTTATTTATTTATTTATTTATTTTTTAGATGGAGTGTCACTCTCGTTGCCCTGGTTGGAGTGCTCATGGCATGATCTCAGCTCACTGTAACCTCTACCTCCCAGGTTTAAGCAATTCTCCTGCCTCAGCCTACAGAGTAGCTGGGATTACAGGTGCCCGCCACCATGCCCAGCTAATTTTTTGTATTTTTAGTAGCGATAGGGTTTTACCATGTTGGCCAGGCTGATCTCGAACTCCTGACCTCAGGTGATCCACCCAAAGTGTTGGGATTACAGGCATGAGCTGCTGCGCCCGGCATCTCTTCAGTTTTTATACTGTAACAGCGACAAGCCATTTTTGATGTACTTCATATTTATATTGTTATCTGTTGTAGTATGAGAGCTTGGAAAGATTGAAAGCAGCTCTGATCTCTACCATTTTAATTCTTTCAAATATTAGTTAGCCTTTAGCTTACCTAATATGAGTTCCAGAAGTCTTCAAATATTTTATATATTTTTTAAGCTAGACGGAGAGTAAATGTTCTTATTTTCCCCTCTCCAAAATATAAGACAGCAATAAATAGAAGCTTGCATTTGTAGTATTTTTTAACAGTGGTTTTAAATATTTGGTTATTTCTGATTATTTTCTAAAAGAAGAAGAGAGGGATAATACCAGATGAGACTTGGTTTTAAGACAGAAAACTAAAAGTAGGCAAAGGGTCAGAGTGGAAAAAAAAATGAGAAGGAAGTAAGCCAGGAGCAGGTCAGTTATCAGAAAGAGTCACTCTGAGCTTTACTTTCTTTCATTTAAGTTTATTTGCACTCTAAAACTCTTATCTCTGAGGGTATACTCTTCAGGTTAAAACACAGCCCCAGCTGTGAAAAATTAAAGTAGGAATCAACTAGGATAGCTATGGAGTAGTTACAAGTTTCAGCCACTGGTAGTCAGATGTTTTAATGACATAAGCATATACATCCATGATCCTTGTAGGGATAACTCAGTTTCCAGCTACTGTTAGCTAAAGAGCAAACATTTGAATACAGTCTAATGAGTCAGAGTTGGATCCTTTTCTGTTCCTTTTTTTGTGTTGTTAGTCATAGGAAAAAATACTCCTATGTTACCAGCTAATTATTTCACTCCTTTGCCTTATTTTATTTATCTGTCTTCTAGACAGATTTTTAGAAAGAGACTAGAGAATATAAGAAAAGGTTTTAAATTGTTTTCTGGCATCTGTTGGGGGAATTGGGTAGGGCATGTCTCTTGGCTCTTATAAACACTTGTTAGCAGAGGGCTAATGAGGCTAGGCTAAGAGTTTGATCCCCTAATCAGACCCTATGCTATATTCTATAGCCTATCTCTAAACAAATAAATGTGTATCTTTGGATGTGAAGATAAATGAACACAAATCTATGCCCAGTCTAAGAAGATTTCAGAGTACGTACTACAAAGGATTAGCAGCACCATCTTTACAGAAAAAGATGTGCTGGATCTTTCCCCGAATCAGGAAACCATAGGAAATGCTTTAGTTGATCAAGCATTCCTCAGTTAACTAACCAGTCACCTTGTTGACTGTATTCTCTCAAAACAGCCATCACTAATCACAATTGCAGCTTCTCATCTGTGAGCTAACACCACTGACTCAGTGATTTCAGCTTGCTTTTCCCCTCATGCTTATGGGCCCATTCATTTGGATCTCTGAAATGATCTTGTTTGTATTACAGAGCTCTCATTTGGAAGACAGTGAATCAGCAGCATTACTTTGCTGTGAATGTGAAGAATCAGAAATCTTTAGTGATTCCAATGTACGTAGGTATATGTTTTTATACAGACTTTGGTGATTCAAGTAAAATCTTTTTTGGGTAAATTTGGCTATTAAATGCAACTGATATAGTGCCTGTTATTTTATCTATTTGACCCCACTCAGCCAAATAGTCTGGGAAGGCAAATAGGTGGGTTGGAATGAGTGTATATATAAATGGTATGGTACATTTATACGAATAATGCCATGGCAATGACCACTCAAAATGTATTTATCAAAGTAGAAAAATGTTGCATCTTAGAACCTTGAGTGAGTCTCCTGCAATAAAAAATATGATTGTCTTTGTGGGATTTTTTTCTCCCTCATGTACACATTTTTTTAGTGGTCAATAATATTCATTTCCCTGCGGCAACTGCTTGGTATTGGTGCTGCCACACATTATTTATTGGAGGAATAAATATTGTACATTTATTCCTCATGTACATAGGCCTCACATGTCTTAGCTATTGATAATGTTAAGCCAAATAGTGTTATAATCACTGGACTGGAAAGTAAACCTGATCCTCTTAAATGTGGAACTATCTTAACTACATTTCATGAGATGTTATAAATTTTCTTATCCCATCTGACTTCCAGCATACTTGTCCAATGAGTCACACTGAAGATAGAGAACAGCTTAAATTGACTATTTTTATGTGTTGCAATAAGCAGTGAGATTAGCCTGGAAATTCTCAGTATATCCTGAGATATAAGTGAACTTCGCCCTTAGTACTGAATGGCCTAGTAGTGATGCAGGACAGGCAAGCCCCTAAACTGGGGGTTAGCCCAGTAGTTCTTAGTTTCACCAGGAAAGAAATCAAGGGCAAGCCAGTGATGTTAGACAGCAATCTTTTATTGAACAGTACTGTTCCTTGTGGAACAGCGCTAATTCATAGGTAGTGTGCCCAGACTCTGCAACATGTGGGCTCTTGGCAACTGTATTTATACAACTTATACCCACTTTCAGTTACATGTAAATTAAGGGGCAAGTTAATGCAAATTGAGGTGTGGGTTATTTAGAACTTTCTAGAAAAGGGACAGTAACTTCAGGGTCATTGCCATGGCATGTGTAAACTGTCATGGTGCTGGTGGGAGTGTCCCATGCTAATGAGCAATGAGGGCAGCCAGGGATTGCCCTTGTCACAGTCTGCTGGTTTTAGCCAGCTTCTTCACCTTATCCCATCCGGAGCAGATCTTACTTTGTTCACCAGGGTTGCGACCAGAAAAGAAGTCCTGCTGGACTCCTGCTTCATTAATTCATACACATTGTTCTACCTTAAAGGGATGCTGGAAATATTTTGGAGGGAAGTGAAGGGAAGAGTTGTGGGTAGGGAAAATAAGTAAACTATACAACTGTCATTTAGATAACTGTCTCCTATTGAGCCTCCCAAAAAAAGAAATCTAAGGGGGTCAGTTACAAAAATGCAGATACAGTCCCAGTTATATTTATGAATATTAGAAATAGAGGGGACCAGCCCTTTTTTTTTTTTTTCCATGAGGCATTTTATTTGTAAATATATGTATTACATCCCTAGAAAAAGAATCCCAGGATTTTCCCTCCTGTGTGTTTTCGTCTTGCTTCTTCATGGTCCATGATGCCAGCTGAGGTTGTCAATACAATGAAACCAAACTGGCGGGACGGAAGCAGATTATTCTGCCATTTTTCTAGATCTTTGAGTTACACAACAAATCTGAGGCTGATCACACCACACCTGTTTAGCCTGCCTGTGAGGTTCACAACAATTTTCCCAGCTCTGTGATCATCAGTGATTTCAAATTCGCCAATGTAACCATGCTTCACAGTGAGAAACCGGACGATGACTTTGGAGCACAGCCTAAAAAGCACCTGGCGTTTACCTCTCTTTTCGGCATTGTTGATGCTCTTGAGAGCATCAGCCAGGACATTCATGCGCAGCATTGTGGCGGCACGGAAAGATGGCGGAAAGAGCGGGACCAGCTCTTTGTGAGAGGCCCTGGTCTCTGCCCTCTGGTTCTCCTTTCAGCCCAGAAGCCTGACATTTTTATCTATTTGCTTCTCACTGGCTCTAAGTTGAAGACTTGGTGACAGCCTGATTTTTTTTTAAGGTGTGCTGCCCTTTACTGTGAAGCTTATGCAGGTTAGGTATGGGACTGTGAGGAAAGACTTTATTCAAGCATATTTTTGGACTGTTATAGCCATAGGAGACTGGGCTGCTCTTGGAATTTTCCTCCCCCTATTTTATGAGAGGTTCAAAATGGCCTTGTATCAAACTGAAGTTTAGAAACAGAGCAAACCTGTTTCCATTTGGACATTTTTTTCTGTGTCTTCCTGTAGAATGAATCCTACTTCACAAATTTTAAAAAGTATAGCTTATAGAAACTGAATTATAACACATTTCAAAACTGTATTTTTTTTTACAGATTTGATTGTTTTCTATAATTTTACTTGACTTGATCTCTTCCAACAGGTAGCTGTGACTAAAACTAGGTTCTACAAACCTTATCCATAAAAACTGAATTCTGTCTGTATCAGGATATTTACTGCTTATAGTAGTACTCAATATATAATGTTGAAATTTCACTAACAGAAACTCTCTCTCAAACTAAGATGTGTCTCTCAAGTACGTCACCATAGTACTACCTGCACTTAGGCTGGCTTCTTCATCTTCATGTCACAGTGAATGCAGTTACCATGTCAGGACCTCATTCACCTATTTATTTACCCAACTGCACTTCATTCAGTGTTGATGAATCTGGAATAGCATGAATTAAGTTATTGTAATTCATTAAGAGCTGGAGTGGTGCTTATTTCCCTAGTGTTTGCAAGCGTTAACTGATGAATCTGTGTGAACACTCATTATCAGTATTTTGCACATGACAAATGGAGGGTGAAAAGGTTATATCTTTGCTCAGTGTTGTGTGATAAGCAGGAGCAATGCTGACGTCAGATCTCAGCTGTTAGCCATCATGAGCTCATCACCAGTGGGTAGCATCATTGATGGAATATGTACCAGTCTCATTATATGGGATCCTATAAGATTTATTTTGTTCAGGCCGGGCACGGTGGCTCATGCCTATAATCCCAGCTCTTTGGGAGGCCAAGGTGTGCAGATCACTTGAGTTCAGGAGTTTGAGAAAGCCTGCACAACATGGTGAAGCCCTGTCTCTACTAAAAATACAAAAGTTAGCAGGGCGTGGTGGTGCAGGCCTGTAGTCCCAGCTACTTGGGAGGCTGAGGCAGGAGAATCACTTGAGCCCAGGAGGTGGAGCTTGCAGTGGTTGCAGTGAGCCAAGATCACACCGCTGCACTGCAGCCTGGGCAACAGAGCGAAACTCTGTCTCAAAAAAAAAAAAAAATTATTCAGTCAGCAGTACAGTCCTCTGGACTTATATACTGGCATGTTGTTTTGGCTGATTTTGTCTCAAAGGGACTAGTGCATAGGCATCTACATGAATAATATTTTCATGAAGTTGGACACGTGGGGAAAGGGTAACTTTAGTTTTAATGATTTTTCTCCCTTAAAACAGTTAGTTGGGGCCAGGCATGATGGCTCATGGCTGTGATCCCAACACTTTGGGAGACCAAGGCAAAAAGACCACTTGAGCCCAGAAGTTCAAGAGCAGACTGGGAAATATAGCAAGACCCTGTCTCTACAAAAAATTTAAAAATTGGCCTGGCATGGTGGCCTACACTTGTAGTCCTAGCTACTTGGGAGGCTGAGTCGAGAGGATATCTTGAGGCTACAGTGAGCCATGTTCACGCCACCTCACTCCAACCTGGGCAACAGATCCAGACTCTGTCTCCAAAAAAAGAAGGAAACAATTAGTTGGGTATATGTATCTACAGATAGCTCTGGGTTGCTTTATTTTATTGCCAAGCCTTTCATTCACTTAAATCAGGTTTGTTACTACCTTTTCCTCAAGAGGCAAGAGTTATTTCTTATACTTGGCTGACTTTTTAAAGGTATTGGATCCTCCTCCTGTTTTGCTTGTTCAGGGAGTATCTCCCATACTTTTTTCCACCCTTTTCTCACTTTCCTGCTCCCACCCTCATGTCAAATGGAATTGAAGAGCTTCATCCTAATCTGAAGGCTTAACATTGGGGATGTGGTGGGGGAAATTTATTTGCAGAGTGAAATGATTGAAATCTCCATTACTTAATTTTCTGTAAAGGAAGTGGTATGGGATCTTGATAACTATTTGAAGTAAAAATACTGATGTAAAGAAGAAGAGTAGAAGATAAATTCAATCATTGACGAACTTTCTCTTCAATTGTGGGATAACAGAAGTATGAACTTGGTTAGTTGTATTCATTCATTTGCTTATGCATAATTCATTAATTCACCAAGTATTGATTGACTCATATGTGCAAATCACTGGGCCCAGGGGAGTGGGGGCCCTTAGAGAAAGGGTAATCTACACTTCACAAATTAGTTTTATGGCTCTTCGTGGAAAGCCCTGAAAGGGAGAGGAGAAAATCATGACATGCAGTAAATGGGAAGAAGAGAAGAAATCTGGATAAGTGGAAACAAATTTGACTGGAGGCCAATTTGGCTGGAGGGCTGGCTGCCTTCGATCTCTTGGGGCTTTCCTGGAAGGGAAGACAGGAGTTTAGAGAGGCCCCTGTCCCTTTTCTGATCCCAGTCAGTCTCCAGGAAACTAGATAACAGACAGAAGCAGCTACTTGCCCCCTCTGCTGTGCACAGTTTTCTTAGAGGTCTCCATAATAGGGAAAGGATCTGTCTGCCCCCAGAGAACAGTGACAGTGTGACTGGAAGAATTCACAGAGAAAGAAGATACTAGCTTTAGCTGCAGGAGTTTCACCTTGGCTTCAAGATAAGAAGGAATGTAGGTGACTAGATCAGTTGGGTTTCTAGTGACTGCAACAGCCACTGAGACTCCTAAGGCTTCTCTTCATTTCCCTCCACTGTACCCACCTGTATCCTACCTAAAAGGAGGAAGAAGCTCTGGATGAGCTGGTATTCCAATTATTGTGCTTATGACTGTTCACCTAGGAACAACCGGATTCATTTACCATTGGAGGGCTATTTCTTCCCCAGCCTGATGGTCAGGAAAATATTTGTTATATTAGTTTATTTCTTAAAATAAAACTTATTTATGTTGTTTCCCTGGTCTTCTCACCCCAATCCCTACCCAATCAAATAGGCAGAAGGTCATATATAGTCATACTATTGTTATGGTCTGTTTCATTTCTATGCTTGGTTTATTATATCCTTGAAGGATATAGTATTACCCTCTGCATTCTTATGTTTGAATAGCCCAGTGAAAGGAAGAGATAAAGAAAGAAAAGAAAAAGCCTCTACCTAGAATCACATGTGGAAAAGGCAGATTAAAAGAATGGAAAATGTAAAATGTAGGAATTTTTGGTTTAGAATATTTTTACATTTTTAGACTATATATTTGTATTCTCTTCTAGGGACGGACAGTGTCTCAGAATATAATACCCTTGTTGATATTAGTTTCTATGAGATTTTTAACATGGAGTCATTTTGGGAGTGGAAAAATGGTTTGAAAGAGATGGAAGATTTAGCCTGACTAATAGTAAGTTCAAGATGAAGGATTTAAGAATTTTTAAAAGTTTTCAACATTAGGCTAAACCCTAATTCAAGGCCTTATGTATAGTAGCCAGTCCTTACAGATTGAAGATAGAAAGGACTTTAATCCTCAGAATTCCTATGAAATATCCTGTTTTTGTATGTTTTAAGTCTTGGAATATAGCGTATTGGAACGATCGAAACAATGGATGATTTGCTAGCTCAGAAAGGAGAACTACTCTTAGGAGGGGGAAACTGCTATAGTAGTTTTTTTTGTTGAGGGGTGGGTTTTTGAGACTGAGTCTCCCTCTGTTGCCCAGGCTGGAGTGTAGTGGCATGATCTCAGTTCACTGCAACCTCTGCCTCCTGGGTTCAAGTGATTCTCATGCCTGTTGCTCAGGTAGCTGGGACTACAGGCTTGCGCCACCACTCCTGGATAATTTTTTTAGTGGAGGCAGGGTTTCATCATGTTGGACAGACTGGTCTCGAACTCCTGACCTCAAATGATCCTCCCACCTCAGCCTCCCAAAGTACTGGAATTACATGTGTGAGCCACTGTGCCCAGCCTACTATAGTAATTAAATTTACTTTTGTAAATGTCTACAGATTATAAGCAAAAACAAGATAGTAATGGATGAACATCCAGATAGAACAGCTAACTGTTTAGCTGGAAGGTAGGGATGGTGTCTAGGCCGACAGTAAGCACGTCCTGTCATTCCTGACAATTTGTATTTACCCTCTTCTGCTGTCTGTACCATATGTATTTTCTATTTCCTTTTTCAGACTCATTTGCAGAACACCTTTCAGAACCAACATACACAAATAGAAAAAAAGGGGATAAAAAGGGAAATTTGGTGCTAAGAAGATGAGTTTTGTTAGGAGTTTCAAATGGCCAGTTGGCTAGTAGCAAACAGCTGCCCCACAGGAGTTCAGGATTACTTGAATTGTTTCTGCATCACCTCTGCTACAGAGTAGAGAGATTGTTTGTTAGGGGTCATGGTCAGAAAAAACAGAAAAAAGTGTTGCTAGTGGCAAAACGTAGTTTTACCATGAACAATATTCCTGTTTTTTACTTTGGGAGGGGTCTGATGCAAATTTACACTAATAAGAATGTGATGTTAAACTTACATTATTCCAGAATAAGATGTAAGAAAGCATAGCTCAATAATTTTATCCAAGAATAATTATTATGAGAAATAATTTTCTTTTCTTTTAAAAATCTTATACTCTTAAGTGACATTTGAGGAGAAATGAAATTTGCAGTAATCTTGGGCACAAAGGCTATTTTTGAAATTAGCCTTATTTAACTCAGTGATTCTCATTGTGGCTACCCGTTAGAATCACCTGATATTTTTTTCGAGACTGAGTCTCACTCTGTCACCCAGACTAGAGTGCAGTGGTGTGATCTCGGCTCACTGTAACTTCTGCCTTCTAGGTTCAAGCGATTTTCCTGCCTCAGCCTCCCAAGTAGCAGGGATTACAGGTGCTGCTATGACACCCGGCAAACTGTTGTATTTTTAGTAGAGACAGGGTTTCGCTGTGTTGGCCAGACTGGTCTTGAACTCCTGACCTCAGGTGACCCACCTGCCTCAGCCTCCCAAAGTGCTGGGATTACAGGAGTGAGCCACCGTGCCTGGCCCTGATGATCTTTTAAATTAATAACAGGGTCTCACGCCCATCCAGTTAAATCAAGATCTCTGTGAGTGGGGCCCAGGTATTAGCATTTTAAAAATGCTTCCAGGATTATTCTAATGTGAATCAAGGCTTAAGAACGCTGGTTTGGGTTGGGCAAGTGGTGCACACCTGTGATCCCAGGACTTTGGGAGGCTGAGGCAGGAGGATCGCTTAAGCTCAAGAGTTCAAGACCAGCCTGGGCAACAAAGCAAATCTACAAAAGAAACATTAGCCGAAAGAGGTGGTGCACTCCTGTAGTCCCAGTTACTTGGGAGGCTGAAATGGGAGGATCACTTGACTCTGGAAGGTTGAGGCTGTAGTGAGCCAGGATTGTGCTGCTGCCCTTCAGCCTGGGTGACAGAATGAGACCCTGTCTCAAGAAAAAAGAAAAAACAGAAAAAGAACATGGGTTTAACTCTAGCTATGCTAATTTTTGCACCTATAAATTAGAAGTCTAATCTGCACCATTTGTAACATTGTAACATCTGTTCCTTGAGCAGCAGGATGAAATGTGAGATTGACTAGAATTTTAAGAGTTGGCTGTATGCATTTGATTACTCAGGTTAATCAATTAACACAGTTAACTTTTATTCTTTCTATTCAGTGAAATTCCTTAGCTAGACTTCTGTTAAAAGAAAAGCAAGGTTATCGAGGACTACATGATTAGGTACTGGAGACTTCTGAAACTAAACCTTTATATAAACTTGAAAAAAAAGAAAAAAAGAGAGAAAAAGAAAAAAAAAAAAAGAAAACCAAGATACTGAAATGAGATAATCCAAATCTACTATAAACTTAAGTCAATGAAGGGTAAAGTTTTCCATACCTTTTCCATAAGGTATAAGAGTATAAAGACTTATTCTTCCTGTGTCAACATTGCTAGGCAGCTAGAGTAAAGAAAAAATAATTAAAGATCACTTTACACTTTGCACATTATACTTTTACTGAAGTAAAATATACATATGGAAAAGTGTCCTTATCTTGTGCTTTCATATATAACAATGAATTTTCACAAACTGATGCTTTCACAAACACAGATCAATGAAGAAGTATGTAACCTGGACCTAGATCAGGAAATGGAATATTACCACTCCCCAATACTATTTCCCTCTTTTGCCAATGCCCCTCTTGTTCCTTTCAGTCACTACTCACCCTCCCAGCCATCATCCACCAGGAATAACCACTCTCCTGACTTCTTGACCATGTGATTTTTATATGGACATCAGGCTATGCTCTTTAGCGGGCTCTCTCTCACTTTCAGAATCAGACAGAGGGCTCTGCATCATGTATTAAAGAGCTCAAGTTCAAGGTTCAGACAGCCTGAGTTGGAACCCAGCTTCACCACTTAGTGACTGTGTGTCTTCACTCTAAGCCTCATTTCCCGTATCTATAAAATGGGAATAATAATAGTACCTGTCCCATGGAGTTGTTAAAATTAAATGAGATAACTTATGTAAAGTGCTTATAGGGCCTGGCATATTATCTGTGCCAAGTAGAGAGCAGGGCAGATGCAGGATTCCCTCATGTCACCAGCTCTTCAACAGAGTCAAGGCAGTGCCACTGTTGTCTACAGACATAATGAAGTTCATACTTCAGCTCTGAAGAAAAAGAGAAAGAAAAAGTGGGCATCCTGATCATCTTTCATTTTCTTCACCATCCCTAATTGGGCTTGTGGGTTGGCCAACTTGTGACAACTTCTAAAACATACTGTTTAAATACATGAAATGGCTACTGAAAGACCAGAAATATTCTCTTACACATCTTTATATTATCAATAGCTCTTTCTTTGTACAGTGATTTAATTTGTAAATTGCACATAGTTGATGCCTTGGCTAAAGGAATCTAAAAATGATACTTCAGGCACGTATGCTCTCCTGTGCTGGATTTGTATTGGTCTGGCTTCTGATCCCTCTTTTCACCAGTCATATTTTTGAAACATCTGGCATGTTTCAAAGAATGCAGAATGTGGCAGTGAAACAATTTGTAGGC
Source organism: Sapajus apella (assembly GCF_009761245.1). Taxonomy (NCBI): domain Eukaryota; kingdom Metazoa; phylum Chordata; class Mammalia; order Primates; family Cebidae; genus Sapajus; species Sapajus apella. Next base: position 37,346,558 of record NW_022436952.1, read on the forward strand.
AGAAACAAGGAGCCTTGGCCAGATTTGCAAAATTAACCAAATAAAAGCTCTAGTTGAGTTATCTTGCTTCCATAATTTGAGGCAGGTCCTGCTCACGTATATTTTCCTCTTATTTTGGTTTGGGAGAGCAAGGAAAACAGGAGGAGTTTTATCTTTTCTCAGATTTTTAAGATTATAGCTTGGGAAAAATTTACCCTTTGGAAAAGTTGGGGTGAGGGGAAACCCTTTACTATGAGTACTTACCATGCGACAGCCATTGTGCTAAACGCTTTTTATACAGTTTAATGTTGAATCCAAGCCTTTGAGGCAAATACTTTTAGTAGTCCCCATTTAAAGGTGAGGAACCAAGCATGCCTAAGGTATGTGACCATCTAGGTAGTAACAGCTAACTCTGCCTGACACTCCCTGCCTGAGCTCTTTAACTTATTGCTGGATTGCTTTTGCCCTTGAGTGTAATGTTGTTATTCTGGTGCTAGGATGTCAGGGGCAAATGCAGTAGTGATCCTCAGCTCTAGTTTTATACAAGAATAATCTGTAAAGTTTGTTTAAAACATATAGAAACTTAAGTCTCGCTGGGTGTGGTGGTTCACGCCTGTAATCCTAGCACTTTGAGAGGCCAAGGCAGGCGGATTACCTGAGGTCAGGAGTTTGAGACTAACCTGACCAACATGGAGAAACTCTGTCTCTACTAAAAATACAAAATTACCGGGGCATGGTGGCACATGCCTGTAATCCCAGCTACTCAGGAGGCTGAGGCAGGAAAATTGCTTGAACCCAGGAGGCAGAGGTTGTGAGCTGAGATTGTGCCATTGCACTCCAGCCTGGGCAACAAGAGCGAAACTCCATGTCAAAAAAAAAAAAAAAGAAAAGAAACTTAAGTCTCACTTTAGGAAATTTCTTGTTCAGTAGGTCTTGAATGAGACCTATATTTATTCTTTACAAAGATCCACAGGGGATTGTGTGCCAGAGTTGAAAATCATGATTCTCAGAAGTTCTCTAAAGGAGAATTACAAGATTACAGATTTGGGGGCATGTTAAGACTGAATTTGGAATATTGTAAAGATACACTGTTATTAGAAGTACAGGGAAGGAAGAGTTAGCTTAATAATCAAGTTTCATGTTTCAGGAGGTAATGTTATAGGATCCTTGGGGTGTTGCTTTGCCAGCCAGAAACCTCTGTGGCCAGTGGCTGGCCAACTTTTTTCTCTGGCCTGCTGGGCGCGTTCCACCCATTCAGCCTGGCAGGCTACACCTGGCTCATACTACTGGCCTGGATCCCACACCTGCCAAGGGCGATGCAGGCACAGAGTGGTGAGAGGTGTGTAAGTGAGCATAGGGTCCGGCCACTGTGAACAGCCAGGCACCCTGGCTGCAGTGGGGCAGGCAGGGTCTGATCTTTTGGCCTGGTATGACATTAGCCTCTGTTGCCATGGTAATGGAGACCTGATATACCATAAGCAGCTTCCACAGCTGACACCAGGGAACACAATGGCACTTGGAAGCTTGGAGATGCCAGGAACCACAGATCCCTAAAGAGGATGTCACAGCCCTGGCTCATTGAGCTCCTAGGTCTGGGCTCCCCAAAGGGCCATAGCTCTTCTCTCCTTATTGTCTTCTTTCCTTATTGTCACCCACAATGTGGTGAGCAAGGGGTGTGTTTCAGCCCTGCTTTTGCTACACCTCTTTTGGCCCCACTGTTGGGCAGGTCCCGAATTCTTGTCCTGTGCCCAGGAAGAATGAGGTATGCAGACAAGTGGAGGGTGTACAAGGTGAAGAGAAGCTTTACTGAGCGATAGAACAACTCAGAGAAGACCTGCAGTGTGTAGCTCCTCTCCATAGCCAGGGTGTCGTTCAGCTTTCAGCAGAGAGTGTAGCCCCTCTCTGCGAGGCAAATCATCCCGATGTGTGCTCAGCTCCAGCAGAGAGGGTAGCTCCTCTCTGCTGGCAGGTATCCCATCCTCTCTTCTGGTCTGGCTGAGTCCAGGGCTTTTCATGGGCCTTAGAGGGGAGGAAGTGCATGCCAGTTGGTTCATGGTGTCCATGGACAGCCCAGAAAAAGCACCACAAATTCCCACTGCAATCTGCAGGACCAGCAGCCTGGTCCCCATGTTGCAGGCCCTCCCTGGCTTGCAGGTGGGACTTCACTAGGGACGAACCCTCGTCCACCTAGGAGCCTGCCTGCCTCCTGCTTCCATTCATGGTGCCCAGGCTATTCATGCCAAGGGTTGCCTGTAGGCCAACACCAAGCTGCCCTCAGCCTGCCCCCTCAGCCTCCATCTCATGCTTGTCAGTGCCCAAACCCAGTGTCTGGAGGGGGTCAAACTGGCAGGGGGCTGGCATGTCAGTGCTGCCTCGAGTGTGCACACACCCGGCCGGGTTGCGACAGTGTCCAGGCTCAGCCTCGGCTTTGCTCCATGATCAGAGTGGGCACCAACAGCCAGGAGAAGCCAGACAGTGGGAGCAGGCACTTCTAAGCCTACGGGGAAGGAGGGGCCTTCCTGGGCCCTCAAGAATACAGAGAAGTGTGGGTCTGCAGCTGAGGCTTGGGCAGCTGCAGCTGTGCCTGGGAGGGCAGGGCCCCGGCCTGCTCCAGGCTCCTAAGAGCACAGAGGTACCCAGGTCGCAGTCATGACTTGGGCAGCTGCAGTTGTGCCTGGGGCGCTCCCACCCTGCCAACTTGGAAGGAGCAGAGCTCCCGTTTTTCCCCAACTCCCTCCAACTCTGTGGAGCATGCAGCCCTGGCTGTGCCTCCTCTTTGCATTTTCCCCACAGTGGCAGTGAACAAGGTGCAGGTGGCACAGTGGCCCCCAGTCAACCCCTGTACAAACAAACCCGATGCTCCTGAGGCCAGCCCTCCAAGTCCTGGCTGTGCCTTTGGCTAGGTTTTCACAGGCTCCTGGGATGTGGCAGGGACCACGATTGAGGCCACGGCAGAGGCTCTGGGCCAGGAGAGTGGGTCCTACCCAGCTGTGTGAGGGTGGGGGTGGTGCAGTTGACTGCCTCAGAGACACAGACCACAGGGATCCCACCACCTGCTGCTGCAACCACCCATGCCTCTCCACTACAGCTGGCAGCTACAGTGGACGACCTGCTGCTGCCATCAGTAAGATGGTATTTATCACTGCAAACTGGATATATTACTGAGGTATTTTATAGCCAGATTAATTTTTTCCATCTTTCCATGAATTTCTAGAGTGCTGTCACTATTGTACTCAAGCATAATCTTTCTCAACCCTAGTTAGCTATCTATTTTCTTTCTT